>NW_006300018.1:1494234-1506331 GCF_000327345.1 Myotis davidii
CCCGCTTGGGGCTCTGTCTGCCTGCCGTGCTCCTGTCTCCATGGCTGCTCACATTCAGTGTCTCTTCTTCCCTCTCGGAGATTTCTGTTTTCTTCCCTTGGTCTCCTCCTGGGCTAGAACCAGACATTCCAACCCACATGAAACTCCCACCTAAGGACTACCATGCAGAACCTCAAGAATATTCCTTTCTTTGCTGATACTGGGACCTGCTGTGAAAACCCTCAAGACCCGGGACCTGGGACTCAGCAGCAGGATGAGTAGACTCCCCCGGGCCCGCAGCGGTCACCGCACGCCTTGTGCAGCCTGTCTGAGCATGCGCACACGTCTCTGTGTGCGTGTGTGTGAGGCCTGCAGTTTCCTCTCGGCATCTGCTCCCGGTGTTCAGTGCCTCTGGAGGGCTGTGGAGGCACCCAGAGCAGCTCGCTTTGGTTGGGCTGCATGAGATTTTACTGGAAAGCAGAGCGCTGTGGCTAAAACAGTGTGCAACCATGGGGGCACCCTCTGTCCCTGGAGTCCTGCAGTAGGATGAGGCGGGGGGCCTTTTCCTTATTCCCCATCGTACTGATTCAGGCCTGGCACAAAGGGGTGGGCCAGCCGCAGGACGCCTGGGGATGGCCAGAAGCCTCTGAGCTCTCTGTGTGCCCTGTCATGGTTGGTGCTGCTCAAGTCCTGACAGGTGTTGGAGAGGGACAAGGCCGAGACCCCACACCAGGGCACAGCAGGAAGGTGGCAGGTGGGCAGGAAGAAGATGGCTTCCCATATTCAGCCCCAAACCCACCTGCTCCCAGGGCCAGGCGGTGGGACTGCCCCCACTGCCCACAGCCCACGCTCAGGCTGCACATCCTCCTTCTGTGGCCCCACACCCTGGCCAAGGCAGCCCTCTGCGTTTGTTCAGCTTGATTCACCGATGAATGTCAGGCACCAAAGCCCAGTGCAGGGTGGTCCTTCAGAACGCTTTCCCCTAAGGAAAAGCCGTTGGGTGTCAGAGGTTGGGTTGGGCACAGGGGGCAGAGGAAACAATGGAAACTGGTCTGTGTAGGAGAAAAGGAATTTATTAAAGGACTTTAGTTGATCCCAAAGTCAATCTTTGTGAGAACCAGATATCCAAACGTAGAGGCTACCCAGCCGGGACCAAATCTGAAAGCTACCCTGCCAGACTGGCCACCGCAGGCCCCCTCAGTCAGCACACTTGATGCCATGGATGCTGAGCATAAGGTGCCACCCCTGAACCCTGCTCACAGCTACCCCTTGGAAGGGGACCTAGCAGGCGCACCCCTGCTAAGTGGGGCCTCATCACACCCACTGTGCCACGCCAGCACGACCAAGGGTGATCCCGAGTGGGGGGGTGAAAGAATTAAGGAAAGACAGACAAGAGAATAATAGCTGGGTCTCAGTGGGATGCTGCCTCCTGACAGTGACAGCGCCCACAAGCCATGTCTTTATTTTATAGCAGATGCCACGAGGCAAAGCAGGGGCGTGATCACGTTGTTTACAGCGTTCTCGTGAGTTTCAACCTCACTTAACTACATGCACCTGAACTCTACCACAAGGCACGTGGGGCTACGTGTTTGGACCATAGGTTCAAGCTTACAACCACAGCCGTTGGCTATAATTGTGCTGGGAGGGCCCTGCCCTCCAGCTGGGACTTGAGAGGACCCTGTCCTTTCATTAGTCCGAGGTTTGAACCTGGCCAAAACACCGTAACCGCGCCCCACAACCCACTTTTTGTGCACACCTCACTTCGGATTTGTGTCTTGTGTGGGAACACCTGTTAGGCTGAGCCAGGTCCATGGCTACCTCCTGACTGCAGGAAACCATCATGCCTCCTGAAAAGCCAGGGACTTGAGCTGAGATGCCCAAGGAAAGACACCAGTAACTAGAAAGATGGACAGATGGCCTGGCACTCCGCCTGCGCAAGCCCTCTAAGGCCTCTCCCAACACCCTGTCCCTCCAGCCAGTGCTGCTCCAGCCCTCAATGGGGACTCCACCCTGTGGCTTCCCTCACCTCTTCCCCCTTGTTTCTAGAGTGCCGCCCCCATCCCCTCGTGATAGGCCCCGGGAGGCCTTCTGTCTTGGGGGCCCGGTGTGCACTGCAGGTTTCTAGGGCTTAGGGGCAGGGTGTCAACAAACCACAGGCTGTGCCTTTCCGGTGACATCTGGCTCAGGCTGGGGCTGAGGTCTGCCCTCCATGACACCTCAGACTCAGGGGGAGAAGCACACACAGGGCCAGCCTCTCCCAGGACAGCTCTGAGAGGAGGCTCCCGAGCAGCAGAGGGTCCTGACAGAGAGAGGCGATTCCCGCTGCCCACTAAGCACAGCGGCGGCTGCAGGTAGCACTCAAGGAGCACTTGCTGCATGCCAGGCGCTGTGCCAGGCTCTCAGCTTTAAAAATTCATGCAGCAAATGTGTGAGATAGAGCTGCTATCAGCATGTGACAGATGGGGGGACTGAGGCGAATCACTCACCTGGCACCACACAGCTACTGAGTGGCAGAGCCAGGATTTGAACCCAGAGCCTTCACCACTTTGTCGTGTGGCCTCTCAGACTGCTTATCCCCTCTGCACCTGTACTTCTCCCTCTGAGGGAAGGGCCCCAAGGGCACCAGGCTCATGGTGAGGTAGAGGAACTAGCTCACAGTTGGCGACACTAGGTTTTGACGCAGGCTCTGCTTTTGTTGGCTGTGTGACCACGGGCAGTTACTTAATGTCTCTGAGCCTAGTTTCCTCCCCTGCAATATGGGGCAATGATGTCTATCTTCAGGAAGTCTGTGGGAGAAATAAGTGGTGTGTGCTTGGTGCCTGGTGCTTGGCAAGGGCTCGGGAAATGTAGGACCAAGGTCATTCAAGCCTGAGCCCCTCAGATGGCCCCAGGATGAAAAAGCTGTGTGGCCCACCCCCATCCCCGGCCACCCCGCCAATATCTCAAAGAATCTCAGACCCCCAGAGTGCGACAGGAGATTATGGAGCTGAACCTCCTCATCCTCAGACCCAGGCATTGTGCCCCTCACCCCTTTCTGGCTCCACTGAAACCACCTCTCTGTGCCCTGTGCCCCTCATTACCCTGGTCCCTCCTGCTCTGAAGAAGCAGCCACATGCCCTCCCACTCTGGTCCCATGGCCCTCAGAACGAGCCTTTCCTGGGGAGGGAGGACAATGGAAGAACGCAGCGCTCTCTCTCCTACTGGAATCAAGGATGTTTAAGGGAGGGGAACACTTTGAATAGGCAAGTCCCCTAGGGTCAGGAAAAGGATCCTTCTCAGAGAAGACTGTCACCATGGGAGGGCCGCAGCTTTCTGCCTGGGGTTACCCTGCTGGGCTGTGGTGGCTGCCTGGAACCCCGTGTTAGGGTTCTGGAATTCTATCGCGATTCAGTGGGCAAGGACACTGATTAGTGATGTCTGCTTTGAGCATGGACTAAGGTCACACATAGTATGTATTCATCAATCTGGGTCTAAATGTCTGCCCATGAGGCTCTGACCCCATTCTCTCCCCCTCAGTCTCCTCTTCCCACAAGTTCCCTGGAACGAGCACTGTCCAAACAAAACCATGCTTGTTTTGTTTCTTGTGCATTCCTCCTTTTCTCCTAAATGACGGGGTCTAGTTTTGCCACCCAGGAAACAGCTGGCACTGTCCGAAGACATTTTTGGAAGGGAGTGGGCGAGGGGAGAGGGTGGGCAATAGTGGTGTCTAGTGGGCGGAGGGCAGGAGTGCTGTGAGGCAGTCTGCAATGCTCAGGACAGCCCCCAACAAAGATTTATCTGCTCCAAACTGTCCGTAGTGCTGAGGTTGAGAAACCCAGGTCTAGAGAGTATACTGCTCTTTAGCCCCCACTGGAACAATCTGTTGGGCTCTCTACCCCAGCACCCCTGACCTTCCAAGCTGGAATTAAGCTTTCTCTCCTCTTCACAACCTCCCCCACCCCTGACCCCACCCTGCCCCTCACCTGGCTCACAAATTCGCTGATCTTCCACTTCAGGCCTCATCTCTCACCCAAGTGTTTCCCCTGTTATCCTCTGTGCTGTACTGCTCTCTTCTATTCATACAAACGTCTATTCACCCTTTACAACTCTCATTAGACACCACCTCCTCCAGAAGACTCCCCTGCCTCACCTTCCAAAGGACTAATGTAATCAGTTGTCCCTTCTGTGCTACTTCTGAAGGTTGCAAAGCCCTTTGCTATTGCACCATCATCCTGTACTGTATTTTTAAAAACTTATTTGAGCCCTGGCTGGTGTGGCTGAGTTGGTTGAAGCATCATCCCATACATCAAAAGGTGGTGGGTTCAATTCCTAGTCAGGGCACATACCTAGGTTATGGGTTCAATCCCCGGTCGGGGTGTGTGTGGGAGACAACAGATGTATGTTTCTCTCCCATGTCAATGTTTCTCTCTCTCTCTCTCTCTCTCTCTCTCTCTCTCTCTCTCTCTCTTCCTCTCTGCCCCTTCCTCTCTCTAAAATCAGTTTTAAAATGTTTGTTTGTTTTTAATTTTATTTGAATGACCACTTTCTTCACGTGACCATTGAGTTTTTAAACACAGGGACTGGGTTTATCATTCCTTATCCCTAGCTGAGTAAAGGAGGCTGCTGGGCTGGCCTCGCAGGGGCCTGATCCCAGGGCCGCCCCTGTGAGATCCCCCCAGCAGAGCCGTTCAGGAGGCGGCCTCACGTCCGGCCTCTGCTACTCACAGGCTGTGTGGCCTCGGGCACCATGCTTCCGGTGCCTCTGTCTCAGTCCCGCTGTAAGATGGGATAGCAATCCCACCTGCCACGTGACGGTCACAATGAAATGAGCTGGGAAATGTGAAGCAGTGCCTCATACACAGGAGTGGCTCAGACACAGGTCGTGCTGACCACTGGATGGGATTATCCTGCTCATCTCATAATCCTGCTGTGGGGGCCCTCTGGTTGTCCCATTACGTCATGCACATTTATGTCCGGGAACCATGGCTGCCTCCCACTACAGCTGCCACCTAGTTCCTGTCACTGGTGTCTTCCTGACATTCACATGATTCGTGGCTGAGTGAACCCCTACTCTCCCCCTGGGCTACAGGCACAGCCTCCCCTATCCTCCATCTGACTCAAATCCCCTCGTAAGCCTCACAGTGCCTAGCACAGAGTCGGGCCTCTTCGATTTACTCACAAAGTCCTTGCTGGGTGAAGGAATGACTGACAGGACTTGTCAGCTGGGAGCTGAAGGTTGTGGAGGGAGGGGGAAGCTGGTGGGGGAGGCAGGGGAGGCCAGGAGGCAGGCCTCCCAAAAGCTCAGGCCTGTTTCCAGGCTGGTTGATTGGTCTTGACAAGCAGGATGGAGACTGAGCAGCCCCTTGTCCTCTGCACTTTAAAAGGCCAGCGCCCCTCCCGGAACCTTTCCTTGGAGACCTGCTAAAATAATACATTTAGACCTGCCAAACCCAATTGCTTCCGTCTGTCAGGCTCCCTGCAAATAGCACTTCTTAGCGGAGCTCAGCAAAAATACGATTCCAAACAGCATGGGGGCAATCATACATCAATCGAAGAAAAACATTTTCCCTTTCCCTTCCACCAGCCCCCATAATTGCATTTTAAAACCATTCCTGTGTTTCTGGGAGAGACACCAGGGTACCTGTTGCTTTTTAATTCAGAGCTGAGCCATGCAGCAAAATGAGGCCAAACAGCAAAGTTATTTTGATTTATTTCCTAACGTTAGAATTTGGAGCTTGCTGCAGGGACTCAGCCGCGAGAAGACGAGCTGATGAAAATGTATTTTTCCCTGTCGTTACCCTTTTAAATAGACGGTTGTTTTATTCTTCCTTTTTGCCACTTTGCTGTGCTAGACTGAGTTTTATGGCACCCTGGCATGCCGGGAGCTTCGCTTCTCAGCATCCGAATCACACAGTCCTCCCTTCTCTTCCTCCTGGGTCCACCGCTCAGCACTGCCCTCTCCAGAGGCCAGTTTTGAGGTAGACCCTCCTGGGGGCGGGGGTCACGAAGGCCTGTGGGAATGTCTATATACCCTTTCCTCTCTAACTGGGAGTCCAGGGGACTGAGGGGAGGGAGTCATTAAGGCACCAAAAGAAGAAGAGAGCAGGTAGCTCTAAAGACAGACAGCGCCACCATTGGCCTTTGGCCAAACACCTACGGTGTGTGTAAAATCAGGGACCCTGGATTTGACTCCGGACTTCACTGCCTGCCAACTGGGAGGCGGCCTTGGGCAGGCCCCCCTGCTGAGTGCTGTGAAGTGTAACCTGCCTCCCCGTCCTGTGAGAGCCAGGTCTTACACCCCAAACCAGAACCAGAGGAGCTGAGAGCTCTCCTCCAAATCCGAATCCGGGATGTCTCTGGGGGCTCGCTGGGTTCCCTGGCCCAGGCCCTCAGCCTGCAGCTCCTCAGGGTCAGGGGCCTTCCTTCAGGCTGCCCAGCAGACAGGGCTGCACACCAGGGGCTGTCTGCGCATCACGTCCACTCCCCGCTGCCTCTCGCCCTCCCCCACAGCCCGCTCCCACACTCCAGTCCCCTCTCCTCATGGGGCAGCTTGCCCGCCTCCGAAGCGGTCCCTGCTCCCCAAAGGCGCAGCCACAGCTCTTCCGCAGCAGAGACTGCGCTCTCCTTGGAGGAATTCCAGGGCCGGCTGCTGAGGTTGTTTTCCACTTTGTTTGAGGATGAAACCAATTAATTAACTAATACAAGTGCCTAGCCCAGGCCCTCCCCTGGGAAGTGCCACCCCTCTCAGCACCCCCACAGGCTCCCCTCAAGGAAGCCTGCATGGGGCCGCTGGGGCTCCACATGTGCCAGAGCAGGATTCACACTCGGGGCCCACATGGCTCCTCAAAGGCTGAAGCTGAGGACAGTTCCTCCTCCCGGGAGGTGGCTGGGAAGAGCACTGTCTGGGAGACAGTCCAGCCAGGCTGACTCCTACATACATGGCCTTGGGGTGGTCAATGCACCGAGAGCTTCGATTCCTCACGGAGTCACCGTCTGTGCTGACCACGATCCCAGTGCCTGCAGAGTTCAGACCTTTACTGGCATCTCCGCTTCCCCACAAGGTAATGCAGGGCCCTTCTGTCAATCCCAACACTGCCCCGCCTGCATCATCGCCGGAGAGGCTGAGTGGCCTTTGGACGGAAGACCCAGCCCTCCCACTCCTGCTGTCTCCTGCACACCTGGGTGGAGAAGGAGGCGGCTGTGCAGCCTGAGGGAGCTGCTTGCCAACCTAGTCTCAAGGGCAGGCCCAGCAGGTTGCCACGGAGATGCAGTCATTTAACAAAGCTAATGGCAGTTCTGTGCAGGCTGTAGCGCTGATTACAGGGCCTGGAGCTCCCCCTGCAAGCAGCCCACTCCTTCCCCTTCGGAACAGGTAACTGCTCCCCGCCCGCCCCCCTTCCCCCCCCCAGTCCCCGCATACCAGCATAAGGGCCCCAAGCACCAGGCAGAGCATTGGCTTCCAGGCTCCTGCATCCCTGGTTCTCGCTTGGCCCCTTGAAAGCTGTGTGCACTGGGCCCGCTGCCTGCCTCTGCCATCCTCAGCTCCCCGCCTCGGAGGCACACATGATGGAAGTGAACACGGTGAGCTCTGTGAAGTGCTGAGAACGGTGCCCACACTGAGGAAGAAATTCGTAAACTTAACCTGTCTTTTAAAGCCTGTGCTCTGAGGCCCAGAGAGGAGAATCCAGGGCAAGAACTATACGGTCTTAGCTGTCACTTAGGCCCCCATTCCTCTGTACCATGTATTTAAACAAATCTTTGCCTGTTTCCAAACCCTCTGAAACGCCCTTCCCCCTCCAATCCCCAAACATTGTCCTGGCCCCCAAGCCCGTCAGGCAGCAGCCAGGAAGTGTCCGGGAGCCCTGGGTGTTCCCTGGGGCCTCCTCTCTGACATCTGCATGCATTTCTTTGCAGCCCTGGGGAGCCCAGGAGTTTCTCTCTGACTAGTTGGCCCCTAGTTTCCTGGTCTTAACTGAGCCTCTCCTCTGAGACTGTCTGCCCACTGAGAGCAGGCCAGGCTCTCCCTGCCTGCATCACAGCCAGAGGCAGGCCCCGCCCTGCTCAGGGTGGCCATGGGCTCGCCCACAGGAGTAAAGAAGCACTCTGTGAGCAAGCTGGGAGGTGAGGCTTATTAGGGCACAGATCCTGGCCGCACCTGTGAAACGGAGGTGACCCGGCAGCTGCCAGTGATGGGCTCACCATGTGTTAGCCCTGGGCTCTCTTGTCTCATTCTAGCCTCACTGCCTTACTTCTCAGGCGAGAAAACACAGGCTCAGGACAGTTGAGTAACTTGCCCAAGGTCACACAGCAAGCTGCAGAGCAGGATCTTCTAGGACTAGGGCTTTCCCAACCCGAAGTTGGGGAATCTGAGAAGTCAGGGATCTGCGCTGCCTCGGAAGCCTTAAAAGAGAGAAGCCAAGGGGTCAAAGGCCAAGAACCAGGGAGCAGCTCTGCCACTGTCACATGAAGCAGGCCCAGGAGACTCTGCCAGGCCTCCGCAGGCCTGTCTGGGACTCCCGGGGCTTGATTACAGTGGTTTATTTTTCCAGCAAATCAGGAGGCTGAGGGTGCCTCCCAAGGAAGGTATGTGTGGCTGTTTCCAGCTACCTCTCCTGGGGCAAGTCCGGAGGAGCAGGTGTCCATGGCCCTGCTTCTAAAGGCTTTGGAAAATAGGGTGGGGCGTCTGGCCCCACCTGGGTCTGGTTCTCTTGCCTGTGACAAACTGTGGCTTCAAGGGCAGCCCTGGAACTTGGAGGGGCACTTCTCCGGCCTGCCTGCCCAACTCCTCACCCCCCTCCTTCCTGCTCCTTGCAGAGGGCCGGGAGGAGCGAGGAAGGCCTCAGGGTGTTCTCTGATTAGAGGCTGGTTCCAACCAACTGGGCCCATCGAGAGGAAAGTGGCTCCCCCAGGGACTCGGAGGAGACGGCTTCAGTTCAGGCCCCACTGGGAGCACCACAGGCTCCCTGGTGATGACACGGCCACCTCCACGCTAGGGATCATGGAGGAGCAAAGCCACTGAGACCTCAGAGACTCCTAGAACCGGGGAAACCTGAGGCCCAGGGAGAGGACAGACTGTGCACTAGAGCAGTTAGAGGCTGCGCTGGGTGGGCGAGGGGGAAAGCACAGACCACAACGCAGATGGGAGACTCCCCCGGAGGCGGAGGTGCTTCCATAGGCACTGAGCGCTGTGCCTCCGGCCATCGGGCCATCGCCAGGCCCGGGAAGGTGGGCAATTGGCATGTGGTGTGGGGTTGGAGAGGTTTTAGAAACCTAATTTCTGTTTTTGGAAAGAACTCAAGTGAAGCGTGAACAAAGAACCAGGACAGGGTCACAGGAAAACCCCCTGGAGCCGGGGCTCAGAGCTCCGGCTCCGTCCTGGTTGGCCCTCTCTTGCTGAGTGAAGCCATTGCCAAGCTTCTCTGTTCCCTTATCTGTCAAAGTGCAGAAGCTAATCCCACTGTGCCGCTTCCCCCGGGGAGAGGGAGAGGCAGGGCAAGGGAAACAGCCAGACAACGCTCAGCCCCACAGCAGAGGCCGTGCTGCTCGCCGCCCAAGGCAGGAGACTGGCCTCGGAGAAGAGAGCAGGACTCCTCACTGCAGGAAGGTGCTTTCCCATTCTAACCACCAGCAACGACAGAGCACTGCCAGGTGCCAGGGTGTGCCGAGGGCAGCACTCCATTCTGTGTCCTCTCCAACCCCAAGATGGCTTTCCTCACATCCCTTTCAGATGAGCCATCAGAGATGCAGGTTCAGTCAAGAACAGGAACTGCAACAGAGGCCGAGTGCTTCAGGGGCCACTGCTCTATGATGCTAAGGCTCTGAGGGGAGGCATGTACAGTAAGTGGAGTATGAGATTTGGCAAGTGAGGATCCAGCCTGGAGACCAGCTTGGAGCCTCAACCAATGAGACTGGTCCCCTGTCATGAGGAGGGAAGAATGGTCACAGCATCTGCTTGGCCTCCTGGGTTGTTATGAGGATTAACATGTCTTAAAACTGCATTCACAGCTGAACATGGTAATCACAGTTGTTATAATAATAAACTAGTCACCAAAACAGTTTAAAGGTCATTGAAATGACTTCCCCACCCTGGACAGCGCTGCGCCTTAGCTGGAGACCACTTGCAGACCTCAGGGAGGTGTCTGCCATAGTGTGTGGGCCTCACAACCTTTGTGGTCAGGAGCCTATCTCCTCCCTCCATGGTGACTGCCTGTGACCTGCTTCTACTCTCTCTGGGAGTTTGTGGGTGCTGCTCCATCCTGGGTGACCTCAGAGTCGGACCGCACCCAGGCTAGGAAGTGTGTCATACACACAGGCACGGTATGGGAGGAGACCGGAGAAAGGGCACCTGTTGGCTGCAGAGGGCCAGGCTGTCACTGAAGCCAGCCTTCAGGAAAAGGATGCTGCTGCTTGGCTTAAAGGCACCTTGGAAGTATGGACTGGAGCAGAGGGGAGGGAACATGGGAACAGGGATTGTAGGCAGGTGGAAAGGTGGCAATGAGTCAGGGAGGGACAGGCTTGGCCTAAATGGTCAGAGGGTGATGGCAGGTCATGTGATCTAGAAATCAAGGGTGAACTTGGGCTGGCCCTGGGAAGAAGGGAGACTCTCAGGCAGATGAAGGGGGTCTGTCCATCCTGACTCTGTGACTGCTCTTTATTCTGGAGTAAGTGCTTGCTGGAGGGAAGGCAGAGGTTCTCAATGCCTCGTCCCTGCCACAACCCCAGATGTGCAGGCCACAGAGGCAGCCATGTGATCCCGCACACCCCCACCAGGCATGGCTTTCGTGGTTTGTCTTTCAGCAGAAGACAGAGCAAGCCACATGCAACCCCACTCAAGGTCACCCCCGAGTGAAGGTGGCCTCAGCACAGAGAGAGGCACATGCAAATGAGCAAGGAAACAGTGACAAGTGCACCTGGGTGGAGAGGTTTCCTTTCCCAGGCCTCAGCGGGGAGGTGGGCGGTGGAAGGTGAACAGAGGCTGGAGGTTATTTTGAACATGACTGAGTCCAACTCCCTCACCTGCACCTAGAGAAGCAAAGGCATTGTCTTCAGAGCCCAGATCTCAGTTCAGGGTCTTTCTCCAGTGCACCAGGTGACCTGGGCAAGTCACTTCTCTCTGAACTCTTGTTTTCTTAAAATCTGTAGAGAAAGGGGGAAAGGCCTGACTCACCACATCCTTCACATGCATTTTACTGACTTTCTCCTCTGTGATGCGAGATCTGACATTCACACAGCGGGTCATGAGCTTGAATGCCCTAGGCCCAGGCAGGTGATGTAGCATACACAGGGCAGTGGGCATGAAGCCCCCTGATAAGGAGACAAAGCCTAACCTAGGCTGGTTCCTCTGACCACTAAAACCCCATGTGGCAGATGGCATAACACTGTACATAGAAAACCCTAAAGATTCCACCAAAGAACTACTAGAACTGATAAATGAATTCAGTAAAGTAGCAGGATACAAACAAATATTCAGAAATCAGCTGCAGTTTTATACACCAACTAAAGGCCCAGTGCACAAAATTCATGTACAGGTAGGGTCCCTAGGCCTGGCCAGTGATCGGGGCCTATCAGGGCCTTCCGACTGCCATCTGGGGCCTTCCTTTGTTCCACGCCACCCCCTGATGGTCAGCACATGTCATAGCAAGCAATCAAACTCCTGGTCTCCAGTCGAATTCCCAAGGGGACACTTTGCAGATTAGCTTTTATATATAGACTAGAGGCCCAGTGAACAAAAATTTGTGCACTGGAGGGGGGAGGGTTTCTCAGCTCGGCCTGTGCCCTCTCAGGTGACGTCCACCTGCCGGCTTAGGCCCGCAGGGAGCAGACCTAAGCCACAGTTGGACAACCTTAGCGCTGCTGTGGAGGCGGGAGAGGCTCCCTCCACTGCTGCTGTGCTGACCAGCCATGAGCCGGCTTCTGGCTGAGCAGCACTCCCCTGTAGAAGTGCACTGACCACCAGAGGGCAGTTCCTGTGTTGAGTGTCTGCCTCCTGGTGGTCAGTGTGCATCATAGCAACTGTTCTAGGGTCAATTTGCATATTATCCTTTTATTATATAGGATACTAAAGCTCAAAAGGGTAACTAGAATGTTTGCCCCACAGAAGCAAAAATATCTGTATGTTTTGTTCAATATATTTCACAAG
>NW_006300018.1:1507213-1535885 GCF_000327345.1 Myotis davidii
CGCGGGAGGGAACGTTGGTTTCCTCCGTCATTGAGGCAAGCAAGCCTCATGTTAGTTTCAAGCTGCCTGGCTGCCGGCCACCATCTTGGCTGACAGTTAATTTGCATATCTCGCTGATTAGCCAATGAAAAGGGTAGCGGTCGTATGCCAATTACCATGTTTCTCTTTTATTAGTGTAGACTAGAGGCCCAGTGCATGAAATTCGTGCACAAAGAGGGGGTGTCCCTCAGTCCAGCTTGCACCCTCTCCAATCTGGGACCCCTAAACCGTCTGCTGGTTTAGGCCCAACCCTATAGGAATCGGGCCTAAACTGGCAGTTGGACATCCCTCTCACAATCCGGGACTGCTGGCTCCTAAGTGCTAGCCTGCTTGCCTGCCTGATCACCCCCTAACTTCTCCCCTGCCGGCCTGATTGATGCCTAACTGCTCCTCTGCCAGCCTGATCACCCCCAACTGCCCTCCCCTGCTGGCTTGATAGCCCACAACTGCCCTCCCCTGCCAGCCATCTTGTGGTGGCCATCTTGTGACCACATGGTGGCAGCCATCTTGTGATGACATGAGGGCATTGTGCGAGGGCCACCTAGGCTTTTATTAGTATAGATAACAAACTATCAGAAAGCAAAAATAAGAAAACAAGAAAGAAAATAAGCAACATTTATAATTGCATTAAAAATACCTAGGAATAAATTTAAACAAAGATATAAAGACCTGTACTCTGGCCCTAACCAGTTTGGCTCAGTGGATAGTGCGTCAGCCTGCAGACTCAAGGGTCCCAGGTTTGATTCCAGTCAAGGGCATGTACCTCGGCTGTGGGCACATCCCCAGTAGGGAGTGTGCAGGAGGCAGCTGATCGATGTTTCTCTTTCATCGATGTTTCTAACTCTCTATCCCTCTCCCTTCCTCTCTGTAAAAAATCAATAAAATATATTTTTAAAAAAAGACCTGTACTCTGAAAATTATAAAACAGTGAAGAAAGAAATTAATAAGATACAAATAAGTGGAAGCGTATACTGTGTTCATGGACTGGAAAAATTTGCATCATTAAAATGTTCATACCCAAAGCAATCTATAGATTCAACATAATTCCTATTAAGATACCAATGGGATATTTCACAGAACTGCAACAAATATTTCAAACATTTTTATGGAACCACAAAAGATCCTAAATATCCACAGCAATCATGAGAAAGAAGGACCAAGTTGGAGGAATCATGCTACCTGATATCATACTATACTACAACGCCATGGTAACAGCATGGTACTGGCATAAACACAGACATAGAACAATGGAACAGAATAGAGAGGCCAGAAATTAACCCATGCCTCTATGGTCAATTAATATTTGACAAAGAAGGCAAAAACATACAATGGGGTAAAGATAGTCTACCCAATAAATGGTGTTGGGGAAATTGGATAGATACATGCAAAAAAAATGAAACTAGTCCACTCTCTTACACCATTCACAAGAATAAACTCAAAATGGATTAAAGCCCTAAATGTTAGACTCAAAACCATAAACATCCTAGGAGAAAACATAGGCAGTAAAATCTCATACATTTCCCATAGCAATATTTTTTTTTCTGATATATTACCTCAAGGAAGCTAAACAAGAGAAAAAAATAAACAAATGGGATTACATCAAAGTAAAAAGCTTTTGCACAGCAAATAAAACTATCAACAAAATGAAAAGACAACCCACTGTATGGGAGAACATATTTGCCAATGATACATCTCATAAGGAGTTAATAACCAAAATTTATAAAGCATTTATCAAACTCAACACCAAAAAACAAACAATCCAATTTAAAAATGGGCAAAGAACCTAAAATACATTTCTCTAATGAGGACTTACATATGCCAATAGATGTGTGAAAAGATGCTCAGAGAGATGCAAATTAAAACTACAATGAGACAATCACCTCACCCTTATCAGAATGGCTATCATCAATAAATCAACAAACAAGTGTTGGTGAGGATGTGGAGAAAAGGGAACCCTTGTGCACCAACACCCTAATATTGGTGGAAATGCAGATTGGTGCAGCCACTGTGGAAAGCAGTATGGAGTTATCTCAATAAATTAAAAATGAAACTGCTTTATGACCCAGGGGTTCTACTTCTGGAAAAGTATCTGAAGAAATCCAAAACACAAATTTGAAAGAACATACCCCAATGTTCATTGCAGTGTTATTTACAATAGCCAAGATTTGGAAGAAGCCCAAGTGCCCATCAGTAGAGGAGGAGATAAAAAAGCTGTGGTGCATTTACACAATGGAATATTACTTGGCCATAGAATAAAGAAGGAAGTCTTGCCCTTTTTGACAGCATGGATGGACCTGGAGATTATTATGTTAAGTGAAATAAGCCAATCAGAGAAAGCCAAGTACCATATGATCTCACTCATATGTGGAATCTAATGAACAAAATAAACTAACCAACAAAATAGAAATAGATGTTTAGGTAGAAAACAGACTGACAGCTGTCTTAGGGGAGAGGGTTGTGGGGCTGGGTGAAAAAGATGAAGGGATTAAGAGAAAACACTCATGGATGCAGACAATAGTATCACTGTGTCAAAGGGAAGGGGAGTGGGAGGATGTGGAAGAGGGTAAAGGGGGGGGCGGGTAAATGATGATTGAAGGAGACAGACTTGGGGTGGTAAACACACAATACAATATACAGGTGATGTGTTATAGAATTGTGCACATGAAATCTATATAATTTTATCAACCAATGTCACCCTAATAAATTCAATTAAAAAGCAAAATAAATAAACCCCCAGGTGGACCAAACACACAGCACTCTGGCATGTTCCAACCTGGTGAATTAGAGGACAATCTGGTGGCCTTGGAAAAGATTACAGCTCTGAGCAACCAGGACATTTCCCCCTCCTCTGCTTGCTTTACCCATCTGGCTGGAGCAAGCCAGGAGGGAAGGAGAATGTGGGGGTGGGGGACCATCTCTGGGCACTTGTGACAGCCACCCACCCTGGGTTTCCTCACTGCCTTGGACCTCCTCTCAGTTTTCTGGGTCTCCATCTCCAAGCTGACACAGCTCTCTTTCCTCTTCACTCTGAGTCAGGCTGCCTGCTTTCAAATTCTAGCTCCATCTTTTCCAGCTGTGTGACCTCAAACTATAAATCTCTCTGTGCCTCAGCTTTCCTTGTCTATGAAATGGGGCTAATGAGTCTTCCTCCCTATAGGGTGTCTATGAAGAGAAAAGGAGTTAATCTGTGTGAAGCACCAAATGGTACCCAAATGGGGCCCGATGATGTGGTAGGTTGGTGATTTCTATTCAGACAGGCCCCTGGGGGAAGGTCAGCCTTAGCATCCTTCCTTCTCCCAGGGATCTATGCAGTTAAGTCGGGGCTAAGTTGGTGGCAGGCAAAGATGGGGCCTGAATCAATATAATTTAAAGAGGAAGGAGATGGGCAAGGAAGTGGTTTTTTGTGTTCCCTGGCCCGGTGAACTAACGTGCTCACCTGCTTCTCCAGTAGGTCTGATTGGCCCGTGTTCATACTGTTGCTTCCTTGGTGAGGAGAATGGCCTTCTGGGAGCTCACCCTTCCTAGGAAGCAAGCTCGTGGGAGTTCAGGAAGAGGCAGGAATCCATTTAGAGTGACCTTTCATCCAGGGCCTTCGTGAGCCAGCAATTCTGAAACAAAATATTGTTCCTACTTCGCAGATGAGAAGACTGAGGCTCAGAATGGTGCCCGATGTCACTCAGCCAAGGAACTGGCTTAGGGGAGCAGGTCTCCCAAGCACCTTCCATCACCCCTAACAGGCTGAGCATCTCTGGGCTCAGTTGGATCAGCTGTGGAATGGACTCTCGGCATCCATGCTGCGTCCGGCAAAAGAGATGGAGAAGGACAGAGACGCTAGCCTGACAAGCAAACACCACGGAACTGAAACTCCACCCTGTGTGGGCAGGGCCTGGGGGCTGGTGGGAACCTTCCCAGGCCTTGTCTCCAGACCCCAGGCCAGGCCCCTGGCTCCCGACAGCACAGAGGAAGGCCTGCAGCCTGGAGTTCGCACACTGAAATTCCTCTGCCTCACCCTTTGTAGCTCTGCCAAGAGGCCATTTGAGCCATTAATTAGTGCAAGTGTGTATATTTTCACAACAGAAAATACAGGCCTTCGGAAAAAAGTCAAACAGTACAAAAGGATCTGACAGGAAAACAAAGCCTCCTTCCTCCCCCAAGTCCTCTCCTCCTAGCCCCTCCTCCGTGGAGGCCTCCAAGCCCACTGGTTTCTTTAAAGCAGGGGTCCTCAAACTACGGCCTGCGGGCCACATGCAAATACAAATATTGTATTTGTTCCCATTTTGTTTTTTTACTTCAAAATAAGGTATGTGCAGTGTGCATAGGAATTTGTTCATAGTTTTGTTTTTGTTTTTTAACTATAGTCCGGCCCTCCAACAGTCTGAGGGACAGTGAACTGGCCCCCTGTTTAAAAAGTTTGAGGACCCTTGCTTTAAAGCCTCAAAGCCTTCCACACACTATAGCATCTGCAAAAGCAGTGTATGTGGTGTGTGTGTGTGTGTGTGTGTGTGTGTTCATTTACCCTTTTTAGCAAAAATGGTAGCAAATCTATATATCTTGAAGCCCTTTTCTTATTGGATCACAGAGGGCACTCTTTTTCGGTGGTTTTAAAGAATAGTGCTATCATTATTATCATGTGGTTCTGTGGGAAGTCTCCTAGGCTGTGTGGTGTGGCTAAGGTCGCCTATGTGGTGGTTCTGTTCAGCAGCCATGCAGAATTCTATGGTATGGGCACCATTGTTTACTTGAGCAGTCCCCTGTTAATTAACATTCAGGTGACTTTCAATCTTTTTCTTTTATAAAAAAAATGCTAAGATGAATGGCCAAGTACACACTTCACACATTTACCTGAATGACCTGGTCCTGGACTTGAGTTAGTTCCCTGGGTCAAAGGGAAGCGCATGTGTAGCTGCGACAAGTTGCCCACTGGCTGTCCCCAGGAGTGGCACTGATCCGTGTCCCTGCCCATCCGCTCTGCTGGAGCCTGTCTCCTGTTCCTTAGCTGCCAGGAGCTGCCACACTTTTGATCTTTGCTAATCTGATAACTGGAAGAAAGTCTCTTTGTGAGTCTTCATGGCTGGGGACTTGCAGAGGCCTCTTGAACAACCCCTCCTCCTTCTGGCCTTGGCTGCCCAAAGAGGAGGTAGTGCCTGGTCCTTTGTCACTAAGGGCAGCACTATATTCTGGAGGTAAAACCCCTCCCAGGCCCCTCCCAGGCCCCTCCCAGCCCCCTCACAGAGCACCTCCCCAGCCCCCTCACAGAGCACCCAGTGCTCCTTCATCACACTCCTCGCCCAGCATGGCAGCGACCAGGGGTCCTGTTGAGGTCTGTCTCCCATTACCCAGCAGAAACTCAGAGATGTTTATTGAAAGAATGAATGAATGAGCATAAGTGACGCTAGTGCTGAAATTGCTTGCTGTTACCCAAATGCCTCTTAACATGTGATGCGGGTGGTACAGGTTGCTCCCTCTGTAAGGGGACAGCGGGTCTAGAGAAGGGAGGAGGGCTCAGGGAGGAAGATGAACTTCACTGCTTTGCTAAAGGCCTGAGCATCCAATATGGAAAGCAGCTAGGTTCATGGGTGACCCTCCCTAGAGCAAAAGCCAGCTGCTCCAGGCGCACTGAGCAGAAGCATTGACACTTCAGGCCCCAGAGGAGAAGCCAGGCTGCAGGATGGAGGGAAGCGGTGTGGGGAGGAACAGTTTAACGAGCTGAATGGCACCTGCACCTCCCTCCCCTGGCTCGGCCTCTGAGCCAAGTGCCTTTTTCACCCAGTGAGACCGGAGCAAGCAGGTGCAAAGCCGGCAGCCGCCTGCTTGTGCCACAAGGTGACTCAGCAGTGTGGGAGTCTTCTCCTGGTTCAACCCTCCTAACTGCAGGAGGAGAGGTGGGCTGGCTCAGTCAGCCCTCATCTGCCCAGGCCGCTCCTAGCAGGGGATGAGGGAGAGGGGTGGCAAGCTTCCGTTCCTTGCCTGGTCCTGGCTTTTCAGAGTCCACTGTGGCTGGTGGGCTTCCTTCATCTCATGGCTGCTGGGGAAGGAAGGTTCAAAGGGGAGAAATGTGATGGCCTAGATCAGGGGTGGGCAAACTTTTTGACTCGAGGGCTCCCATGGGTTCTTAAACTGGACCGGAGGGCCGGAACAAAGGATGGATGGAGTGTTTGTGTGAACTAATATAAATTCAAAGTAAACATCATTACGTAAAAGGGTACGGTCTTTTTTTTTTGTTTTGTTTTATTCATTTCAAACAGGCTGGATCCGGCCCACGGGCCATAGTTTGCCCACGGCTGGCCTCTAGACAGCAGCCTGAGACGGGCAGCAGAAGGCACTGGCCTGGAAATATGGTCTGGGAACCACACAGCACCTGGGGGATCCCAGCTCTGCTGCTTCCAGGCTGAGTGTCTTTGGACACCTTAGTGGCTCCATTTCTTCATGTAAATGGGGATGCAGCAGTTTACATTTCACAGATGAATTAATGCATGTGAAGCACTCAGAACAATGCATGGACAGAGTTAGAGCTAGATCGATACGATATATTTATCTTAGTCTTGGCTTTCTCTGATATTGTCTATCATTCCATGGACCAGATGCCTACCCTGTGACAGGGCCTGGCAAGCCATTTCACATCACTGCTCCATGCCCTCCTCCACCCAGCTCCATGAGATGGGAATTATTAGCCCAGTTCCCCACAACTGAAGACTGGGGCTCAGAGAAGCTGAGGCCGAGGAGAGGCAGACCCGAAGTTTGCCATCTAAAAATAGTGTGCCCTGTCCATGTGGCTGTCCCTGCCACTAAATGCCCCATGTGACTGGGTGAGTCATTTGGTCTCTCCAGCCTTAGTTTGTTCATCTGTAACATGGCTTAGGCTAGTGGCTCTGCCATCTCCTGCTAAGTTGGTCTGGTTAATATAGGACCTTGTTTCTGGCTGCCCCAAGGGGAGGTGAAGGAAGGAATGGGTTAGACCTGCTTTTTTCCTTCTTGGTTGTGGGACCAGGAACAACTTTTTTCCTCAGTAATTATCTAAGTAATGCTGATGTAGAGCAGGATGGGCTATGGGCCAGGCCGATACATAGGACACAGATCTGCCATCACTGAGCTGATGGTTTAGCAGAAGAGCTCTCAGATCCCCTCGCTTCCCTGGCCCTCAGCCGCCTGAATCTGTAGTACGGCCTAGTCTAGTGCCTCAGCTCTTTCAGAAACCAGGAAGCACTGCGGCCAGTGGGCATTCTAGCCTAAGGCTGGAGTTGATGGTGCAGAGCAGGTGGGAGTGGGAGGAGGGCCTTTGGTGTTGACAGCCGAGCTGTCTTGAGAAGCAGTCATAGGGCAAGTCCTAGAGTCTGCCTTTCCCTTGGCATCCTGCAGCAACCTGCTTATTATTCCCATTTCTCTGAAGATGGCTTTTTATTTTTTTTCATGTTTTTATTGATTTCAGAAAGAAGAAGGGAGAGGGACAGAGAGAGAAACATCAATGATGAGAAAAAATCATTGATTGGCTGCCTCTTGCACGCCCCTCAGTGGGGATAGAGCCCGAAATCCGGGCATGTGCCCTGACCAGGAATTGAACCATGACTCCTGGTTCATGGGTCAACGCTCAACCACTGACCCACACCAGCTAGGCTCCGAAAACTGTTGTGTGTGTTTTTTTAGGAAAACTAGCCAATCACCTTTGGGGTGGGGGGAGAGGGTGAGCAATAGACCAGTTTGTTGAGAACAAGGCAGATGGCAGGCTAGGCTGGGTCATCTCTTGCATCTCCATGTGCCCCCACCCCAGCAAGGAGAAAAGTGATGTTAGTCTTTTCAGGAAGCTGTCCCTGGACCACTTTCTTCCTGGTCCCAGGGGAAGCTTCTTTGACCCTGGACCTGGCCTGGTACCCTCAGCTCAATGGACTCCTCTAAGATACTCAATCACTTTAGCCTCTGAACAGTTGAGGTCACCCTCTCTCCCACCTTCTCCAGCACATTAAACTCTCATGGATAAATGTGAATTAAATTGAATTGGATTGACTTGGATCTAATTAAGTGAATTGAATTGAATGCCAGATTACAAGCTTCATCAGAGCCCATAGAATTTTGGTTTTCTAATGGTAGTCCATAGATCTGAAAGGCCAATTTGATGCCTTGTTTCTATTTCCTTCTGGGGGTGGAGGGGGTGGGTGGGGAAGGAGGAATAAGGGAGTGGAGTTCAGTGAGGGCTTCCTTTGGAAAACACCACCTTCCAGCAATTGCCTCCCACAAACTCTTTCCAAAGGGCTCATTCCCAGCAGCTAAACAAAAGCCTTTGAAGGCTCTTCCTTTGTTCTGCTTTCCGGTGTCATTGGTGAGTATTGGCAGGACCGATACTAAGCTCTCGATCAGGTAGAGACTGGGACCCACAGAAGAACATTAGGGTGTGATTGGAAGAGAAGGTGCTAACATCCCGTGAGAGAGTGACAGTGTGCTGGCTGGGAGGCCGCCAGGACGCAAAGCCAGACATTTTTGGTGTGCACTTCCTTGACCTCACAGAACCCGGGAGCAGTGAGTGCTTCTGCTCAGTAAACTGCTCAGCTTTGAGTCTGCGTTTTCTTCTCCATCCTTTGCAGGCTACGCCTCCCCTAAGGTGAATGCTGACCTCCCTCCAGGGCTGGGGCACCCCCTCCCCACTCCTCCAAGTGAATCCCATCCACTTCCTCCTAGGTGGAGGAGCGGTGGGCCCTGCATTAATTGTTCCCACCACAATGTCTCCATGACTACACAGACCCAACAACTCAGAAGTAGCTCTGGGATTCATGGCCATCCAAGATGCAGACCCTGAGAGTCATCTACCCTCTAACTTCCCAGCCATGTGCCTTAAAATGTCTCAAAGTAAATCCACTGGCTGACCCCTCCCCCGTCCTCCCCACTTCAGTAGTCAGCAACAGCATCTATTCAGATGCCCAAGCCAGAGATGGGGCATTGACCTTGACAACTTCGCCTCTACAGCCAGCCCACCTCCAAACCGTGCCAATTCTACCTTCTAAAAATCCCTCAGAGCTCCCCAGTCATCTCCATCTCGGCCACCTGAGTCACCTGGCCGGGACAAATACAGTTGCTTCTTAACTGTTCTCCTATACCCACTCTTGCTACTTCCGATCCATCCTCCACAAATGCTGCCTAATTGATTTTGCCAAAATGCAAATCAGAACATATCAATAGTTCCTGGCCTTAAAAGTCAACAGTTGTTTCCCACTGTATTATGGTTAAAGGCCCAGCTCAATACCAAACAAGAAAAGAAGTCTCACTTACCCTCCCCAACTGGCCTCTTCCGGAGCCTAGTGCCTGGCATGCTCCCTTCTGCCCTGTCCAAGACTTTTGCACATGCTGTCTCCTCTACCTAGAATGCTCTTCACTCTCCCCTTCTTGCAGCTAGTGCTTATTCATCCTTCACGTCATGACGCTGACATCAGGGAAGCCTGTGTTGACCTCCCTGGTCAGGTAAGGCCCCTCTCCTCACAATGTTGCTCGTGTCACTAGCCAAGGTTGAAATTGCACATTCATTGGCATGACCATTTGATTAGCACCTGCCTCCTCCTCTAGACTATCAGGCAGGGAAGGTTTCTGTTTTGTTTCTCATTTTAGTCCCAGGAGCCAGCCTTGTGCCTTAGCAGGGCCTCAATGATGAGTGAAGGAATGAATGCAAGCAAGCAAAGAGGTCCTACCTACGTCTGAACACTTGTGTCACCTTCACCAATGTGATGTGGCCTCCACATTCAGCCAGGCTAGCCTCCTTACTACCCGCAATACAGCTTCCTCAGCCCCACCTCCTGGACCAGCCATGGGCAAACTACGGCCTGTGGGCCAGATCCGGCCCATTTGAAATGAATAAAACTAAAAAAAAAAAAAAAAAAAAAAAGACCGTACCCTTTTATGTAATGATGTTTACTTTGAATTTATATTAGTTCACACAAACACTCCATCCATGCTTTTGTTCCGGCCCTCCGGTCCAGTTTAAGAACCCATTGTGGCCCTCGAGTCAAAAAGTTTGCCCACCCTTGTCCTGGACTGTTCATTCAGGACTTCCCTCTTCCATCCTATAAATCTCTTTTATCTTCCCTGCCTCTCGATAAATTCACCCCCTTCAAGGCTTAGCTCATGTTAAATCCCAAGAAATCATCATGAGACAGTCACCAGGAGGATGGCTGGGAGAGGACACAGTGTGTTGAAACTTCTTTCTATCCCATACTGAAATTACACTCAATTCCCCACAGCCTGGTGGTGGTTCCTGGTAGACAGACCTGAGCAATAAAAGCACATGCTTTGGTCATATTTCCAGGGGCAGGAACTTTCCCATTTGCAGTGGGGTGAGGTGTAAGAAATCTCCAAATGCTGTCAGCCCTGCTAAGAATCACATCTCGTTTCAGCATAAAGCTCTCTGGAAATTGAGCTCCAACAGTGACCTCACCATCTATGGGCCAGGCAGCTGCAGGGGATTCAGACCTAAGCAAGGCCCTGGAGGTTCCCAGGAAGAGTCGAAGCAGTGGGGAGGGCCCATCACCTTAATGCTACCAACACCTCATTTTCAAAAGGGACTTTCAGAGCTTATAAGGGGAAGTCAGGCTGGGACTGGCTTAGAAGTCAGGCACCTCTGAGGCCTCTGAGAACTTGGGCAAGGTTTAGGGCTCAGTGACACCAAAGATGAAAATCGGGACAGTCCCTGCAGTGAGGATAGAAAAACATCAAGTCCCACATCCTGGCCATGAGTTTGCAAGTCCCCAGAGCAGCGGTGTGGTTCTGAGGAACATTCTAGTACAGGGGAGGGCAAACTTTTTGACTCGAGGGCCACAATGGGTTCTTAAACTGGACCGGAGGGCCGGAACAAAAGCATGGATGGAGTGTTTGTGTGAACTAATATAAATGCAAAGTCAATATCATTACATAAAAGGGCATGGTCTTTTTTTTCAATAGTTTTATTCATTTCAAACAGGCCGGATCCGGCCCGCGGGCTGTAGTTTGCCCACGGCTGCTCTAGTACATCAGTAGAATCACCTAGTGGCAGGGCCAGAAAGGGTTGTAAAGCTTATCCAGTTTAATGCCCCACTTGATAAATGGGAAACTGAGTTCAGAGAGGTTAATGGACTTGATCAAATAACTTAGAGGAGTAATTAGAGCTACAGACCCAGTCTCCTGGCTCTTCCTGATACATCAACTACATTCCAAGGTGGATGGCTCTGAGCCTACACCCCGCCTGCCTATCACTTCTGTACACTGACTAGTTACCACCCAATATGGCTGAGGGGAAGCTGGTGGATAGATGGAACTGGCTCCTCCCAATCTCAAAACTGTTTGGATGAATACAGGAAGGAGGCAAACCAAAAACTAATATTTACTGAATGTACTTCAGGTGCCTGACACTGTGCCTTCTATGCAGGATCTCATCCTGGTAAACTAAAGAAGCTGTAATATTTTGCTTCTCCTTCCAACAGAAGATGAAATTTTATCCTTAAATCTGGGCTGGCCAAAGTGACATGCTTGACCAAATAACAGACCAATAGCATGCAATGGAAGTGATGTCTGAGGCTAAGCTATGAGACACTTTGCAGTTTCTGCCTGGGGTCCTTGGAATGCTTGGTCTCAGAGCCCCTGTCACATGGGAGGCCATGTGTGACCACAAGAGTTGATAGCTCCGGCTGAGCTCTCAGCAAACAGCCACCCTCCAATGACAGACATGGGAGCGGACCATCTCAGGCATCCAGCCCAGATGATCCCTCAGATGATGGCAGCTGGGCTGACTGAAATTGCATGGTAGACTCCAAACAACAACCAACCGGCTGAGCACAGTCAATCCATAGAACCATGAAAGATAACAGCAAATTCTTGTTTTAAGCCACTAAATGTTGTAGTGCTTGGATAGACAGTAATAGATGATCTCAACACTCATTCCATCCTCTCAGAAACTTCTAGAAATGGTTACTATTGTATACTTCCACTTTACAAATGAGGAAATCTAGGCACAGAGAAGCTAAGTAATTCGCTCAAGGTCACACAAGTAGGTACATGACAGATCTAAAATTTGACCAACTAAACTCGTTCCTACTTTTTCTCATTAAATTGATTGAGATCTTGGTTGCAAACAACCAAATCCACTGCAGCTGGTTTAAACAGAAGAGGCTAGGAGAGGGCTCACAGAACTGGGAGGGCCAGCGAGCCAGACTGAAGGTACATAACCAGAAGTGCCCCACACCTTAGAGCCTCCATTGAAAGCACCTCCACCAAGGCCTGAGAACACAGGATGGATGCCTGGAGCTCTGCCACCGGTGACCCCCACCAGCCAAAGGACTGGAACCCTCTGGCACGTGGGTGCTGTAATATCAGTCCCCTGCATCCCGATTCATCTTCCCTTGCGTCCTGAGCCAAGTCTTGTAGGGGCTGGAGGGCATGATCAGTGGCTTCAGGATGACATTCCTGGGCCCAAACTGGGGTGAGTTATCTGGCCCTGGGACAGGATCTACCTGTGAGAAATGTGTAAGGAGGTCTTCGTTCATGCAGACATGTCTCTTGAGTTTACTATGTGCAGCACCTCAAGGACCTCTCATTCTAGGGTGGGAGATGCACAAGTAAACCAAGAACCACAAGGGACCGTGCAGAGGCACTAAAGGTCTGTCGAGACATGAGACACTTTGAGAGAGGGAGAGAGACACGCGCTCTGCCAGGAAATAGAGGGTGGTCGGAGAAGCCTCATGCAAAGGTAACATTCATGTTGAACTTTGAAGGATGTGGCGGAGGAAACACAATATACAGAGATACGGCGATGGGGAAGAAGGGGTGTGAGGATTCTAGGAAATGGCAGCAGTTCCTAAAGTGGGAATGCAAGCATTGACTGCTGGGCTAAAACATTTAGGCTTTCACCCCAGGGCAATGGAAGCCATGAAAGGGTATTAAACGGGGAAGTGGTATGATCGGTTTCATACTTTAGAAAGACCACTTTGACCAGCAGTGTCCTGGAGGGGGCAGAGTTGTAGCAGGGAGCTCAGGTGGGAAGATACTGCAATGGATGAAGGAGTCCTAAACCCAGGAAGCCGACTTGGGGATCCAAGGTCACCGCCATTTCTCTTTGCGCCGAACACACACACACACACACACACACACACACACACACACTCTTTTCTGGTCACAACCTGTTCACCCTCAACCTATTCCACTGGCACCACCGCCCTTCAACCACCAATAAAGGGCCAGCGTGGGTGTCCTGGAAAACAGCCTGAGGACAGCTGATGAGCTAAGGCTTTCCTGAGAGGAACGATCCAGGGTAGCAAGAGTGAAGTAAACAGCGGAATGAGGCAGGGAAGGAGGGAAGGCAAATTCAAGGTGGGGTGCTACTGAGCTGGCCACAGCCTCACAGTCAGTTTCTCACCTCCTTGGGGTGTCTTCCAGACAGGCCATGTGGGATCATCGAGCCTGGGAACAGGCCATTAGGAAGAAGAAGGGAGGAATTTATCCGTGGCTCCTACTGTCTCCTGTCTCTCATAGGTCAAGGTTAGCTTCACAGGGAACTAACAACACTCCCCTGAAAGTTTGGGGTGCAATAGGCAGCATCTGGGAAAGCCAAGTCCTACACCCGATGGCAGAGCACTTCATCTGAGCCCAGAGTGACGGGAAGGCCTCAGTGTGTCCCCTCAGGTCAGAGTGGTGACCAGAGCCACTGCGACTCCTCCCACAGTGGGTCTGATGGAGCTTGTGCCAAAGCAGGCCCTCCCCCCAGGGGAGGCCGAGAGGCATGTAGCCTGAAGAACAAGATGCCGGGACTCTCCACTGCGCAAGCACTGAGGCCCCGAGGCCCGGCGAGGCTGAGCAGCTCTGAGAAGCACATCAACTAGATCCGGTGTGAAGACAGGTGACTCCTCAATATCTGGGGAGGCATCATTTCTGGAAAATAAAGAGGCTACTTCAGCTCTACAGAAACTAGGGTCAGGGCTGAGCAGCCCCTTATACCAGGGGCAGCCATGTCTGTCTCCCTCCCTCAGGGCACCCTGTCTGCCTCAGGTGCATTCTCCACAAGAGCCCCTGAGATGGGGTTCGTGGGAAGGCCATTTATTAAATGCCCCAGGAGAGACCAGTAAAGGATTGGGGAAAGCAGGACAGGGTGAAGAAGAAGCCCAGCCAGGTGGGCATGACCTTGGGCACAGCAGCGGGCAGCTCAGCCTGATCCCGTAGCTAACTCCGCAGTGTACTAAGTCACTCCCCAGGGTCATTCTAACCCTGTCAAGGGAGCTTGGATTCCATGCGTGCCCACCATTAGTCACTGGTCAAGAGCCACTAATGGGGCACTTAAATTCCCAGGCACTTCTGGCTCTCTGCAAACCCCCGACGAAAGAGCTGCCAGGCGATAAAAGCAAAGGCAGGCCAAGGGTGAGGAAAAGGGCTCAGAGGGTCTGAGGGCGGCCCAGGCCCTCAGCGCCCACAGCGCCCACAGCGCCCTGCTCTGATGGGAAGGGGCCACCAGTCTGTTTCTGCAGAATGTGAGCATGGATAGTGAAAGCTGTATCTTCATAACTTAAGGGTTATTTTTGAAATGCAGTTCCAGGTTGTATGTGGCACACTCTAGCCAAGGTTTTGAAAGCTGCCTGGTTTTAGCCCTGCAGGTTTGCTGCTGCTGCTAAAACTTGTAGGTTTTTATTATATACTAGAGGCCCGATGCATGAAATTCATGCAAGAGTAGGCCTTCCTTCCCCTGGCTGCTGGCACCAGCTTCCCTCTGGCACCCGGGACCTGGGCTCCCCTCGCAGCCCCAATTCATCTAGAAGGTTGTCCAGAAAGATGTCTGTCTAATTAGCATATTACCCTTTTATTATTATAGATTTTTATTGATTTTAAAGAAAGAGAAAAGGAGAGGAAGAGAGAAACATCAATTGGTTGTCTGCCATACACACACCCCTGAACCCACAGCCTGGGCATGTGCCACCACCTGACTTCGGCTTTCCAGGCTGAAGCTTGGCGGTAAGCGAGGAACTGGGTCTGTAAGTAGAAGGTTGGTGTCTCCCACAGAACACAGGACAGTGCCATGATTATTCACAACTATGTAGACAGTGATTCTTCACTCTTTGCTGCAAAAGCTTTGTCTAATCAATCACTAAACATTGATTATAACTGACGATACTAATAACATCAATAATAATAACGGCGAACACTGATTTGGCACTTACTGTTTGCTGTTCCAGGTACTTCTACAGTAACTCACTTAATCCTCACAACTACCACAGCAGGAGAGACTGTATGACCCTCACTTTACAGAGAAGGGAACTGAGGCACAGCACAGTAAATGAACTTGCCCCATTGCAAAGCCATTGGAGGGCCCAGGATTGGGCCTGAAGAAGGGAGACAAGCATGACAGCCCCTGGTACAAAGGGCTGCCCAGTGTGGCTCCAAGGTCTGTATTCACAACACCCCGTTTCCCACCTTTCTTGGCTGCAAAGCCCTGCTCTGGACTGTGCAGCTCAGTGTACTTTCCAGAGACAGCATACTCTCCCGTCCTCCATGTTCTTACAAGATGACGCGAACACTGCTCCCACTGAGGGTTGGACTCTATATTCCCTCCTCTTTGAAACAGGGCAGACTTCTGTAACTGGTTTGAGCAATAGAACACAGCAGAAGTGACTGACTTCTGACACAGGTCAGAAGTGGTGAAAAGCCTGCCTTGCCTACACAACTGCCCACGCTCTGTGGAAGGAGACTACTCTGAGGCCGCCATGCTGTGAGGAAGCCCAAAGTAGCCCACAGAGTGGGCTTGGAGAGGTCCTGAAACCCCATGAAATGAGAGGTGTCTGGCCAACTTCCAGCTACTCCAGCCTCTGCTGTTGACAAAAACCACAGGAGGCATCCAGAGCCAAAACCGCCCAGAACAGCCCTTCCTGAGTTTCTGACCCACCAAAACCAGGAGATAATAAAACGATGCAGCAATAGCAGCTGAAATAGCCAGTAAACCAGCACAGACGCCATAGCAACAGGAGCCACAGCATAGAGAGTAAATAAGTGGAAGTGAGAAAAGGGAGTGCCCATGGGGGCTGAGGTGGTCAGGGGAGACTTCCTGGAGGAGGAGGATTTGTGCTGGGCGTCAAAGGATGCAAAGACACAAATAAGTGAAAAAGCATGAAAGCCCCTGAGGAGAGGTAAAAGGGTGTAAGAAGCTATGGAAGGGGGAAAGTAGAGGCCATTTTCAGGATACAATGAGGGAATAAGTAAAATAAAGCAGCGGTTCACATGGGCCTCACACAGCAATGAGAGGTGAGCTTGGAGAGGCAGCTGGGACCTCTCAGGTGTCAGGCTACCTGTCTGAATTTCACGGCCATGCGGAGCCATGAAATAATAACAGGAGTAGTAAAACCAGCTAACATTTCTTGAGCTATGTACCAATGACTTTACATTCATTTATTATATTTAATACTTACAAAACCCAGTGAGATTTTGTGAGGCCCATATTATAGGTGAAGAAATAGGCTCAGAGCATTTGAATAGTTTGTCCCAGTTCACATGTCAGAGCCTAAACTGAAACCTGGATTGGCTTGGCCCCTGAGCTCATGCCTAAGAACGCATGCTCCTAGAAGGTAACCTCCCCTCTGAGATGGTGCCGTCAGAGCTGGGTTTTAGAGAGTCCTCTGGCACCACTGGCAGGATGGATTTGGGCAGCAGCGTGGGAGGTGAATTTGAAGGTCAGAAGGCCAGTTTGGAAACTGTACCAATGATCTTGGCAGCAAGGGAGGAGGGTCTTTCTTCACTAGGGTGGGATGGCAGGGTTGAGAAGCCCCAGACATGGCTGGGATAAAATTCTTGCACCTTGTGCTTCTCAAAAAAGGAGAAAGAACATTGCAGGAGTGAAGTCCTTTACAGGACTCTGAGTCAGGGCCCTGTCCTGGGTCCTATCCCTCTTCCTTAGGGTTTCCTTCCAGAAGGGAGGGCCAGGAAGTCTAATCTCAGGCCTTTCTTGGACTTCCTGAAATTGCAACACAAAGAAAGAGGAGCACAAATGTAAACGCCCAGATTGCTCCCTACTGGGTTTCCCGTTGCATCAGTTCAGTAGAAGAACCGTCACCGAGGCTGGTTTTGACATATGGTACTACGTTAGGTCCTGCATTCTCACACCAACTCTGCCACTCACCAGCTGTGTGGCCTTGGACAAGCCACTCCCCTGACTTGAAAGTCACACCCAACACTGTCTTTCTGGGCCTATCTCAGTTTATCTTGAATTTATTTAAAGAGATGTGAACCTGAAGGTTATGCAGATTTGACTGTACAGATAACCACAGCCCTGCCCCTTCCCTATATCCACATCCTTTGCAATGTGACTTGACAGTGGATCCAACCTCCATCCCCACATGAATCTAAGCTGGCCTGTGACTTGCTTTGGCCAACAGGATATGGTGGATGTGACAGGGTACTGGTTCCAGGTCCAACCTTCAACAGGCTTTGTGCGCTTTCGTGCTTTCTCTTAGAACCCTGCAACTGCCACCTGGCCCAGCTCAAGCTAGCCTGCTCGAGGGCGAGTGAGCTGAGGCTCTTAACCAGGCAGCCCCACACTTGTGAACGTGCCCGGCCTAGATCAGCGAGCTGCCTACCCGCCTGCAGTGGACCAAAGACGAGATGGGATGAGTGCTCATGAGCCGTAGAGTCTTGAGCAATTATAAGTGGTTTTAAGCCATCAAGTGTTGGAGTGGTTTATTAGGGAGCAATAATGAACAGATAGAGGTGTCAAAGGACTTTGGCAGTTCACAACTGTCACTACCACACAGCCTCACAAAAGCCATGGGTTCAGATGTGGCATCCCCACTTCATGTGCGAGGAAACTGAGCCCAGAGGGGGGATGTGATTTCCTTTACACACATAACAGATAAGCCATGAGCTTGGAATTTGAAGCCAGCCTGTTTGATACATATCTGCATTCCTTCTACCACTTCACTGCCCATTGGGGAGTCTCCAGAGATTCAGAGACTCTTCCTTCTTGCCTTTGTCTTGGCCTCATGCACTGTCTTGTCCTCTGGTATCATGTCAGTGAGCAGAATGGGGAAGACAAGGCCACGCTCATTGGCCAAGTCTCCTGAGCCATAGACACGAACATTAACATGAATCTCGCCTGTAGCGCCTGGTTCTTCCCTTTTGCACTCTGCCATGATGTGGGAGGGAGGTATGTGTGGTCTCCAGAAACTGCGGTGCTCCGGGCAATGGGGAAAGCATCAGTCTTATGAACAAAGCCACAGTGACCCTGAGAACCTGAGATGATGATCTGATGACCCAAGGATGGGGTCAACCCTCCCTGGGAAGGGCTCTGGTCTGAGAGTCCCCATTCCTGGCCTCGGTCCTGACCTGCCACCAGCTAGCTGGGTCTTTGAGTCTCTGTTTCTCCATCCATAAGGGAGTCCCTACCACCTTTAGGGTTCTGAATAGAATGGTCCTGGAGTTGGGGATCTGTGAGGTTTCCCAGCAGTTATGTGAGGCCAGGACTACTGCCAGATTTTGAGGCTTCTAGTCTAGTATATAAAAGAAAATGGAAAAATGCCCAAGCAGAGTTACAAAAATGAAGGTAACCTTTAGTGCTTCCACTGGACACATTAATCCCTCATCCACACCCAACACTCTGGACAGTTGCTGATCACAGTGAAAATGGGAGTCTGAAGTCGGGGTTGCTCCTGAGTGTACCTGAGCTGAAGGTGAGAGGCACCTTCTACTGGCGGCTCAGTGACCAGCAGGAAAAGGAGGGGAGAGCCTTGGCCCTCAGGCCTCTGAAGCAAACTGTTTGGCCACCTTTCGAGACGGAGACACTGCTGGTCCCGAGGCCGGTGCTGCCATGGCCTTGGATCCCCGAAGAGGGTGCCGTGACCAGCACCCAGAGGCAAGTGGCTTGCCTCTGAACTGGAAGAGACTGACACTGTATAGCAGATACAATAAAGCAGGTCATGGCCAATGTAATGGCCTGTGGTTGGCAATCACTGAGGTATTTATGCCGTCACTGCCTCTTCCGGATCCTCAATTGCTCTGTCCCCAGAACTGCAGCCCGCCTTTTGCAGAGTATGGGTGGGGTGGCCGGGCCTGGAAGGAGAATGGGTCCCAGGAGCCAAGAGGCTGGAGGTTCTGGGCAACCTTGGGCAAAAAATGCTTCCCATCTCTTGCTTCAATTTTTCATCTGCCAAATTAGGGGCTTCTCTTCCTTGAGTTAACAACAACTTCGATTTATGTTACTCTTTTGTGCATGAGGGACTCGTGCTCCCTCTAGCCTTCCCCGGTCCCTGTACGGCAGACAGGACCGATGTTCCTATCAGTCCCATTTTCCAGGTAGTGACCTGAAGCTCAGAATTGTGAAAAGCCTTGGCCAATGTCAACAGAACACAAGGTAGTAAAAGAAATTTCCAATTTGAGGTGTGGACTGAGTGCACAGAATTTAATTTCTCTCTGTACCAAAAATCCAAGTTTTAAAATATCAGAAAAGATAGTAAGAGAAAGAGTAAATACATATCAGAAAATAAGAAGGGATGCTACCAGTGTGCTGGAAACGTAGAGGAATTTCGGAAAGTTACCAGGCACGTGGGATCCTGATTGATTGAGATTGATTGAGAAAGTAGAGCAAGGAAACCACGACTCAGCAGGCTGAGAAGAGACTTGTCACTGAAGCCAGAGCCACAGAGAAGCACCCACATAAGGAAGGGAGCCCGGGGGCAATCGGAAGTGCTTGAAGCGTAGCTGGGCCAGTTGCGCCCCTTCTCTAACATGCAGAAGAGGTGGCCTTGGCATTCAACCTCAGGAAAAAGTCAGGAGAACAACTCTCAGAAGGGGGATTCTGCAGGCATTCGTATAGACTTGCCCTTCCTGACCTCCGTGGCAGACCCAGGAAAATGGAGAGGACAGGGCCTCCCAGAGGGAGGAACCGCGGTCTGTCTCCTCCAGCACATGCCTCCCGTCTGCTTAGGGCCCTGAGCAGTAGGGGAGCACAGTGTCGGTACCGTGTGGCAGTCACACTGGTTTATACCCCATGTTTCCTGCACACTGTGCTTTGTGCCACCATAAAAGCGATGGAGCCAAGCTGAGCCCACATACGCCAGCACCAGACACAGTGCCCACACGCCTCCGCACTCCTCTTGCCGCTGGCATTGTCGTGCGGGTGGGGGCTTGTTACACAGCACTCCCCACAAACAAGTGCATTTTGTGCTGTTTTCCTAACTCAGTAGCCTACACCCTACCTCACACATCCTTCTATCAAGGTACTCTTCCATTTTTTAAGGTAAAGCCCTATATTTACTATAAATTTTTTACTTATTAGGAATCTAACAAAAAATACCAGTATTTTTTAAATTAGGGTTGCTTTTTGTTAATGATATGATTATAATGTTGCATAATTTTTAAGTAGTTTATTCTTAACCCTATATTCCCCATTAGTCCTGTTATTTTTAGTGTGCAGTTTTCAAGAATTTAACGCTTTTCAGGATCTCATGCATCAAAATCCCTGAAACTCAGGCTCTCACCACACTCAGAGGGAAGCCTTTGACTTCGCAATGGTGACAGGTCATGAGCTGGAATTTATGCTCCCTGCCGGCAGGCCTCACCCAGACACTTCCAGGACCTCTGTCCGATTCAGGAGAGAGGCCTGCTTTAGAAGGCTTGCACACCCAGGCAGGGGAAGTCCCATCCCAGCCAGCACTAACCAATGCAGTTGTTTATTCATGTATTCTAAGAATTTTTGAGGATTACCAAGTTTGGAGGAAACAAACCACATAAAAGAGAAGGATCAAGGGGAACAAATGCAAAAGAAAAGCAGAGATGATGCAGCAAACAGCAGTCATGCTGGTTCTTGAGAGGATGTTGCAGCCATGAAACAGAAGCAGCTGCTATGAAAAAAAAATGAAGGAGCAGAGAACACAAAAGTCCCTAGAACAAGAAGTACATGGGCTGAATCAGCCATCCCTCACCGCCGCCCTCACATGAGACCAACTAGGTTGCATGTCCTTTATTCCTTTGAACCCACCATGCACTCACTTGTCTCTGGCCCTTGTATCAGACCACACCGGATGCTTTCTCTGCCTGAGCCAGTCTATCCCATTCCTCACTTCTCTTCGCGGTGCACCTGGCAGATCACAGCTCAGGGGTCTTAGGAAGCCTGAATGGGTCAGATGACCTTCTTAGGAGCACGTAGTATCCTATACAGATAACATGATATAATGATTGACTTCTTAATACATCCACATCCTTCACTAGACTATTAGTGAGGGCATTCCTCACGACAGCGCGGTTGGATAGATGGATGGATGGATGGATGGATGGATGAATGGGCGGATGGGTGTGTGGGTGGATGGACAACTGGTATTAGATGAATGGATGGGGCTAAATGGGTAAATGACTGCATGGATGAATTTATGACGTAGTGAATGAACATATACACAGGAACTGATCAGACAGACCAAGCAGGAGCAGGGGTTGGTGAGTTGGAGGTAAATCAGATATCTAGAGAGGCCTAGGAAAAAGGCATAAGTCTAATTATTAGAATGGCCCCTAGAATACCAAGTTCCCGAACATAGGGTGTTGAGCAGAACAAATGATGGTGGCTGATAAAGCACCAACCTGCCCAGTTTCATACAAACCCTGGAGACTAGGGAGGGGAACCACATTTACATACGGAGGGTCAAATGGCTCCACCAGACCAATTCATCAATTCATTTATTTCATATGTTTTTCCTCAGAGCCTCCTGGAATTGACCACTGTGTTGGGCCCTAGGAATTCACAGAGGAGTAATTCAGAAGCACTGCCCCCCAGGAACGGAGTCCAGTGGGGTGGGCGGCTGGACAGATTGCTGCAGGAGACATGACAGACATCAGCACACTGCACAGCAGAGTAAGGTGTGGAGGAGCCAATTTAAGGGTGAAAAGGGTTTGGGGGTTTCCTGCAAAAACCCTCTGGAAGCAGAGGGAGGAGTGGGCCAGGCTGGCCGGCTGCTGCTGGTGAAGGGCACACAGAGATGGAGAGCAGCAGCTCTGGGGCAGATGGCATGGAGCCTGGTCCCGGTCTCCATGTGTCTATTGAGGTCCCTGAGCTGAGCTGCATCCCCTCTGAACTTCGGCTTCCTCGCTGGTAAAAATGTAATTAATCCTATGCACCGAGGTCAGCTCCCCAGTGCCTACTGGGAGCTGAGGAGTAAGTACAAGTGATTTATCCCGAAAGAACTCCAGGAAGACCAGGGTCAGTGGGGGCGGGGCCGGGACGGAGAAGGGCAGGCAGGCGGTGAAGCCCTGAATAGGATGCTGGGGCCTGACCTCTGGATGGCAGCATGTCACTGACGCCCAGGGACCCTGACGCGAGGGGAGGGACCCTGACTCAAGGCGAGGGATGGCTTCCGCTCCCACTCCTGTGGCTCACCTGCCACGGCTCCTGGGGAACTCCCCTGCCCCAGGGGCTCTGGGCACCCAGGCAAAGTGACTTCAGTGGCTCGTGGTAATCCTTCAAAAATAGTCACAGGTGCTGGGGCTCAAAAACAAAACAAAACAAACTAACAAAAGGCAACAGTGAGAAGTGACCTAAAGGCCATCAACAAAATCTATCACTTCCTCTCACATTGCCCCAAAGAGAAAAATGAGATAAAATTTGTAAAGTTCTGCCTCTGTGCCTCGCACAGAGCAAATGAAAAGTAGCTGCTGCCCTAACCGGTTTGGCTCAGTGGATAGAGCATCAATCGGCCTGTGGACTCAAGGGTCCCAGGCTCGATTCTGGTCAAGGGCATGTACCCTGGTTGCGGGCACATCCCCGGTGGGGAGTGTGCAGGAGGCAGCTGATTGATGTTTCTCTCCCATCAACATTTCCAACTCTTTATCCCTCTCCCTTTCTCTCTGTAAAAAATCAATAAAATATATATTTTTTAAAAAGTAGCTGTTGTTGTACAAAACTCCTTAAACTTACCAAGTGCTTAGTAAGTGACAGGCCTTGAGTAGTACTGGGCCAGGCTGGGGTAGGCTCAGGAAAAGTGATCAGTGACCACAGAAACACTCTGAGCAGCCCTGACAAGGAATGACAATCTCCCTTTCTCTCTGGTGCAGCAGAAGACCCAGAACTGCCAGAACCCACTGCCAGCCAAAAACAGAAGAAGAAAATGTATATGCAATTAACCAGGCCTCTGCTTCGGTGCTCTGCTCTCTTTGCCTTCACTAGCTTAGCATCCAATTTTTTAGCTGAGAGGGTGGAGCCGCGGGTTTCTGAGATATTTTTGCTAATGGGCTGAAATATTACACCCATAATTATAGCCTGGCTGCATATTTTTTTCTTTTGCTCATTTTGTTCAGTGTAGCAAACATTGTATCTGATTACAGTCATTGATGTCTTCTTTATGAAATGGGGTTTATCACGCTCGGCAGAAGGGATCAGTGGTGCTGGAGGAATTATCCAGGAGCCCTGTGGGGGAGGTGGATGCTGCAGGGGGGAGGAGGCGGGAGCGGGGGCAATAGGACACATGGAGACCGCCCATCCCTGCCATCCTCCACCAGCCTGTGCCTTTTCCCCACTGCCCCAGTGGCACCTTCCCCGCCACCCCAAGTCTGGCACTCACCAGGCCCGCTCTGCTCATCCTGCTGCCTCCCTCGCCCTCTCACATCTTGTCTCCCTAAAGTGGTAAAACCCAAGTGTGGGCCACACACCAGCAGCTTCGGTCCTCCCAGGGGACTTGATAGACAGGCAGGTTCTCACCACCACCCCTCCACTTTGCCCAACCAACTACTGAATCGGGTCTCTGTAGAAAGGGACCCAGAAATCCAAGAATCAGGTGCTTTTCCCAAAGCCTGAGATCCACTGAGAGACAAATTCTGAAGCCGGGGTGTGGAGTCCTACAGGTCTGGGTACCTGGCTCTGCCTCTGGCTCGGCCAGTGAACAACTTGTTTAATCTCTCTGGGCTTCAGCGTCTCATCTAAAAAATGAGGATAATAATAACGGCTGCAGAGGAGAAATGGAAATGACGCCCTTAGATTGAACCACATGAAATTTCAGGCCTTGCAGGCCAACAGTGCTTGAATAGCAGCAATTTCATATGGTTCAGCCTAATAATTCCCCCTTTATCTTTATCCTGTGGCACTCACCTTTTACCATACCTTGAATCCCCGAGTCCCCCATGACTACCCAGCCACACAGGGCTCCCCTGCCCTGGACGAGCCCAGCACTTCCTTGCTGTGCTAGGCAATTCCTCATGGGATATCTCCGCCCTTCTCCAGGGTTCCAAGTTCACCTGCTATTCTCCCCTGTGCGCTCCGTGGGGGCAGAGAGCCTCCCAGCCTCTCATCACAGAGGTATCGACCTTTGGCTTTGAAAGAATTACTTACTGGCTAATGCTGAAATTATTTTTTAAAAAGTGTGTGTGGGGGGGGGTGCGGGAGGGGGGGGTAGGTATATCGGGGAAAGAATGAGATGTTTAACATCCCAAGCAAGACCATAGAAGGTATATATTTTTTTAAAAAGACATAAAAGGTGTCGGAAGAGGACAAGTTCCAAGTTGATAGGAGATAAGGGATGAGCAGTAGCTGCACTGTGTGCCTGCAAGAAAGACCTCCTGGAACTGTGGGACCTCAGATTCTTTAGTGCAGAACTCCTCACACTGTGGTCCCAGGAACAGCAGCACCAGGCAGCACCTCGGCCCTGCACCCCTCTGCAAGCTACTAAGTCAGAATATCGGGGTGGAGCCCAGCCCCCCCGTTTAACAAGCCCTCCGGTGACTCGGGTGCTCACTAGAGCTTTGAATCAAGCCCCTGCGTCCCCGTCATCCAGGCTGCAGTCCTCTTTGCAGCCTCCAGCAGAGTGCTCCTGGAGTGCACCGTGAGCACCTCCAATGCTGGGAGCCCCTGCCTTCCCCCTCCGAAGCTCCTTCCTCACCCTGAGCTGGCGTCTCAGAGGGGAACAACTGGCCAGTGGGCGGAGAGAAGCTGTCTCAGTGGTTAGTGATTTATCAGGATGGAAAGCACTTTCCCTGACATAACGCTTTGTGGTAAGATTGGCCCCGGTCAGAAGGAAACGAATACTCCACCAAGAGAATTAGGTGTTTGAAATTACCTCTGAGTATAAACTAAATAACTTATGGAACTTCTTAATTACCCAGGAACTCAGTTAGTCCAGGGCACATCTCAGTATCATCTGGAATGGAAGGCGAGGGGCATCTAAACATCAAGAGTAGAACTAAACGCTGTTTATTTAACTCTGATTTATCTCTATGTTCCCAGCTCCTAAAAATGACCTACATGTTTATTGAGGACAACTCTGGGCCAGATCACTCTGTACACCTCTGAATATACAGGGTTGCAGACAGGAAAGAAGCATTTTATGCCCTCAGAACTTACTTTCTGGAGAAGAAGTCAGACAATTAACAAGTAAACAAGACTGGAATATAATTGCATGTTGTGGCATAAGTATACAATAGTAACAATAGTAAAGCGCCTTCCAATGAGGCTTACCCTGACTACCTATGTAAAATTGCAACCCCCTCCAGCATGCTTCATCACCTTAACCTGCTGTGTTTTTCCCATAGCATATGTCACTTTCTAGAATATACATAATTTCCTATTTATTATATCCTCCTCTCACTAGAATGTACTCCCTAAAGCAGCAGTTCTCAACCTGTGGGTCGCGACCCCTTAGGGGGTTGAACGACCCTTTCACAGGGATTGCCTAAGACCATCGGAAAACACATATATAAGTATATATTGTTTCTGTGATTAATCACTATGCTTTAATTATGTTCAATTTGTAACAATGAAATTGGGGGTCACCACAACATGAGGAACTGTATTAAAGGGTCGCAGCATTAGGAAGGTTGAGAACCACTGCCCTAAAGGGAGGGGAAGTGGAGTGACAGTGGTGGATCTGTCTTATTCACTGGTGTATCCCAAGCTTTTAGAAAATTGTGGCCCCCAACTAGGAGTGATTTTGCTTCAAGGGATGTTTTATAATGTCTAGACATCTTTAGTTGTCACAGTGGGGAGGGGGGTGCTACTGACATCTAGAGAATAGAGGCCAGGGATGCTGCTAAACATCTTAAAATGCACAGAGCAGTGCCCACCTCGCCCCAGCCCAAAAGACTCAGTCCAAAATGCCAACAGTGTGAGGTTAAGAACCCCCTGTAGCAGATAGTCAATAAAGATTGGTTGAGTGGGAGGACTTAATGAGAAGAGAATGATGGCTGGAGGGACTGCTTCACCGAGGGTGGCCATGGAAAGCCTCTGGAGAAGGGGGCACGTGACTGCACAACGAATGAGGTAATGGAGCAAGCCACCTGGAGATCCAGGGAAAGAACTCTCCTGGCAGAGTGGCCCGCGAGTGTGAAGGCCTCACGTTGGAAAAGGCTCAGGATTTTCAAGATGCTACAAGAAGAATGGCGTGTCTGAGAACAAGCGGGCAATGATGCGTGAGGTGAGGGAGGAGAATAAGGCAGGGCCAGACTGTGTACACTGCAGATCACAGAAGCGTCTGGATGTTATTTTAAGTGAGAAACAAAGCCATATGGTGGGTTTAGAGTAGGGGACTCACGTGAACCGAGGTGTGCTTTTAAAAGAGCACCCTGGTTCTCACTTGGGGGTTAGAATTTAGCAGAGCAGAGTGGAATCAGCAAGACCAATTAAGAGGTAACTGCAGTGCTTCTAGCAAGAGATGTGGGGCCTGCATTATGGGGACAGCAGAGGAAGAATGAGGAATGGGTGGTTTGGGGTATATTTGGAAGGTGGAGCTGCAGAACTTGGTGATGGATTGGGTATGGAAAAAGAATTACTCAGGTCTGGAGATAAAGGAAAGGAGGGAGGGAGGGGAAATGAATGATCCAACATTGCACAGGGACAATTCAGACTAAAACCCAGATGCCTCCGTTCTTAGTCTGATATTCTTTACTCTCATCATGTGATTCTTATGGACCAGCTGACATTCCATTCCTTTTAACTCCCCAGACATGCACATTGAGAACATTCTGTGGAAAGCTTCAAAGGGACACGGAGAAAATGAAGCCCACCTCCAGGAACTTACCTCTTAGGGAAGGAGACAGACGCACACAGAGGACAGACGATGGTTTATACGTGTATAACTGAGATTAAAACAATGTGCAATAGAAGCACAAGGAAGCAGAAGCTGAAATCCAACTGGGAAACTTGTAAGAAATTAGCCTTTAAGGATGGGTGAGATTTAAAGATAATCAATGGCTTAAAATTTCTGAAACAGGAATCATCTAACTGTGGAGATGTAGATGTTTCCGATTTCTAGTGACCCTAGTCATATCTGGTGGGCTGTGTGACAATGAATCAAATTTTTATGCATTCTTTATTTCTCACAGAATATCCAAATAGCACCATGGGAAAAAGACCTAACACAGCACAACTCACTCAGTAAGACTCAGTAGATTTTACTTACAACAAATAGGTTGATGTCTATGATGTCCATTTAATTAGAGATGTGTGTCATTTATTTTGGTTGTATTGGGACAATGATGGTGAACTGAAGATGGTGATATTGGTGATGACACCATGGAAGCTATTGATCATAATGTTGGCAATATTGGTAATTCCATATGGATGGTGAAATTAGTGGTGGCCCTGATGATTCTGCTTTTCATAATATTGATTATGATGTTGGTGTGGGCTGGTTTGGTGAGAGTGACCATATTATTGCTAGTACAATAGTGATATTTATATTGATGTCAGTATTAGCAATGATTACAGGCAATTTTAATGATGCTGATATGTATCAATTCTGACATTGGTATGGATAATATTAATGATGATGACAATGACAATATTGCTACTGATTAGTAATGGTGTTTATACTGAAACAATAATGGCAATACTGATATTGATGATGTCAACACTAGCAATAATATTGATTCCGGTGATGATATTGGAAGTTATCAAATAGATGATGCTGGGTGACTTGGTGATGCTGCCATAGAGGATAACGGCTACGCTGACCTTGACAACAGTACTTGTGACAACTGTGCAGTGATATCAGCATGGTGGTTGAAAGCTTGTTTTGGACCCAAACAGACCCAAGTTCCAACCCCAAATCTGGCATTTTGTATTGTGTACCACTCTGAGCCTCAATTGCCTCAACTCTTAAATGAGGATAATTATAATGGTGCCTATTTTCTAGAATTGTGTGAGGACTCACTAGCACTGTACATGCACAGCCTGGTATCCAGAACAGTCAGTGAGATGAGCACGGCAGTGGTGGCAGTGGTGGTGAGAGGCTCTTGGAGACAATGGCATGGATGATTCTCTTCATGGTGTGATTAAAGGTCATTTATTGGTGATATTGTCTCAGTGATTGTGGTACAGCGATTGATGGTGAAGAGAATGATCATTTTCATTACAATTATGATCAACTAGAGGCCCAGTGCACAAAAATTTGTGCACTCGGGGAGTGGGGGGGTCCCTCAGCCTGGCCTGTGTCCTCTCGCAGTCTGGGACCCCTTGGGGGATGACCACCTGCTGGCTTAAGCCTGCTCCCCAGGGGATTGGGCCTAAGCTGGCAATCAGACATCCCTCTGGCAGCCCGGCAGCCCTTGAGGGATGTCTACTTGCCAGCAGGGAGCAGACCTAAGCTGCAGTTGGACATCCTTAGTGCTGCTGAGGAGGCAGGAGAGGCTACCACCACCACCACTGTCCTGGCAGCCATCAGCCTGGCTTGTGACTGAGCAGAGCTCCTTC
>NW_006300018.1:1535990-1574340 GCF_000327345.1 Myotis davidii
AGCCTCTCTTTTTTTTCTTTTTTTCTGGGATTTATTTACCTTCTATAATTGAAACTTTGTTACTATCACTGGAGCTGAGAGCAGGCTCCTGCTCGCTCCAACTCTGAGGCCACGGCCTGCTGAAAGCAGGTACCTGGGGTTTGTTTAGCTTCTGTAATTGAAACTTTGTTGCCATCACTGGAACTAAGAGCTGGCTCCAACTCTGTGGCCACGACCGGCTGAAAGCAGGTATCTGGGGTTTGTTTAGCTTCTATAATTGAAGCTTTGTTGCTTTTGGAGCTCAGAGCCAGGCCACGGCAGGCGGGGAACCTTGGCTTCCTCCATCACTGGAGCAAGCAAGCCTCCTGCTCACTTCAGCTGTGTGGCTGCTGGCTGCCATCTTTGTTGGCGGTTAATTTGCATATCGCCCTGATTAGCCAATGGGAAGCGTAGCAAAGATACAGTCAATTACCCTTTTTGTCTTTTATTAGATAGGATTGTAATCAACAGCATGGCAGAGTGTTAAAAGCACGAACCTTGGAATCAAACAGCAATGGTTTAATTTCCAACTCTGCCTCTTACATTCTGTGTAACCTTGGCCACATCACAGCATGTTAAGGCTAGAAGGACACTTGGAGCTCATCTAATCCATCCCTCATCTGACAAATGAGACCATTCAGGCCTATAGAGATGAGGTGAGTTGCCCCCTAGGCATTTTCCCAAAAGCATCCGCCAGCAGAGCACCACCTCCAAGAGCCATGCTGTGAGAAGTCAGGCCTGGGTGTCGCTCTGCAATCTCTTCCTCTCCCTGACCAGCAGAGGCTGAGGATTGTTTTGGATCAGCTGTGGCTGGACAAGAAGTTGAAATGGGTAATGTTTGCCTAGTTTTTAATGTCTGGTGTCTATAGCTTGCACTTCCATCATTCTATTATATTGATGACAGGCAGACCCAAGCCACAGAGAAGAAACAAATTACCTAATAAATCAAGGCCCTGAGATCTAAAGTGGACAGTGTTATTAGATGAGGAGAGAGAAGGATGCTAAGTGATAGGTATGGCTGCCCGTGAAAATGGCTCAAGCAGGGAATCATCTGTCTATTTCTCCATAAATAATCACTCACAACTGATATGCATCTGAGACAGAACATGATATGTTATTATTAACTAAACAGTGGGGAGAGACCAGGGCAGGAAGGGAGAGGGAGAGCGTGCTGAGGAAACCAAAGCGGCATTCGTGATATTGGCCTTGGTTTTGGCAAAGGCTGGAAGGAACATGAATATCTAAGAAAACATAATTCAGAGCCAGAACCCCTATTCTGGACATATGCCAGAAGCCAAAATATTTGGCAAAGAGGGTGAGGGGTAGAGCAAACATATATTGAGATCCTACTGCATTCCGGCCCCTGTTCTGCTCATTCATTAAGCCTGCCTGTTCACAGTGGCCAGCTGAGAACACAGACTCTACAGCCATGTTGCTTGTGTTCAAAACTCCAGTGCTGTGTGATCCTGGGCAAGTTACCTAATCTCTCTGGGTCTCCACTTTCCCCTCTGCAGAGCACCAACCTCATGGAGTTCTTATGAGTATTAAATGAGTTAATGCTCACAAAGCACTTAGAATGGGGCCTAATACAAGGTGAATACTGTAGTATAAGCATGTGTTGAATGGATGATCATCCTATTTTACAAATGAAATGAGTGAGTTTCAGAAGGAAGCAACATGCCCAAGGTAATACAGAACAAAAGTAAAAGTGGCATGGGGACCCATATCTAGTCAACTCTAGGGTAGGTAAACTTTGTCTGTAAAGAGCCAGATAGGAAATATTTTAGGCTTTGTGGGCCTGACAGTCTCTGTTGTAACTATTCAACTCTTCTGTGATAGCTGAAAGCAGCCCCAGGCAATCTGTAAAGGGATGTGTGTGTCTGTGTCCAATAAAACTTTATTTATGAAAACAGGCAACAGGTAGTTTGCTGGGCCCTGCCTACACTGGTCTAATAAGTTCCTCCCTCTCCGGAGTCCTAAATATCTGAACTCTGCCATAGGGATGGGCATTTTTTCTCCCTGCTGATCCCAGCCCCCTGCAGGCACAGTTCATCCTTGCCCTCATTGGCTCCTGTGACCATCTGAGGGCAAGGTTGCCTGGGACGCCCTGGCAGCCAGGCGGAGCCCCTCTGCCTGGAGAAAACTGTGCCAGAGCCAGGAAGCAGCCTGCTTCCAAGCCTCTGCGGGCTTCGCCTAGAAGCCCCATGGTAATCCTTTGTGGGCTGCTAATAAGCACGTTGATCCCCATAATCACCCACCGCTTAGCTTCCTGGCTTTAATTTCCATGGAGGTTGGAGAAAACAGTGGCTAAGAGTTTTGCTTCCAAACAAAAGCAGCAAACATGTACTCTGAAGGTATCTTAGAGCAGGGCTAGCACTGCCCCACGTAGTTCAGTCTTTCGGCCCCAGGACACGAGGGTCCTGGCTACCTGCACAGCCCAAAACCTGCCTGCATGCTCAGAGAACCCGGAAGAAAAGCAGCCCTGCCGGTGCTCCCAGAACCTTCCCGAGAAGGCACCTTGGCACGGGGGCTTCCCCAGCTCCTTCCCCTCCATCATGCACCCTGACCTTTCTGACACTCCTGTTTGGGGACAACTGATAGACTCTGTGACATTGTCCTCTCTCCAACCCGGGAGCCCTCCTCCAGGGAGATAATGAGAACGTACTAGGTTTCATCATTTCAGTCAATATTTGCCAGGCAGATAACTGAGTATTTCAGCCAGTAAAACTGCCGTTGGTCCCCCTCAGTGGCCCGGGGGCCCTGCTCCTTTAGGAAATCTCACTCCGCTGGTGTCTTTGTAGTAGGGAAGCCACTCTGTGGGGGCATCCACATCTCCCTTTCAACCCTTTTTAGGAAAACAAAAACAAAAACAGTAATTGTGTAGTGAGCACCTGCTTTGAAATCTGAAGGTGTGGGTGTGAGCTCTAGCCCTACAACTCACTAATTCTGAGCCTCCACCCCTCCTCCATAGTGTGGTTGGGTCCCAGCTCAGCCACCAGCTACGTGGGCTTGGGTGAGTCACTCTCATCTTTAGAGTGGTTGGCAATCCCTGTCCTGCATCCCTACAATCCCGTAGGGATGAAAGTGAGATTGGGGGTGAAACAGCACTTTGAAAATTATAGGACAACGTGACAAAATCATGGCTTAATAGGGTAAGTGTAGACTGAAGGATCAGCCAGAAGTAGGTTTCAACCCAGCTCTCCCACTATACCTGGGAACCCGAGACCAGGCAAGAGGCCCACCTGAACCTCACGTCTCTCTCTTTGAACTGAGGTAAGAGCACCTGCTCCATCAGGGGATTTTGATCAATTTCTTCAAGACCAGACACCCCTGGAAGGCAATTGTCCTATTGATACGTACATGATGTCCTAGTGCAGGCCTTTGAGATGGCGGCAAAAGACATCCTGTCCTTTCTGCAATGTCTCAAGAATGGTATCCAGCTGGGAGCCTGGGAATGGACCTTCAGTCACGGTGTAGTCTTCAGGGGCAAATAAATGATACGAGCCCCTGGAGCAGGGAGCACTGGACAGGAGTCATTACTGTGCTGTCTCTTTCTGGTCTTCAATACTCATTTATTCCTGCATCCAACAATGCTACCTGATCATCCACAGTGGGGGCAGGCCCTTGGCCGAATACCAGAGAACCTGAGAGAAATAGTCCTGTTCTCTGCCTTCAGGTAGGCAGATAGACAAATAGAACAAGTGTTGCTAATACCATAAGAAAATGTGCCCCACAAGCAGGGGGGGCACAGGAGGGAGTGATAAAGCTGTGGGAGGGAGGAGAGGGCACTGGACTGGTGGCACTTGATCTCGGTGGCCTTGGGCATGTCACTCCCACTCCCCAGGCATCTGCTTCCACATCCAGCAATAAAGCAGGATTGCTCATGGCAACCCCGCCTCCTGCCCTAGAGAGTTGCAAGCATCCACTGAGATAGAACATAGGTGACGTCGGCATGATAGACTGATGTAAGGGGTGGCATTATAGGTGAGATCAGTCACTAGGCAAATTGGAGAAGCAGACCTCTGTCTGGCCATCTGGGTACCCACAGCCTTGTGTCGACCTTGACCACTCAGTGCCCCAGCACCACCAGGCAGTTCCAGGCTCTGAATATCTCCACCCACCACAGTGTTCAAACTCCATAAATGTGGAATTTCAGCATTCAAACAGATTCTAGAATTGCTTAAAGGACATTTAGGTCCTGGACTCTAAATGGTTGGGAAAGATGGGTCCTGTGAGGATAAAGGACTGGTATGAGCTTATTCATCCAATCAGCATTGGGGAGGTGATTAGAATCTGGATTTCCTCTACCCTACACATGCTGCTCCCAGGGTCCCTTTCTGTCCCAAACCATCACCTCCTGCCTCCGACTCTAGCCTGGGATGAATTGAATTGTGTGTAATTGATAAATTATGCAAAAGGATGCCTGGCAGTTTTCTGCAATGTTGCATAGCTTCAAGGCAGCCCTTGGGACACAGCCTAATTTTGTGGAAACCTCACACTCTGTCTGGCCTGTTTTGTGTAAGTCAGATTGATATAACAAGACTCTCGAGAGTTGACTTGATTTCTAATTTTAATCTCTAGGTGAGCGGAATGAGATATAACGGTAATGAGTGTGTTGTCTGGGGCAGACAGTGTAACGGCAGTGGAGAAAAATGCCTTTTCATCTGCCTGATGGATCATCTCTTCAGCTGGATTTCCCAGCTTCAGAAATCAGCCTTCTTCCCTTTTGGAAGAGGGGATGTGTATCAAGTCGAGAGAGCAGGTAGCAAAAAAGAAGATTCAACATCATTTCATCAAATAAACCCAGAACCTTGCAGGAAGGACCTAGGGACAGTGATTGTCCTTTCTGCCGAGAACACCAGCCTGGACCCAGGAATAGACCATGACAACGTTTTCTTTTACTGTTTAAACTCGAAGAGCATCTAATTCCCCTGCCTCAATTCTCCTTGGCTAAGCTAAGTGCTAGACCAAAGTATTTATGGGGACTTTCCTGAGTGTGAAGGCCAACAGAAGAGCGTGCATTTGTGGTTGGCAGCCTGCCTTCCAAGTGCGGGGTTCAGATCCTGTTATCCTCCCAGAACCAGTAGGTTCAGTTCCAGCCCATAAGAAGACACCTGAGGCAGGTGCGAGGGGAGCCATTTTGTTGATCACCTACTATGTGCTAGAAACTTTAATATTCAAAACAGCTACAGGCCAATATCCTTGATGAACATAGATGCTAAAATCCTCAACAAAATTCTAGCAAATCAGATCCAGCAATACATTAGAAAGATCATACACCATGACCAAGTAGAATTTATTCCAGGGATGCAAGACTGGTACAATATTCACAAATCAATAAATATGATACATCGCATAAACTGATTACAAGACAAAAATCACATGATCATATCAATTTATGCAAAAGCTTTTGACAAAATCCAACATCCATTTTTGATAAAAACTCTCAGCAACTGTCCCTATTTGCAGATGACATGATACAGTATATAAAAAACCCCAAAGACTTTATCAAAAAACTACTAGACTTAATAAATTAATTCAGCAATGTAGCAGGATACAAAATTAACCCCCAGAAATCTATGGCTTTTTTATACACCAATAATGAACTCACAGAAAGAGAAACTAAAATAATAATAATCCCTTCACCATGCACCAAAAAAATTAAGACACCTAGGAATAAACTTAACTAAGGAGGTAAAAGACCTGTACTTGGAAAACTACAGGACACTGAAAAAAGAGATAGAGGAAGACATAAACAAATGGAAGAACATACCATGTTCATGGATTGGTAGAATCAACATCATTACAATGTCCATACTATCCAAAGCAATTTATAGATTCAATGCACTCCCCATTAAAATACCAATGGCATATTTCAAAGATCTAGAACAAACTCCGAAAAATTCATCTGGAATAATAAAAAAAAGACCATGAATAGCCACAAAATGCTGTTAGAGGGATCACAATACCATATATCAAGCTGTATTACAAAGCCACTATTCTCAAAACTGCCTGGTACTGGCACAAGAACAGACATATAGACCAATGGAACAGAACAGAGAACCCAGAAATAGACTCAAGCCATTATGCTCAATTAATATTTGACAAAGGAGTCAAGAGCATAAAATGGAGTTATGACAGTCTCTTCAATAAATGGTGCTGGGAAGTTTGGTCAGATACATGCAAAAAAATGAAACTAGATCACCAACTTTCACCATACACAAAAACAAACTCAAAATGGCTAAAGAACTTAAATGTAAGATGGGAAACCATAAAAATCTTAGAAGACTCCATAGGCAGCAAAATAGCAGACATATGACGTAGCAATATCTTTACCAATATAGCTCCTAGGGCAATGGAAACTAAGGAGAAAATAAACAAATGGGACTACATCAAAATAAAAAGCTTCTGCACAGCAAAAGAAACTATCAACAAAACAATAACAAAGCCCACTGCATGGGAGAACATATTTGCCAATTCTGTTTCAGATAAGGGTTTAATATCCAAAATTTATAGGGAACTCATACAGCTTAACAAAAGGAAGACAAACAATCCAATCAAAAAATGGGCAAAGGACTTTAATAGACACTTTATGAAAGAGGACTACAGAAGGCCAAGAAACATATGAAAACATGCTCAAAGTCACTAATCATCTGAGAGATGCAAATCAAAACAACAATGAGGTACCATCTCACACCTGTCAGAATGGCTATAATCAACAAATCAACCAATGACAAGTGCTGGAGGGGATGCAGAGAAAAAGGGACCCTCGTGCACTGCTGGTGGGAATGCAGACTGGTGCAGCCACTATGGAAGACAGTATGGCGCTTCCTCAAAAAGTTATAAATGGAACTCCCATTCAACCCAGTAATCCTTCTTCTAGGATTATACCCCAATAAACCAGAAACACCAATCAGAAAGGATATATGCACCCCTATGTTCATCGCAGCACAATTCACCATAGCTAAGATTTGGAAACAGCCTAAGTGCCCATCAGCAGATGAGTGGATTAAAAAACTTTGGTACATCTGCATAATGGAATACTATGCTGTTATAAAAAAAGAAGGAACTTTTATCATTTGCAATAGCTTGGATGGAACTGGAGACCATTAGGCTAAGTGAAATAAGTCAGTCGTAGAAAGATAAATATCACATGATCTCACTCATATGTGGGATATAATGATCAACATAAACTGATGAACAAAAATAGATCCAGAAACAAAGTAGCACTGAACAGACCGTCCAACCTCAGAGAGAAGCGAGGGAGGGGAGGGCGTAGAGATCAACCAAAGGACTTGTATGCATGCATATTAGCATACCCAATGGACTGAGGGACAAAACAATAAAAAATATATATTTACAACAACTATAGAAGACAGGACTCCAGTCCTATTTTATAGGTGAGGGAACGGGCCCAAGGGGATGAAATTATTTGCCCAATGTCATAGAGCTACTCAGTGACAGAGTCTAGGATTCAAACGTAGGTCTCTCTGACACGAAAGGCCATACTCTGTTTTCTGTTTCTCATAAGCTCCCTTGGGAAGAGGTCTTGAGGATGCTCACTGCACAGGTCACTGCACAGATCCTCAGCTGCCCCTCCAACCCTCACGTTAGCCACAGCCCTTAAGAGGAAGGGTATGGCTCCTTCTTAGTTCAATATGGTGACCATGAATTCATGAAGCAATTCCCCTCTATTCCCAACTGCCCCCCAATACAAACTGCTCCTACTACCCTGACATCCCCCAGTCAGTGGGAATCCAGACCCATTGCAAGGCTTTGGCCTGGGAGTCAGGAGCCTGAGCTGGGATCCAGGGCCACCCCTAACTCTGCACATGCCCTCTGAGCACACCTTTGCCCTCTCTGGTCCTGTTTCTTCACCTGCCTAATGGGGGCAAAAAAACTCCATCCCACCTGCTCCCTGAATTTGTCTGAGGGTCATGAAGTAATGGGCATAGTCGTGCTTTAAACGTTATGTCATCCAATCACAAAGAAAAAACAATGATGACTGGCGTTTATTAGACACTTACCTGGGCCAGGCTGAACTGGATGTGTCCAAAGTGTGACTCTATCACTGTTGTCCGGGCCACTGCCTCTCTCCACCACTTTTTGAGGCCTTAGTGCTTCGTTTCACACCCCTATCACTCTATGTCTACTTGGAGGGGGGGGCAAGGAGCCCAATAAATAGCACTCCTTTCCCTCTTCCAAGTCTGGAACTCATAAGAGAGAGCCTGGAAGGCAGATGATGGGGATCAAAATGTCATCCTAGGACCAAGGCTGGCTGGGAAGTTTAGAGGGGTAGCTATAGTGGGTTTCCTAATACTGCCTCTGAATCAATCCCTAGAAAACTTCCATCCCACTTAAGGAGGCAGCCGGGATTTGGCTTCTCATGACAGTGACCCTGAGTCCCTCCTTGCTTCCCTGTCTCAGGCCACCTCAGCTCTCCAAGGCCTTGACTTAGACCCCCACATGTGGGCCCCCCAGCCCAGGTCATGGCTGGGTTGAGAACCAGGTTCCAAATGTGTGAGATCACTGTTGTGTGAATTTTACACCTTACATACTCTATTAAGACATCCAAATGCTCTAGAATAAAACCACCCCGCTCTGGGAAGGGGAGATAACCCTGGAGGGTGGTGCCTCTGTTGTCAGTCACCTGGGATTTCTAAGGTATGACTGGAAGGAGCAGCTGGCATTTAGGAGCTGCCACCTGCAGTCACTGGAATGGAGACTGATTTAGTCATTGTTTTCCCCTCTGCAGCCAGCACAGGGCCAGGCTCTGGGAAATGGGAGGGGGGGCCATCAGCCAGTCACTCAGGCACCACCCATGAAGAACAGACTGTGGCCTCAATAGGGCCATTGGAGCAGGGGATATATGACCCAAGGCACATGGTCTCCATCCTCTCCTCAGGGGGGCAGCCCAGGGACAATGGAAGAATCCCCAGGGTAGAGGCGTTCCAGCGAACCCCCATGTCCACCGCCTCTAAAGGAATGTTGAAGAGATGTCAGTCTTTAGAGGACCTGTGGCTGTCAGAGCCTCATAGCCATCTCCAAAGAGGGAAGCAGAGACATTGCCGCCACTTCTCTGTTCTTCAAAAGGAATCATATACGTCCTACAAATTCCAAGCCATTACTTGATGGCCATTAGGAGGATACCCATGCCAGGAGCTGCTGAACAAACACCTCAGATGGCTGGGCCATCCCCTATGCCCTGAGTCAGCAAGGGAGACAGCAACAACCAAGCAGTGGATGTCTCAAAGCTAGGAAACACGGGCGACGAGAGCCTGGTCTCCAGCAAGAATATGCAAGAACCCAGAGTCAGCACCTATCGCAACAACCCACAGACAGCTGCCTTCAGCACCTAACTCATCTGCCCCTCCCACCTCTAGTTTCACATTCATTTTCATATTTGGCTCTTTAGCTCTAGAGCAGTGGTTCTCAACCTTCATAATGCCGCGACCCTTTAATACAGTTCCTCATGTTGTGGTGATCCCCAATTTCATTGTTACAAATTGAACACAATTAAAGCATAGTGATTAATCACAAAAACAATATGTAATTATATATGTGTTTTCCGATGGTCTTAGGCGACCCCTGTGAAAGGGTCGTTCGACCCCCAAAGGGGTCACGACCCACAGGTTGAGAACCACTGAGAGTCTCATGCATAGGCCAAAGCCAGAGAGCATCCACCGCTGCCCTCCCTGCCTCTGGGCTCCACCTCCTCTGACATCCCTGCGAGCCTCAGAATCCACACTGTCTTTGCAGATTGTATGTCTTCCACTCTACATGTGACTTCTCCTGGCCTAACTGTGCTGAGTCAGGCCACAGCACTGTCCCTGAGCTTTTCGGCAGGCGGCTCTCCTGCCACCCTCACCCTCCCGGAATTCTAACCTTCACATCAGAGGAGGGAGCAGAGGCCCAGTCCCACAGCCTGCCATGCTGAACCAGCCCCTACCCCAGGCCCAAAGCCACCAGCCCTCGAGGATTCCAGTCAGGGACAGGCTGAGTGCTCCCCAAGGTGACCTCCTGACTGCCTTCCTGACCTGCACAGGTCAAGTTCAGGCCACTTACTGTGTGTGAAGAGTGGAGAGTGTCCGGGCACTAGAGGCCAGCTCTGACAGGCCTAGGGGGAAGGAAGCCGTGTGAGTCCAGGGAAAGTCAAAGATCCATTTGAGTGAAGTGTAGGCTTGAAGAGCTCCCTGAGTCAGCTTCAGTGAGGGAGTGTGTCCTCTGAACACCGGCCCATCCAGAGGAGGGGGCTCCCGCTGGGCTGGACACGGATCGCTTGGAGTCTGAGGAAAAGGAGTTGCAGCATCTGGCTTGGACAGAGCCCAGGAAGATGTCAGGAACCTCCCAGCGCATGTGCATGTCGGGACAGGGCCCACTTCTTCATTAGTGATGTGATAATCGAGGAGAGACGCAAAGAAGGCCTTCTCTTAAACCAGCCCTGAGCACTCGGTGACATCCTAAGGTCATTTCACACGTGACCAGGGAGTCCTTTAGGCTTCAGCCACCTCCTCCCTGCCCCCCTCACTGCATGCAGGGGCAAGGAGTCACCGCCTGCAGCAGGCAGCACAGCTCCTGAGCCCCCAGCAAAATACAAGGGTTGCACTAGGTGACTTAAAAAAGACTTCCAACTCAGGGGGCAGTATCCGACCCTGAACTTGCACAACCTTGAAAATGATACCTCACTCACCTCACCCTAATTCCAGCCCGTGGATCTTGTCTTTATTTGACATTTTGATATCTTGCTCATCATAGATTTTTACTTTAATTTTTTAAAAAATTAATAGACTTCACTTTTTACAGCCATTTTAGATCTCAATAAAAATTGAGTGGAAAATACAAAGCGTTCCCATATTCTGCCTTCTCCCTATGCACAGTTTCCCCTATGTTTTACGTTAATCTTACACTAAAGTGCTATATATGTTTCAGTTGATGACCCAGTATTAATACATTAGTGTTAACTAAAGTCCACAGTTTATTAGGATTCACTCTCGGTGTTGTGCATTCTATGGGTTTTGACAAATGGATAGTACCTTGTTCACCACTGTAGTATCAGATAGCAGTTCCACTGCCCTAGAAATCCTCTGTGCTCCACCTATTCATCCCTCCTCCCCTTCCCCCAACCCTACCCCCGGCAACCACTGATCTTTACTGTCTCCATAGTTTTGCTTTTTCCAGAATGTTACATAATTAGAATGATACAGAGCATAGCCTTTTCAGATTGGCTTCTTTCACTTTAGTAATGTGCATTTCACGTTCCTTTGTTTGAAATTCCTGCCTTTATTTGAAATTTTGATATTTTGTTCATAATGGATTTTTTTAACATTAATTTGGATTTTAATAATATTTCATTAGAATTGTATTTGTTTTGATTACTGAATTCCTTGGCACCCTTTAGATGCTGTGCCTGAGGTGAGTGTCCCACTCTTTTCACCCAAGTCCCAGCCCCGCTCTCACCTGTTTGGCTTCAGAATCAGAAGCTGGGAAAGCTAGGTGAGAGTCCCGAAGATGTGGTCCCAGCACAGGCGGGCACTGCGGACCTGCTGTCCACGTAGGGAATGCTGGGAGATGCTGATCAGAGCCCTTGTTCCCCATCCTCTTCCCAGGCTGTCTCCCTGACCTCTCTGTTCCAGTCCCTCCTGGGCATCCAGGCTAGGCCACAGCTCCAAACAGCTGCTCTCATCAACTCTCCCATCTCCCGAGTTGACCTGCATCTGATCCGGACTCCGTGGCATCCTGTGTGCAGCGACTGCATTTCATCCAGGTGCATTTTGCCAGGCCTCTCCATGGGAAGGGGCGGGAGGGGCAGCTGTACTCGCTCTATCCCCACCAGGCTTCTGTCCATGCTGAATTCCTACCACAGCTGCCTCTTCAAGAAATGGCCAGGCCTTGTAGAGGGTTCAATCTTTTTCAAACCAAGAGCTTGTTCTTCAAACAAAACAGTCACAGAGATCTTTTGTATGAAACAAATCTAAGCAGATCCGCTTTGCCCGGAGGAGGTGGATAGCGTCTTCACCCTGAGTTACTACCCCAGAAACACAACAAAGCCTAGAATCCTGGGTCTGATGGAAGGAGCTGGGCTGTGGTGTAGGGATGCCTGGGCTCCAGCCCAACACCCGCTGCCCACATCTGTGGCACTCTCAGGCATAGCACCCGTGCCGCTGCATCAATTCTACTTGCGTGCATCTCTTTCCCATCAGACTCAGAACTTTTTCTGATTGCCCTTCCCTCACCCTTCCATTTATTCAACTAGCATATTGACCAACTACTAATTCCACAACTGTTTATTGAGCACATGCTATGTACCTGGGATTCTGCCAGGCACTGAGGATGAAGCAATAAATGAAAGGGACAAATCCTTGTGAAGAGAGAGCAATAAGAAAACCAACAAATGACCTAGAATAGCTAGAAGATAATGAGTGCTGTGGGGGAAATACAGTGGGGAATGGACTCAAACAAGGTCAGGGACATCCCCTGGGAAGATGACATTGGAACCAGGAGTTGAAGGAGCTGTGAGCATAGCTAGAGAAGAGAGGTCAGGTCAAGAGGAGAGCAAGGGTCAAAGAGCATGTCTGGGTCATTTGTGGAACAGCCAGGAGGAGGTCAGGGTGGCTGGGGCCATGTTAGCCAGGAGAAAGCAAGAGAAAATGAGAGCTTGGTACCAGCGTGGTACCATGGCCACACTGTGTAGGACCTGGTAGTCATAGTAAGCTCCCTAGATTTTTCTGAGTAATGATTAAAGGTTTTAAGAGGAGAAGTAACAAGCTAGGGTTTTAAAAACTGTTCTGGAAGTTTCCCATTCCCTTCCTCCCCAATCTGAGTTCCAGGACCAACTGCACAGATAGATTCAGATTTGTAGGGCCCAACACCTGACCACTGGGATGCAAAGAACACAGAGTCACAAATACAAGGCCTGGGAAGTCCCTGAAGTAAAAGGCCTCCAGGCTCAAGCTGCCTTAGTGCCATATTAATTTGCCTTTGACCCGGTCAGGGCTCTCCTGTGTGCTCTGGCTTCCAGTTGACTTCAGCCAATGGTGGCAGCAGCAGGAGGTCAGAGGGCAGGGGAAGAGAAAAGCCATGGTGTTCATCCACTTGGTAGAGCTGTGCCCCTCTCCCGAGGGCACAGCTCCTGTCCAGGCCCCTCCTAAAGTCCAACTTGTATTGAGTCCCAGCTGCCCCACAATAAGCTTGACTACCCCTTGTTGGCATCTGTGCAAACGGTGCTTCATCAACTCTCCTCAGTCGCTCTCCTGAGTGTGCCAGGACCCCATGGTACACTCACTCCAGCTTCTTGTCCACATGGGGAGATAGGGAGGGTTAGGAGGCTGCTGAGATGAGTGTCTTGTCTCCAGGTGGAGGAAGAGAAGGCTCCAGGATGACTCCAAGACTTTTGATCAGGGTGCCTTCCACTGCACCTTGTATCCACACTCTCCACACACAGCCTGGTATGCATGGAAACCCAATCCTTTTGCTCACCAGAACCCACTACTTCCTGACCATCTGACTGGACCTTTCTAAGCCTCAGGCTCTTCAAGGGTAAAAACAGAGATTAAAAAATAATACCTCCCTGAAAATATCCAAAATATCCTAGAAGCACCCAACCTGCAGTAGGTGCTCAGGGGATGTTTCTCTATAAAGTTCACCGTGTCAGTCTCCACTTTCTCTGGAACCTTCTTCTGATCAACCCAGCCATGCAGAATGAGGGATTGCTTTCAAACCTTCTGTTGTATCCACAGTAAAGATCAAGCCACTTCTAACCTGAAGCTTCCAAGCGTTGTCTGTGGTGTTGGTGCGTGGTCTCTTCAGCTCAGGTTTACGCGTGTGCAGGCCAGGGACCTTGCCATCTCCGACGTCCCCATGGAGCCTGCGTACAATGACATCAGCCACAGCAGCAGCATTTCCTGAGCACGCCCCACATGCCAGGAACTGTCGGAAGGACATTAAGCACATTATCTTGTTTAATCCTGACAGCAAAACCACAGAGTGGCCCCTGCTGTCATCTCCACATTACCGACCAGGAAACTGAGGCGCATGGTGGTTAAAAGGCCCACTCAGGGTCACAGCTCTCCAGCAGTGGGTCAGAGTCAAACCCAGATTCATCTAACTCCATAGCCAGCCCTCTTCATTGCTGCACTATGCTACCTTTTATCCATATAAGCACTCAAGAAATATTTACCTATTGATTAGTCGGTAGCCTCTCCACATTAATGCTTCCAAGACTGTTTCTTTGTATGGCAGCCTGTGATTCCCAAATGCCAACTCTCCTGAACAACTTATCGATCATTCCCTCTAATAATTTGGCATCTGGTGATGGTGACTTACGAACTGCCAACTGCCCAGAAGGTGGATGAAAATTGGGGCTGTTCAAATGTTTTTAAGGAGTGGGAGTTGTTCAATGCCCCGTTGTGGCACATGTATCTTTTCCTGCTGCTGGGCATGCGGGACAGGGCCATCCTGCCTGATTACAGGGAATGATCCGGGCCCTGGGGCCCTGAGTCTGGCTGCTGGGCTCTGTCCCTCCCTCCCTCAGCCCCATAACCAGCGGGCTGACAGGCATTGATGGTATCTCAGGATAGATGCCTGTCGAGTGGGTCTCATGTTGTGGCAGTAAGCAATTACATTTTGTTTCACGTAAGAATCAACAATAAACTTAGGCAAAAAGGAACACCGAATTTATGATGACAAATGTGCTTGAAGGAATTTGGTTGATGACTTTTTAACTAGAAGACAGAGAAGGGAATATTCTGAAGGAAGAAATAAACACATAGGCATAGAATCCCTAGATTTGGACTATTCACTTCCTTCCATCTCTGACAGGCAAGCATTCCTGTTTTTTTGAAGCTCTGGCAAAAGTTCACCTTTTCCAGGAAGCCCTCCTGATTTCTGAGCCAGAAAGCGTGACTTGGTCCTGTGAGCCCTCTCTCTACCCTTCTCTGAAGACACATACTATTTCCACCTTAACTCTGAGCTCTGCTGAGCTCATCCTATTTGTTCTGCTGGATTGTAACACCTTTCAGAGATGAGGCATCCGAATTGCCTATGTGCAGTAGGCATATGCCTATGTGGTATTTTGCACACAGTACTTACTGCTCAATAAATAAAATGCGTGTGCTTGAGTGCATGCAGGTGCACACAGTGGGTGAGCACTGGTGCTCAGGGTCCTAAGGGCAAAGCATCAGTGAATAGCCCATCTCAAAGGAGGAATATATTTGTCAGTGTGATTCCAGGGGCAGAAGAGGAAGCCCGCTAGCCCCCAGAGGCCTCTCTCTCTGTTTAGTTCTGCATGGCTGGTTCAGAAACCTCACCTTAAAGGTGCATCTCTCATCTCATCTGAGCCCAGCTCCCCCATCTCTTCTCTCAGATGCCAACTGTAAACAATGTCAAATTTTGCATGAAAAGTGCTTTGTTTGTACCTAGATGTTCGGTACAACTAAAAATAGAATACCATTTTATTCTAGAAATTGAAATTAGAGAACCAAAAGCAGTCTATTATATTAGTAACCAAAGCACAAAAGCAAGTTGTGGGGAAAGAGCCGCTAAGAGTATGAGTGTGAGTCAAACAGCCTGGTTTCAAATTCCAGCTTTGCTCTTTCTAAGGTGAACCCGCATGAATGTCAGCAAGCCACTGGGTTACTTCCTGTATGAAATGGGGATAATAAAACCTGTCTCTGGGGATGGCTAGGGACTTATGAGATGCTGTTCAGAAAGCTCTGAGCACAGTGCTGGCCTCATGCTAAGCGCTCAGTAACAAAATTGTATAACACTGGTGGGAAGCAGAAAGCTGGTCCCTCCAATGGCTCCTCTGGTCTCATTTTGGGCCACCCCCTTCTCTGGTCCTCAGTTGTTCTACTAAAAAAACAACTGGACATGATGCTTCCTTGTCCCTTGTCACTCCTAAATGTCTATGAGTCAGGCCTGGGAACACAAAGCACAGGGAACAAGAACATTGTCCAGAGGCAGGCGGCCCAAGTGCATATCCTGGGGCCATCCCTCTGGCACTGTGGCCTTGAGCAATTTATTTAAGTTTTCTTAGCTTTGGCTTCCTCAGACACAAAAGAAAATAATATCTATATAACCTTTATGAATCCAGGGGCCCATGTGATCCAGTCCTATTTAACAGCCAAAAATTATTAGACAGAATTCCATTTGTATGAGAAATTTTCAAATAATACATAATAATTGTTTTTCAAACTACACTCCCCCCCCTTTTTTTTCACTCCTCTATCCTCTTGCCATCTCCCTAGTAGCTCTAGAATTTCTCACACAGCACAACCATGAAATTTTCTCACCAATCTCAGCTCCATAGGGTTTTTTCCTCCTCATCTCTACCCCTACCTCCCTTCCAGTAAGGATCCATTCATTTTAGGAGAGATTTGGAGGCAGAAAACCCAGAGAAAGGGGACAGAATTCTCTCCATGAGGAGCAGATGGGGTGGGGGTGGGGGCTGAGGGCCGTTAATCTTCCCACATAAACAAGTCAATAAGCTGTGTTCTGTCTCTCCTAAGTGGTTGTGGGCCGATGAAATTGGATCATTTGCACTAAGCAGTCAGCCCAGGGTCTGACATGTAGGAAGTGCTTGAGATATGAGAGCCATTGTTATTGCTGGTTTATGAACCTGCTTTTTCACGCAGACCTATCCCGCTGCTGCCACCACAGCCACCCTTCCCCTCATCACCTCCTCCAGCTGACCCCTGTCGATGAATTCCTCTCAGTTTACAGTCATAGCCCGTGCCTGTGCCTGGAACTCTGTCACTTCCTCCTCAGTGACAGCCTGGCTCCTCCACCAGTACTTCCTATCTCCTAGAAAAGAAAGTATTCCCGGCCCAGACACACACACCATTGAGTGTCTGAACATGCCCCTCTAGTAACTTCCAGTTGCCTCTCCTTTCCCACCATTGTTGCCACATGTCATCTGATCTCGGAGGCAGCCTCTAACAGCACAAGGGCTAAGTCTGTTTAACAAGGTCCATGGAGCATCTGGTCCTACACAGGGAATGCTGGAGAGAGAAGTACCTGTGTGCCGGGCCCGAGTGAGGCTCAGAGAAGAATGCAAGAGGAGCTACAGAGCTTAGAGTATGGAGAAGGCAAAGCCCATGGGAAGGCATCGAGCTGGCAGTAGCCACTGAAAGGCATGATTTACTGAGCACTGAGAGCCACGCTGGAGCTCATTTAAGGCAAAAGAATGAAGTATTACACTGTGCCTCTATTTTGTCCGTTTTCTCACCCAGCTCATGACTGGGGGCTTCCCCCTGCTCCCTTTTATCTCCTATCAAACTTTAATCTTAGCCCTAGCTAGTATTGCTCAGGGGATAGAGCCTCAGCCTGCAGAATGAAGGGTCCCTGTTTCTAGTCTGGTCAAAGGCACATGCCCGGGTTGCATGCTCAATCCCCAATAGAGACTTGCAGGAGGCAGCCTGATCAATGATTCTCTCATCATTGATGTTTCTATCTCTCCTTCTCCCTTCCTCTCTTAAATCAATACAAATATATTAAAAAAAAATACACCTTAATCTTAAAAACCTTAATGTGGCCATGTGTAGAATAAATCACAAAAGGAGAGCAAAGTGTGACATTCTCTATCCCCTGTTCCCAGGGACATAACTACTCTACCCAGGATCGAAGCCTTAAGAAATCACTAATGTGCTAATGGTGCTATCAGGCCTCATCCCTCAGACAAGGGGGGGTGGGGAGATGGAAGGCCTTCTGAGACCCAGAAATCCCTCCAAGTAGGGAAGTCAACCCTCTCGCCCTGGGTAAAGCTAGATCTGTAGAAGGCATGAACATTGATGGCGAGTGATTGAAAACAATGATCAAATGGGCACACTTTTAATCCTTCCTGGCAGCAAAATAAACCCCCAAAAAGCAGTTTTCAGCTGGATCCATGGTCACTGTTGATGTTCACATGGGAAATTAGTGGCATGTGTGAAAATAATTCTCAGGTTTCGGGGACCTGGCAACCCACTGTGTCACCAACGAGATGAGATCATAAGACCCCAAATGAGGGCACAGGAATAGCACCCACAGTGAGAGCAGAGAGTCCCACCCAACTCTGAGCTGCTCGGCACCCACCATGAAGCACCATATTGAGGAAAAACAAGGAACCTGACCAAAAAGAAAGTCTGCGACTCCTGCTATTGGGCGATTCATGGAAGGAGCCCAGGGAATGTGTTCAGGAGAGGAAAATACCAGTGGTCTTTGGTGAGAGACGAAGCTTGGGAGGGAGGGTAGATTTTGTTAAGGAGTTAACAGGGGAGTGAGGTTCAAGTATTTGCAGAGCCCTCATATAGACTGATGGTGGAAGTCACAGGGACAGGCGTTTTAATGAAGATAGACTTGTCTTATATGCTTTTATTGATTTATAGAGAGGGAGAGGAAGGCAGAGGAATAGACAGATTGAAACATCAATGAGAGAGGAACATCATCAATCAGCTGTCTCCTGCACGCCCCCTACTGGGGATCAAGCTCCCAACCCCAGCATATGTCTGGACCAGGAATTGAACCAACAACCTCTTGGTTCCTTGGTAGACGCTCAACCACTGAGCCACACCAGCCCGGCTGAAGATGGATTTTGACAGGAAGAATTTTCTGACAGCCAGACCTGACCAAAGAACAGGAAGTCTTGCAGGACATCCACTTGGAAAGTGCAGACTAGCAGAAGTGGGGGCTCTATGGATTGGATAGTTGGATGAATGGACAGATATATGGATGGATAAATAAATGGATGGTGGATGGATGGATGGATGGATGGATGCATGGACAAGCAGCTGTGTGTATGTATATAGGATATAGGATGTATGGATAGAAAGGCAAATGTGTGTAATGTATGGACAAAGGGAAGGACACACTAAGAGACATACATAACGATGTGTTGGATGATGGATGGATGCCTTCAAAGATGCCCTCCAATTCTGAGAACCTACAATTACATGATAATTTGGGCAAGAAATACCTAATCTCTAAGTTTTCACACATGGGTAAAATATGGTGGATTGACATAAAGTTACCAGCTTTTAACATTGTCAAGTTAAGAACATCAGTATAACAACCACCACTTATTGAAACAGATGAAACAGACCAGAATGGAATGAGCACAGTCCCTCCAAGAAGGATCACTGATAACATCTCTGTGTATGTGTGTATGTGTGTGTGATTCATGTTACATAATATTGTTATATTGTCCTCATTTTTCTTACTTAATAGATGCAAGTTTGAGAATTAGTGATTTATACATTCATTATTCATGTTATTTTCAACTACATTTCCTGAGCCACAGACTCTAATGACTCTAAGACGGTATGAATTTATACCAGGCAACAAAAATTCCATTGCTTTTGAGACAAGGCAGGTAAGGAAGTGAAGCGGGTGGAGTCTGGGGACTGGATGGTGAAAACCTGAAGTAGCCACACTCACCGGTGATGGCAGTTCACTCTTAGCTCCAATAGACTGTCACCATGCAGGAAGGAAACCCAATGTTGATGGCCAGGTTTTCTGACTTACTGAGAAAAACTGGGCATTTGAATTTTTAAAAAATATGTTTTTATTGATTTGAGAGAGAGAGGAAGGGAAAGGGAGAGAGAGAAATGTTGATGTGAGAGAGCTACATCGATCGGCTGCCTCCTGTACACACCCTAGGATTGAACCCACAACCGGGGCATGTTCCCTGATCAGGAATCGAACCAGCATCCTTTTGGTGCATGGGATAACACCCAACCAATTGATCCACACAAGCCAGGGCTGGACATACACATTTTACGATGAATCTCTTGATTTAAAAATACTTGCAATTAAGTTTTAAAAATTGACCTGTGTTAGGGCCAACATCCTTGAGCCAATTAAAAGCACACTCAACTGTGGATCAGACTTGGCCCAAGGGCCATGGATTTGCAACTTCTGCTTTAGATAGTGTATTTGGAGTAGGAAGCGATTTAAAAAAAAAAAAAAGGCACTAAAAAGAACAACCGAAAAGCTTCTCTGATTAATTCTTGCGGGGTGGGGGCACACACACAAAAAGCCTCCGGGTTCCTCCTCCTGGTGGATAATGTCTCCACAGTCTATTTCCAGAAGAGCTGTAATTCGGGCTTCAAACAACCTATCATTTACATCCCGGACGGTGTAAGAGATATTGTGCTGAGCCTTCTGAGTGTGCTCTGTGTGTTTGTATAACTCTCCCCACTCAAAATATCTCCCATAGTTGACTGACAGCCCGTGTAATTTAGCAGAAGGCTAAAAATTAAAATCTTTGAGCTTGCTGAGGGAGTGAAAGAATACAGTAACACTGTGTCACCCGCCCCCTCACCCAGGCCCGGGCTCAGCAGATGCCAGGGCTGTTCATTTTGGAGACAGAACAAAATATTTGTATTTAGATTTATTAAGTCATTATTCCACCATTTGTTCCAATGTGCTTTAATAAAATCAGATCTCATCTCTGTTTTGAAAGTATTACCTGATTTACATAAGCCGGTCCCAGCCCTAATTATGGCTTCCTTCGGTGTCTTTTCATTCTGAGGGAGGTTTGCTCCCCCCTTCTGTTTTTGTCGCCTGCCTTTATGGCCCATATGTCTGCCTTGAGATAGTAGAATCTTCAACCTATAAATAGATGGTTCAGAGCAGCCCCGCTGCCAGTTATCTGTCCACACATCAACATTTCCATAATTGCAACAGTGAATGTGTAATCTCTTTAATCACACGTTCCAGTCGGAAAACTGGATTGAGTTTCATAAATTGTATAATTTGAGGCTTTCCTGAGCTAACGGCTGGACGAGTCGGCTACTTTGGGTTGTCCGGGGCCTGGCTATGCCCCTCAGCCCGGCCGGGGCAGCGTAACAACACAGACCTGAGGCAGGCCCTTGGCTGTGGTGAATGGCAGTGCCACCTTCATTCTGAGATGAGGAATATGAGAAGCACAACTTTCTGAACCCTGTTATGAGCCAGGCACTTTGCACATGCTCTATTTATTTTTCATTCTATTTACCTTATTAGGGGAAAATACCATAAACACTCCCAGTGTACAGGTGACAACACGAAGTCTCCGAGAGGTTAAGTCAGCCGTGGGCAAACTACGGCCCGCGGGCCGGATTCGGCCGTTTGAAATGAATAAAACTATTAAAAAAAAAGACTGTACCCTTTTATGTAATGATGTTTACTTTGAATTTATATTAGTTCACACAAACACTCCATCCATGCTTTTGTTCCGGCCCTCCGGTCCAGTTTAAGAACCCATTGTGGCCCTCGAGTCAAAAAGTTTGCCCAGCTCTGGGTTAAGTGAGCTTCCAAGGCCCACACAGCAAGTAGCTGAGGCTCAAATGCAAGCGTGAGACTCCATGTCACTCTCAGTGAAGCAGCTTTCGCCTCTAACATGACACAGTTGAAGGCGTCAGTGTATTCCTTTTCTTTGTTCCTCCAAAATGCTTTCATTTCTGTCATTTTAGCTGATCCCCAGCACCAATGGAAGAGGTCTTTATCGATAATAAAATGGAGACTGAGAGGTTAAGTACACCGTCCTGGCTCACACAGCCTCTGAAGATAGAAATGTGACTCGAATCTAGAATGATTCCCAAACTTGTGTGTGCTCTTCTGGAATTCTCCACAGCCCAGGTGCTGCCTGGGAGGTCATTCCCTCTTCTTTCAGAGCTTTGTTTTCTTTGCCAGCATCTCAGAAGGATGCTGTAATTGGACTGGGGTCAGTGCACTGATCCCTGGGGGAAGGAGGAGAGAGAAGAGGGCAGACCTTCTGCCAGCTCCCCCTAGATCTCCCGTGGGGACAACTCTCTCCCAGGCCTGGTGGGAGCTCAAGGAAATTGCTTCTGAAGACTGCAGAGGAGCTGCTGGAAAAAGGGCTCCTTTTGTTTTGCATTACAAGCTTTCTCTGGGCAATGTTATTCATGCTCAAGGTCTCTGGAGTGGGGAGGAAGCTGATGACACCCTGATAAATGGACTGGTCCCCACAGACCAATGCCAGCTCTGGTGGTGCCCGGTAATTGCATAGCCTTGCAAAGTTTCAGATGTTTATTAGCTGATGTAAATTGAGTGCTAATCATATGATGGCCTGTTACCAGGATGTTCCCTCAGGCCTCCCTCCCCGCTTCCTCCCTCGCTCCCTCCTTCTCTCTCTTTCTCTCAGAAGGAGTCATCAAATCGAATACCTTTGACTTTTCCAGATGAGGAAACTAACATTAAGAAAAGGGAAGAGTCTTGCCCAGGTCATAAATACATCCTGAGTTCTTTCTGTGGTGGTGTTGAGCTGCGTGCATGCACACACACACACACACACACACACACACACACACACACACACGTCCCCTCACACTCCCATCTCTACCGTCATTAGCTGGGTCACCAAGCTCCTTTCCCTGTCAGTGCTACTCCAGTGTGGTCCACAGACCGACAGGAGCATCAGCAGCACTTGGTTTAAAATGCAGATCCCCGGGCCCAGCACAGCCCTACAGAGCCATAACCTGAGGATGGGGGCACTCTGTGTTTGAACCGGCCCTTGGGCGTTTCAGTGCTCGCCTGAATCTGAGAATTAAGGGTCCAGATCCAGCCCAGCCCTGCAGTTCCTTCCCAGGTGGAGGCTCACCCACCTGATGGTTCAGACCCAACTCACACATTTATACGCAGTCACAGCTTTCCTTCACCTTCCTCAGGCAGAGCTACTTCCCCCACCTCAGGGCTTCTGTGGCTCTTGGAAAAATAATGCTTCTTACATACCACCGGCAGGCGCCACGGCTGCTGGGATGCCTGGGCACAGCAGGCACACAATGCATATGTGTGCTCATGTCCAGTCACACTGACCACTGGGTCCCCAAGGACCAGCTCCATGGCAAACACAATGGTTGTTCTAAACCCAAAAGGAAACTTCATCATTTACAACCAGCAGGGCTCCCTTCACACTTTTTCCCTGGGGCTCCTGAGGGCTGGCCCCAAGGTCACCTCTCTTCCCCTGGTTTTCTCCAGTGCCAACCTGCATCTGCTCTGGCCAAGACCATCCTATTGAGACACATCAGGCTTGGGCCGAATACATTAGTCATTCCCTGGTGACAGCTCAGCTCAGCCCGGGAAGAGGCCTGTGTGTGGCCTCCTGCAGTCCTCCTGGCCCGGAGCAGGGGAGCTTGTCCAGGACTCCCAAGCTGGCTCTCTTGGTGAGGAAGGGCCCTCCCTACTGTGAGGAATGGCTAAGCAGTTTGGGAGAGTCGGGCCCCTGAGGTAGCCTGGGAGGCCTTCCCATAGCAGGCTGGTTTTCTCCCAGCCCCACAAGGCGCCCCTCCTCCAGGAGGCAGGAGAGCTGCGTTATCTCACATGCCCCTTCCCACACCCCAGAAAGCTCATATTCTTAGCACCTCAGGATGTCAGTATCATCCTTGGTTACTCCAGGATTGAGATTCACCTGCCTGAGAACAGCTGGCCTCAGACACCTTGGCCAGTTTCACATCCAGAAACCAAGTCATGAAGCTGAAATCCCTTTCCAGCCCCGAGCAACCCCTCCTCCTCACCCAGTGGCTCCCTGCGGCCTCGGGATCTTTGAACCTGCTCTTCCCTCTCCACTGGTCCTCTCCCCTATGAAGCATTCCTAACCCAAATCCACAAACTAGTAGCCGATGTGGCTGGGAGTGGGATGGGGAAAGAGGACAGCTGTCCAATGCAATGATTGGGAAAATAAAAGATAATAAAAATCAATGTTCTATCGTTAACATGCTGTGTGACTGTGAGTGGGTCTCTTTCCCAATCTGAGTCTTGCAAATAAAAGGCTTGGAATCTATATTGCTGCCACACCCTCCTCCAATCATGGAAAATAATTTAGTGGTTTGTATGTTTGTGCGCATGCACACGTGTGGTTCCTCCAAGCACAATTGGGCCCATTTAACCAGATTCTGCTTCGTGTTCTTTTCTTTGAGCCCCAGAGATGTGTGTGACCTGATCAGTGCACGGCCTCACGGCCTCCCGGGGCACGCGCTGGAGCGGTCCTCCGCTGTGACCCAGCTTCCTCCCCCATGGGCCGGTGCCTAAGAACAATGAGCGGAGTGTCCCTCTGTCTCAAGGATCACGCCCTCCCTGTGTGCTCTGCGGGGCTATCCGCGCCAAGGTTTAGAGGACACCCTGCGGGAGAAGCTGCGTCACCAGGGCGCACTCTGGAGGCTTGGATGGCAGATAACAGATCTGATGGTTTCTCTGCAAGTCCAGCCTGAGCGGTGTCCTGTTACCGTGCCTCTGAGCTGGACACGGCACCCTGGAATGTGAACCGCATGAGCGGTGAGGTTTCCTGTTGACACTTGTCCCAGAGAGATGGTCCCTGGCTCAGGGTCTCAGGTTGCACAACACCTGGAGCAGGTTGGCTCTTGGCAGGAGCTCCTGGTGCCGGAGGGGAGGGAGGCCTTCGTGCCTGCAGGGTCCGGCCTGCCCTGCCCTCTGCCCACTGCCCTGTCCGAGGTGGAGAGTAGGATTCCTGACAGGTTGGTGGGTGGTTGGAACATGACCTGGTCCCTCTCCAGGCCCCTCCCCTGGCCCTCTTGAGTGTGTGTGTGTGTGTGTGTGTGTGTGTGTGTGTGTGTGAGAGAGAGAGAGAGAGAGAGAGAGAGAGAGAGAGAGAGAGAGAGAGAGGAAGGGGAGGGGGGCTGCTCTGAAGGCCTGAAGCAGAGGCAACAGTGACCTAAACCAGACTGCTGCCCCCTCCTCAGAGAAAAGCCAAAAGCAGGGCAGCTAATGAACACCAGCCCTGCTGTGCCCCACAGCTTAAGAGTGTTCCATGTTCCCTTCCACTCCCACCACGTAACTGAGAGGAAAGATGAAATGAATGACCTGCCCTGCACTGGAACCCACACTTGTCTTTTTCCAGAGTCCAGGGCCCTGACCTCTGATCCAACGCCCTGTCCGCAAGGCTGGGTGCCAGCCTGCACTCCCTCGTGGGCTGACACTATGCCAGCATGCTTGAGCGCACTAATGCGAGGGCAGCCTCGTCTAGAGAGAGCCCAGCTAACTTCAAGGCATCCTGAGGCTGTTGGCCCCGGCTGGGAACTGCTCCGCCTTCCAGCCCTCGGTGGTGGCTGTGTTCAGCTGGGCGGGTGACTCAGCAGCCCTTGTTCCCACATATCTGGGAGGTTGAGCCTTCTCCCCTGGGTGTCGGCTTGGCTCTGTCAGCCCATCTCGGGGTGCCGTGGCAGCCAGCCTCCCGTCAGCGAGTCACTGGGCCTTGGACCAGCCTTCCCAGCCCAGTCACAGGGCTTGGCCCCCTTCTCAGCCCACTGCCTCTCCCATGAGATCGGAAGGCCACTTCTAAATTCCTCTGGCCACCTCAGCCCTCCCCTGGCCAGACTGTGGTGATTTCCTTGGCATCACTCCCAGAGCCCCTGTGCTGCCCCCTTAAGGAGCTCATCTCCCAGAGCAAACAGCTTGCCTGCCAGGCCCAAGGGCCCCCGGCTTTTTTAGAACAAGTTCTGTGGTGTGTGTGAAGGGAAGAGGCACGAAACCAAGGAGGGAAGTGGATCTTGGCTGGACTTTCAAACGGGATGTGTGGGAAGGAAGATACGGTTAGGCCATGCAGGTAGGGTGCAAGACCATGTGCTCAAGTCCAAGAGAAACACCGCGCCACAGGCTGGGGCTCTGGCCCCGGAGGCGGCGTGTGGGAGTGCGGGAGCACTGTGAGTGTGAGCGAGGCCACTAGCTCTCGGATCCCAAGTCCACACCTGTAAAAAGTGGGCATGACCACGCCTGCCGGCCGGCACGTAACACACAAAACACACACAAGCCTTCTTATAAAGGGTCTGGCTGCAGGGTCAAAGTGCTCCGGACATGGGTGTGAGTCCAGCAATACTGGTGCAATCTTTGATTGCTCTCATTTCACGTTCATCATCCTGGGATCCTGTGGGAAAAGACCTCGCAGGTACTTCGAAATGGCACCGTGCACTGCGCTTGCTGGCTGCTGCTCCCCCTCCCTCCGAGCAGCTCCTCGGGGAGCAGAGCAGACAGACCCCACTCCCCTCACACACACACTTGACCCACCAGGAGCTGAAGATTGGAAACAGGATGTACCTTGCTGACAATCATTTCACAGCTTAGGATGACTGAAGAAACCAGCTTTGTTGAGCACTAAGTATGTGCCAGCCATGGGTGGCTCTTGAGGACACTGAGGTGCATAGCACATTATCCTGCCAAATAAGGCGCATGCGGAAGAAGGGGGGAGACATTAGGGGAGTGCCAATTACCTCCGTCCCAGACAGACGGACAGTAAGCTGTAGATGAGGTGTGGACACCTCACCGACAGGACCCGTTTCAATGAGGAATCAGTGCTCTTCGGGAGGATCCTAGGGGCTTCATGGAGGATGGATTGGGGCTCTGAAGGATGAGCAGGAGTTTGCAGCGTAGTCAGGGAGAGAGAGGCCCCTGCCTGGGCTGACCAGCAGGCTAGGAGCTCTTACAGAGCATCCCACGTGTGACATCAAAGCTGTTCGGAGACCCCGTGAGGCATTGAGACACATGCAGTGAGGGACATGTGCTCATCCTGTGACCCAGGCCTCTGCCTTCCAGGAATTGGTTGGGCAAGACAAAACTCACCCCCGGCATATTTAGAGAGCAATACTTGCCAGCGGGGCTCCAACAGTGGGTGTGGCCCATGAGGTCTGATTTCACTTCACTCCCCAGGTAACTCTGCGGACCCCTCCACAAGCAGACATACATACACAATTTGCACATCATTTCCAGGGGCTCAAGGACATTTCCCAATGCCATCTCCATTGCTGCACCCCATATGGCCCCGCTCCTGCATTCTGCAGATAAGGAAACTGAGGCAGAGGTCGAATGTAACTTGCCGGAGGTCCACATGAGTCACAGCAGAACCAGGCCTAGACTCCTGGCTTCTGCCTCAGGGTTCTCCCATAGGCACCCTGCTGCTGCCTCCTGCTTCACATATGTCCCTGCCCAGCTGCCGTTCTCAGGTCCTGCCTCGTGATGAAGGGAATGAGTGATAGCCTATTCCCAACCTGCAACTCCGCTCTTAGCAAAACTTTACCTTCTCATTTCACCCCCAATACACAGTCCTGCTGGTTCTCTGCCTCCTGGTGGCCCATCTCTGTGGCAGGCCCCCACCGTGCACCCACTCAACCAACCCCTGCAGGCCATCCCCGGCTGCCCCTGCTCACCCTCCACAGCCACCCGCTGCCTGGATTTGACTCTCACTCAAATTCAGTCCTTTCTCTTACAGCCAAGAGTCCAGGCCCTCCTCACCTCCCACTGGGGCCGTGACCACAGCCAGAAAAATGTTTCTAAAGCATACAAACACGTCGCTTTTCTGCTGAAAACCTTGCACAGATCCCCCGTGGCCTTAAAAATTAAGTTCAACCTCTTGGTCTACAAAGCCCCACATGGCTGACACCATCTCCAGTGTTAGGATCCCCTCCTGCCTCCTGCCCACTCCCTTCTTGGCACCAGCCAGGCAGATGCTCCACACTCCCAACAGCTTCTAGAACATTTGTTCCCACTGGTCTTTCTATCCCGAGGAATTAGATGTGCTTGGACCAGCCGAGTGCCCTTTGGCCTCAAGGTTTGCTTGCATGCTTGCTTTTTAAATTCAGTTCCCTCTTGACAGAAATTTTCCCAAAGGGTCCGGTCCCAATTTCCCCACTTCTGAACTTTTGAAAACCCCTTACACATAAGAGAATCATTTGTAAGCATCCTTCCATAGTGGTTTCCTTACATAGGCTGACACAACTTTTTATGTATGGGTACTTCTAGGGTCTGGAATTAAAATTAGGAGAAAGGGTCAATATAGCAGTGTGCACTGGCCTATTTGATGAATAAATAAATACCATAATCAAACCCTAACTGGTTTGGCTCCGTGGATAGAGTGTCGGCCTGCGGGCTGACGGGTCGCAAGTTTGATTCTGGTCAAGGGCATGTACCTTGGTTGTGGGCACATCCCCCGTAGAGGGTGTGTAGGAGGCAGCTGATCGATGTTTCTCTCTCATAGGTGTTTCTAACTCTCTATCCCTCTCCCTTCCTCTGTAAAAAAAAATCAATAAAATATATATTTTTTTAAATGTTAAAAAAAAAACATCGTAATCAAGAAGTTCAACCCATAAATTCAACAGGAACAAGGGCTGATATTCAAAGTCCCAGACAGTTCAGAGTTGGAGGAAAAATCAACACAGCTGAGATGTGCTGTCAATCAGGCAGATGATAACCTGGGATCCCCCACCCCCATCCCCGCAGCCCTGCACAGCCACATTCCCAGCTCTCCTAACTGGATTTTCAACTTTCTAGAACAGTGGCTCCCTGTCTGCAATTTGTAGGATATGATAAGAGACTTGCTTCCAAGTTCAAAAGGGACTGAACATTATAAACAGTGTCAAAGAGAATCCCTTTTTTCGTTGGGGAGGCAATGTACGGTAGGAGATGAGAGGACCTGTAAGTCAGGCCAGCAGAAGGGGATCCCAGGGCCACCTTTGGATCAAACTGCATTAACTTCTCCATCCTTAGTGTCTGTCATCTGCACAGTAGGGGTATAATGGACTCACCTCCTCGGGCTGTAGTAAATGACATAATGCAAATGAGCATCTAGAATGTGCCCAGTAAGTAGTACTTGTAGTAGTGGTGGCTGCTAATGAAACCACCTGTGTGAGCAGCGCAGCTATATCAATATACATTAAAAATAATTTTTGACAGAATGAGATTATCTCAGCTATGGAAACAAGTGGTGCAGGCCAGCAACCTAGAACTGTAGCTCAGGAAGGGAGAACTTGACAGAGCTGAAGCCTACTGGGAGACAAAGGACAGGCACAGTAGACCAGACAGGGGTCCCCCAAAATATCAGGTCCTGCCTTGGCCAGTGTAGCTCCGTTGGATAGAGAGAGACTGAAGTTGAATTGTGACGCAGGCCTGACAAAGCCTCACCCAGTCAGGCAGAGAGTTGTCCGGTGTCCAGGGGTAGCCAGGACCTTCCCCTTCCATTTTTTTTAAATCCTCACCTGAGGATGATTTTCCCATCGATTTTTAGAGAAAGTGGAAGAGAGAAGGAAAGACAGAGAGAAATATCAATGTGAGAGAAACATCAACTGTCTGCCTCCTGTATGAGCCTCAACTAGGGACCGGGCCAGGGAGGAGCCTGCAACCTGACAGTGCCCCTGATCGGAGTCAAATCCGGGACCGTCAGTCCGCAGGTTGACGCTCTATCCACTGAGCCAAAAGGGCTAGGGCACCTTCCATCTTGCTTAGTCACCAGGTGCAGGCTGCCCTGGGGAAGGCATGACCTGGGGCGAGGTGGGTCTCTGCGGTGAGGCAGACACTGCAAGAGCTGTCAGCTAGCGACCACCTGCAGACCCGATCTCTGCAGCTGGGCAGGCGGGCCTTCCTGGAAAGAGGGCCGTGGCCTGTGTGGACCACAACCCAGCTTTACCACCTGTTCTGCAAACAAAGGTTCGTCTCAGCGGGGCTGGGATGGCTTGCCAAACTGCAGCCCCACCCTGCAGAGTAGCCAAAACCCTCCACACCCAGAGTGGGATCTGTGGTCCCGTAGCCTCGACAGCACTTGGGAATCTGTTGGGAATGCAGGCTCTGTGTTGGGCCCCACATTCCCTTTGAGGAGCAGGCTCCACCTCAGCAGTCAGAGGGCCGCGGGAGCCAAATGGAGCCGTGTCCATTTTTGTACAGCCTTTGAACGAAGGCTGAGTTTTGCATCTTTTACAAAGAATTTGTGACAGAAGCTATATGGCCTAAAAAGCCTAAAATATTTACAATGTGGCCTTTTGCAGAAAATATTCTTCAACCTCTGCCCTAGAAAGCCGCCGGAGCAAGGGATGACGTGGTAGAGATGTTTCTTAGAAGATGCTCCTACTGTTTCCTGACTTGTTTTCCTCTCTGCTTCCTCCTTCTTCTCTTCCCCCCACTTTCTCCTTTGATTTCCTCCTCTCTCCTTCTGCCTTCTGCCTTCTCTCTCCCTCACTCTTCTCTCTGTTGTAACTTGTGCCCCTCAAGCCCCATGTCTGAGACCTTCTTTGTGTCTGCACATCTCTGTCCTGTCTGTCCTGTGCCCTCCCCCACACTAACTACAGGTCAGGGGCCTCCTCAAGCCACACCCCGATGGTCAGCGTGGCTGCTGTTTGGAGCCATCCTGGGTGCGGCAGGCATCCCCAGACCTTGCTGTCCTCAGTCCTGCCACGTCTACACCTTCTCCAGTAATGTCCACAGCTCTGGCATTCTCTTCAAAGCTGTCTGCTCCACACTCTCTCTTTGCCCCCAGTTTTCCCTTCTCCACGAGGCCTTTAATCTTCGCAGTTTTTTCCCTCCACAACATCCCTGACTCCCTTGTGAAATGCAAATGAATGAGTGTCTAATTACTCATTCTGTACTGCATCTATTGCCTTCCTTGTTAGGTTCCTGTGGAACATTCCTCTCACCAGCTGAGAACTCAGCCCATTAGGAGCACTTCTGGCTCTGGGAGGTCCCTCACCCAGATTGTCTGCAACAATCTCATCCGTGGATTCCAGAAATATAGCCACGGCCCAGCCGGGGCCCATGGAGTCGCTCCATCCACCACTCACTCTAATTGCCGACATCATTCTTGGAAGTGAGAATGGCCAGGCCCCAAGGACTGTGCTGGGTCAGGAATGAGACCCAGCCTCTGCTCTCAAGGAGGCAGCCATGGGGATAAGAAGCTGAGCCCTGAGTACGTAGCCTCTGCAAGTGTGCATGACCCACCAGGCACTAGGTCAGTGATGGCAAACCTTTTTAGCTCGGTGTGTCAGCATTTTGAAAAACCCTAACTTAACTTTGGTGCTGTGTCACATATAGAAATTTTTTGATATTTGCAACCATAGTAAAACAAAGACTTATATTTTTGATATTTATTTTATATACTTAAATGCCATTTAACAAAGCAAAACCAACCAAAAAAATGAGTTCACATGTCACCTCTGACACATGTGTCATAGGTTCGCCATCACTGCTCTAGGTGAAGACATGGGAAACGTGCCCAAGAATCCAGTCTAGCCTTTAACTTGGATGTGCTGAGTGTGATGTAGGAGGAACATGGTGAGAGCCTGGGCCCACCCCTAGTCCTGGAGAGGCAGTCTGCGGCAGGAAGAGAGTGGCTCCCACCACCGCTCCCTGGGAGACTTTGGGCCTGGACTCTTCGAGCCTCCATGCCTTCACCTGGGAACGAAGACAATGGGCCAGCGCTGGGGAAATGAACCGCTGTCTGCAGAGTGCCATCGTGGCGAAGCACGTAAGTGTCCAGGGAAAGCTTGTCTCCGTTTCCTGTGCCTTTATGATCAAAACGGGCGGATGCAAGATGGATGGAAGTAGAGTTGGATTTATGTCCAGGGTGTTCCCAACCTACAGTCACTCCCAGCAGCTCCATCCTATCCCAGCCAATCCTGACAGAAGATGAAAGGTCAGTCTTCTGCCCACTAACTGGCAGAAGTGGATCCCCTCCACTGGCCTGAGTTTGGGAGAGCTGGGCTGCAACCCATCCTACCACGCTCACCCCACAGAGGCTGACGCCCTACACAACCCGCCTCACAGTGTCCTGCAGATCTTCCAGCCACGGCAGTCTGCCCACATGGTCTGTCTCTCCCATCCCAGGCCCCTCCAGCCCTGCTACCCTCGCTCCAGCTGGCTGCGAGTAGTCTAGTTCTTCCCAGCTCTGGCCACTTCCGTCTGGTCTGAGACCTGTTTCCCCAAACCCCTATCTTCCTAATGCTATGGCTCATATGAGACCACCAAGCTCGGAATCATCCGCTGGTCTTTTTCTTTCTTTCTTTCTCAGTGAAAGAAAGTCTGAGTGAGTGTACGTGTAGTCTTGTTTGTCCAGCAGACTGCAAGCACCTTAAAGGAGAGGGCCAACCAGACTCCCGAGAGTACCAAGCACAGGGCAGTGCTGGGACCCTGGCGCCCCCAGCAAGCACCTTGGTGAATCAGTTGATGACTTGCTGTCACCCGACTCGCTGGTGCCAGATCTGCAAATGTGTTTGGTGAAGACTGGAGAATGTAGGGGCGAGAAGAAATGAGGGCTTATTGAGCAGCTACTATGTGCCAGGCACAGATGCTAGCAAGCCATTCTTAGTATGTGCTGCCATTTAGTGCTCACAGCAGCCTTGTAAGATAGATGTGGTTCTCCCCCACTTTATCGTGAGGATCTGAACCTGGGGAGCTGAAATGAACACCCCAAGGTTATGCAATGACGGAGTGGCGGGGCCCAGCTGTGCCAGGTCTGCCTGCCTCCAGAGCTCACAGCCCTCTGGTTGGCACAGTTATTCAGAGAGCTCTCACTCCAGCCTGGTTTGGCACATGTGGGCCAGTTGGCACTCCTCATTGCTCTGCCTCTGGAGCTCTGGTGACCTTTGCTTCCTCTTTCCTGGCCAGCCCTTGGAGGCTGGAGCTAGAAACCTGCACTCCTACTGGGACTCAGGCCCTCCTGTATCTAGTATACTGGCCAGGTGCACAGGCTCTGCCTACTCCAGGCCAAGGGCCCAGGGAGCTTGGGACCCGGCCACAGCCCTCATCAACCAGGCACTGTGCTGCCTCCGCGGGGGCTTCCCTGTTCGGTGCTCTGGGAGCTGCAAGGCCCTTTGAGGCCACCTGGCCGAACCCTTTCATCCTCCTGATGGGAAAGCTGTGACGAGGGAGGAAGGTGGCTTGCCCAGGAATTCAACAAAGCCAGGTCCAGGACCCGGGTGTGCTGACGCCAGGGCAGTTTCACAAACGTGCAGAGGGAAAGCAGAACTGGATGCTCTCAGGCCACATAGAGAGAAGCCTGGCTCTCTGATTCCTCAGGAAGCCACTCTGCAGTCTCCCAGGGAGTCATGAGGGACGAGCCGGTCAGCCGGCCTCCAGGCACCGACAGGGATGCTGCGGGGGAGGCTGGGAGGCCCGTAAATCTCCCTGAAAGCAAGCATGTGAGGCCCAGCACAAGCCTCCAGACACGCTGGCTGACTCCACGCAGGAGGAGGGCGTCCAGCTGAGCTGGGAAGCAGGCTGGGGGTGGAAGGCCTCGAAGGGCGGAGAGGGCCTCGCGGGTGTCTGCACATTCTGCTACCGTGTGGGGACTGTGGAGGCTTGGCTGCCCCTTGCCCCTGGCTCTGGGAGCGCCCCGTGCTCCCCGGCTGTGGTGAACCAAGCCCACGCTTTCCCGAGGTGGCTGTCAATGCTGCGAGGACAGCTGGGAGAGAGCACCTGCCCCACAGCCACCTCAGCTCCTGCCCCAGGGAACTGCTGCCCGCACCCCCCCCCCCCCCCCCCCCCCGCTGAATGGGGCCTGCTGGAGGTGCGGGTCCACGTCCATGTGGTCACCAGACCCTCCCCCTCTGACCAGGCCTTCCCTACCCTCTGGCGGAAGGGTCACCGGGCCCAGCGGAGTGCCAGGTGTGCTGGAAGTGCTCCACAAGGTCTGCGCATCTCCCAGGCTCTGCCCTCACCCATCCAGCATCCAGCTTTTGGCAACCTCAGCAAGCCCTGCCCACCCACTGCCCTTGCCTGCATTCAGTAAGCCTCGGTGAGCTGTGGAGTGTAGGTGGGCCTGACCGTGCAGGAGACGGGGCCCTGCTCTTGAGGGGTTTGCAGTCAATGGAGCAGAGAAAACATAGACATAATTTCACTGCGACGTAGGCTAGGAAGGGTCATGCCTGCCAGCATTAAGGGATGGGGCAATTGCTCTCAGCTCTGAGACTCAGACACGCTCCCCAAGAGGTGGCACCCACACTCGCCCTTGAGGAGTAGTTAGGACACATGCGAGAGGCTCTGAGCCGTGAGTGGGCATGATGAATTCAATAGGTCTTGGTTGTACAAGAACTTTGACCAAGGAGGCTGCAGATGGGACCCAAAGGAACCGGGAGGAAGGATCTTGGGTGGCATGGTGGGGAGCCAGAGGTCACATAACCAGATTTGGGAAAATAAACCACTATGGTTACAATGTCAAGAATGAGGGGGCAGGGAATAGCAGCTGCCAGAAGCCCAGTGAGAGGGGGGTGGCAATGGCCCAGGGGACAGCGGGGAGCCAGGGTGTTGCCTGGTCCATTGGGTACATGTGAGGAAGAAGATGCCAGGGTTATTTAGAAAGTGGAACTGACAGAGTTGTGACTGTTTGGGTGGCAGGGTTGTGGGGAGGAAAGGGCAAAGTTGTGGAGGAAGGGCTGGCATGGGCCTATGCTTCTGGCCTAGGTGCCTGGTGGCTGGAAGTGCCATGACCCTGGAAGGGGACAGGGGAGAGAAGTTTGGGGAGCTCAGGAAAGATATTGGCCCTGGAGATGGCAACTGAGAGTCCTGAGGCGGAAGGGGAGTCCAGGAAGTGCTGGGGAGTAACTGCAGTGGGGCGGGCCTCTGGGTATGAGGAGCCCATCTTCCTACCCAGGCTGCCTCCTCTGCCTCTCAGAAACGGCCTGCTTCTTTAGGAACACACCTACCTGGTGCCATGGCAACACCTTCTCCCCCTCAACCCCCCAGGTGAACTCATAGTCCAGGGCCTGGCCACACCCTTGCCTACAGCCACAGCAGGCTGAGGAGAGGAGATTCACATCCCACCTTACCCCACCATGCTGCCTCATCTGCCAGCATGCCCTCTCTGGCCACCAAACAGACTGCTCTCGAATCTTTTCTTTCTCTGCAAATACCCTCAGCCATTCCTCTGTATCCAGCCCACAGAGGACTTTTCATGAACAAGAGGTCCCCCATTATTCTGTTATGTCATGAGATGTCAGGCCTTATTTGTTACTGCACCTTAGCCCAGCCTGTCCTGACTAATACAATCCCTGTGCAGAGATCACATCATGCCAAGCTCACACCACTATTCTCCACTTTCTCCAGCCATCCGTATCACCACCCCTCCCCACCCATCCCTTCCAAGCTGCCCTTTCCTCTGTTGCCTCAAACTCCAGAAGCCCTGCCTACACTCACTCATACATTCCATCAACTCACCTGGCCTTTCCATCACCCCAGCTGAAGTGCAAGCTCCTGGGAGCTAAAATAGGGCTTGAGTGTCCTTTGTGTCCCTCAGAGAACCAAGCACCGTGCCGAGGCACTACTAGTGACTAAGCCACTTTAAATTCCTGATTGCCTGGTCTTCCCTTCTTTCTCTACTCCACCCTGCCTCCGGGATCCCACGTGGGGGAGTAGGAGAAAGCCATGACAGAGAGACAGAAAATAATCCTGGTATTGTTCTAAGGCCGCAGCCTGTGGTTGTGGAAGGAAGCAAGGGGTGGGGCAGAGAGTTGGGAGATGGGGAGGAGAGGTTAACAAGATTAAAAAAGCCATAATAAGACCACAGCACAAACCCTGCAATTATGTTCCCAAATTTAATCAGGATGGCTTCCTGCACAGGCCCCATCAGGTTCTGCCTCCCAGGCCCATCACTGGAGATGCCGCAGAGCGTGGAGTCTTTGCAGAGCAAGGCCCATGGGCAGAGTCTGCCTTCCAGCACCAGGCACCCCAGTCCATGCCACCATGACAGGCTCACAAGGGCTTGACGTGGCTCAGCCCACAGTCAGCCAGGGCTCGGAGAAGCTCCTCCTCCCCTCATTACTCCTTCCCATCACTTAGCCTCTGCTTCTCGTCTCTGCCACCCACTCCTCCTGCTACCCCAGCAATGTGGACTTAATCCATAGCCCTGGCCAGAAGGTATCGCCCCAGGCTCTCTGAGGCAGGGGTCCCCCAGGGGTGGCCCATTTCTGAGTCACGTCTCACAAGCAGATCCGGCCCCACCATGAGATCTGGGTTTGTTAGTGCTCACTGATGACCTATCTGCTCCTCTGCTTTCCAGCCTCCCTGTGACAGTGAGGCCATGCAACTAGCTCTGGACAATGGACTATGGCTTCCAGGTCAAAGTGAAGAACCAGCATGCTCTCTTCATCTCCCTCTTCCCCGTCCTGGTGGTCTTGGACTACATGCATTTTGACTGGTGTACCTACAAGATAAATAAGGCAACGCAACCCATATTGAACCTTCCAGCAGTGAAAAATCATTCATGGTGGTGTTAAGCCACTAAGAAGTCAGGGTTCATTTGTTCTTGCACCATACCCCAGCCTGTCTGACCAATACAAATCTGTTGCTGAGAGACTAAGGAAAATATTTTTGAGTCACGTCCAGTAAGACAGCACATCTGGTTCCAGGTTATGACACGAGCTCTAGTCTATCTGTCTCTGCCAACTGATTGGTGTGTTAATAGGGCAAGTCTCTGAACCTCCTTGGCCCTCAGTTTCTTTATCATCTGTCATGTGGCAGGTTTGGATGAAATGGTGTCATTCATTAAAACAAAAAATATAGGAAGAGGATCAGGCTTGTGGGCAAAGATTTGAGTTCCATTTGGGACCTATCGAGAGTGAGATGTCAGCTTTTTACAGACTTAGAATAGGTCTGGGGCCAGGAAAAAGGATGGGGCTTGATGTGTAAATTGGAGGTGACAGGGAAAGGTGGCAGTTGAAGTCTGGCTGGTGATGAAGTTGCTGGGGGGAAAGACTCAGACAAAATATAAGAGAAGAATGCTCTTTGTGAAGTGAAGATGAAGGCCCAGAGATTCCAAGTGACTGCCCAAGGTTAATAGTGTCAGAGGTGGAGCTAGAACCCAGGCCTCTTGCCTCTGATTCCAGGGCCCCATCCCTCTTCAGTGCAGAGGAGCTGGGAGCTGTAAGGTGAGGCTCCCCGTGCATGCTGGGACGGTAGCCACCTGTGTAGCTCTGGTCACTTCTGTGGAACCCAGTTTCTCCATCTGTAGCATCAGAATACAGTGCTGACTTCTATTATAGGGGCTTTCCAATTTACAAACCCACTCAGAACAGCCATCTCATCTGGCTCTTAAAGTCTCCCTTTGAGGAAGGCAGGCACACAGGTGGAGTGAGGCTCAGAGAGAGGACGTGATTTACCAGAGGGAATCTGCCTCCAGACCCCCTGGCTCTGGTCAGGTCCCATCTCACTGAGCGCCCTCTTGGAGGACTATGAGCAGGGCCTCCTCTGCCCAGACATTGTAGTTGGAGATAATTCCTAGCTGCAGGAAGCATGGGCCATGCTTTCCTTCTGCGGGGGCCCAGAACTAGTCACCCCAAGATGTGCCTCTATGGTACACAGATTGTTTTGAGCCAAAGGCAACTTTAGCCATAGGCTCTGGAGAAATTTCTGCCCCACCCTAACTGCCCAGAAGAATTTGAATTAGAGGCCTTACATAAAAGATTATCAGAGATCCTTTTTGACAGCCCTATATGGCAGGGCAGACTTTTATTTACTAAACATCTGCCCTTCTTACCATCCTGCAATGACCCTTTGAAACTCCCAGGTGCATAACCTCATCCCCAACTCAGGATGTCCATATACCTAGATCCCCCTTTCTGTCTCTGACCCTCTCATGTATGTGGGAGTCCCATACATATATATGTATGTATTAAATTTGCTTATTATTTCTTGCTAATCTGTGTCATGTCTATGAACCTTGTGGGTAGAGGAAATTTTGTTTCTCCCCTACATTTCCTTTGTCCTTATTCACTGTACCCACACCCCTTTGTTTCTGCCATAAAAGAGAGGCAGCCCACAGTAATGAGCCTTAGGTGCGCCTTGCTGACTGGCAGTGACCACGTGTGTCCTGGAATTTGGCCGGTGTGTCTGGGACGGTGGGAAGATGACTGGAGGCCACCTTGAGGAACAACGTGACATTGGGGCTTCTTAACCTTGCTGGCAGGTGTAGGGGACAGCTCCAGGATGTTGTGATATTGTGATTTATAACAAGACATATTTATTTGGTCCTGATCCCATTTCTGGAACAGCTCCTAAAGCCATTGGAATTTCCTGAGGAGAGATATAAAGCTGTCCTTGGTTATGCTAATGAGGTAACTTTTAGAAAGCACTTAGGTAAGCTAAGAATGGGGGGCTAGTTTCCAGGGGACCCAACCTATGATTAGAGGCTTATAGCTTTCATTTCCACCTCTGACCTCAGGGAGGGGAGAGGCTGGAAGTTGGCTCAATAACATTGGCCAATGATTTAATCAATTGTGACTAGTAATGAAGCCTCCGTAAAATCCCCACAGGACAGGGCTGGGAGAAGGCATGAAAACTCTGTGCCCCTCCCACATGCCTTATCCTAAGCACCTCTTCCATCTGGCTGTTGCAGGGTTCTATAATCTAGTAAATAAAATGTTCTCTGAGTTGTGTGAGCAGCTCTAGCAAATTCATCAGAGGGGTCTTTAGGACCTCTGATTTATAGCCAGTTGGTCATAAGCCCAGGTGGCAATCTGGACTTGCAATTGGCATCTGAAGTGGGGTGGGGGTCGGGCAATTTTGTAGGACTGAGTACCTAACCTGTGGGATCTGACACTATCACCAAGCAGATAGTGTCAGAATTGAGTTGGTGTCAGAGAATTGCTTGGTGTAGGGA
>NW_006300018.1:1575230-1591146 GCF_000327345.1 Myotis davidii
TGTAGTTTTTGGAAACTCCATACTGTCTTCCATAGTGGCTGCACCAGTCTGCATTCCCACCAGCAGTGCACAAGTGTTCCTTTTTCTCCACATCCTCTCCAGCACTTGTCGTTTGTTGATTTGTTGATGATAGCCATTCTGACAGGTGTGAGATGGTACCTCATTGTTGTTTTGATTTGCATCTCTCTTAAATCTGAGCCTTCTTTTCAAAGAGCTAATAATACCACCCAACTTCCCTAGCTCCCAGATTGGTTTTGAAAATCAAAAGAGACCTTCTGTGACAAAGTGGTTTTTAGGTTAAGAAGATAAAATAGCACTTAATTCCTTGGGTATAAGGTAGGCAGTCATAAGTGCTGTTAGAGAGGCCTAGATAAGGGCTCTGAGAGAAAGGACAGAGAAAGGGGGGAGGGGCAGAGGGAGGGAAGGAGAGAGAGAGAGAGAGAGAGAGAGAGAGAGAGAGAGAGAGAGAGCGCACAGCTGGGACAGTGGGGAACAACCCCAATAGGCAGAAACGGCAGGGAAGGATATTTAGCAGAGAACAGAATAAGCAAAGGTGCAGAGGTCAGAACTAAGACGGCATTTTGCAGAGACAGTGCAGTGTGTAATCAGTGCTTGTAGGGACTGTGGGAGATAACATTGCAAGTGTATCTGGGGAGGCGACAGTGCCTTGAACACTAGGCCAGTGGTTCTCAACCTTCCTCATGCCATGACCCTTTAATACAATTCCTCATGTTGTGGTGACTCCCAATTTCATTGTTACAAATTGAACATAATTAAAGCATAGTGATTAATCACAAAAACAATATGCAATTATATGTGTTTTCCGATGGTCTTAGGTGACCCCAGTGAAAGGGTCCTTCGACCCCCAAAGGGGTCACTACCCACAGGTTGAGAACCGCTGAACTAGGCAGAGGCACTTGAACTTTTTTGGTAGAAGGGTGTGTGTGTAGGGGGGAGGAGGGTTGGCGGTAGTGGTAATAATAGTAGTTCTCAGCGTGGTCCTTGGACCAGCAGATGCAGCTACACTTGTTAAAAATGCAAATTCTCAAGGCCCCTCCTGAGACTTATGGAAGCTGAAACTCTAGGAGTGAGCCTAGAAATCTGGGTTTCATCAAGCCCTCCAGGGGATGGCTCGCCTAGTCAAGTGTGAGGCCCACTGGTGTAGCAGGTGCTGTCGGCACACTGCCCTATCCCCCAGCCCTGCCAGCTTCCATCTGCCACCATCAGAATCCCTTCAACTGTGAGTTTCCAGGGCCCCTGGAACTTTCCCTGTCCAGGCACGAAAAGACTGGGCTTGCCAGGAGTTAGAGTCCCTGGGGAGTAGCTGTCACCCAGTGGTTGACAGGAGTTGATACAGCAATACCCCAGCTCCCTGGCCCTAGGATGGCATGGCCGAGATGGATCTTATACTCTGTCCAGGCAGGATGGAGCTGTGGGGCCCACCGTGGCCTCTGTGGTAATGATGGCAACAGCTCCTGTCTGCATGGGGTGCCTTCCCTCCCTACCGCACTTCTCCACTCCCCTCCAGTGCTTGCTGGGACATTTCCCAAAGAAGCACTGCCACTGGAGTCCTTGGCTCTGCTTCTGGGAACTCAGATTCTGTGTGCGTGGGAGTGTGTGTGCTTGTGTATGTGTGTGTTTGTGCTGTGTGTGTACATGCATGCTGGTATGCTTTCAGGGCTGGGTGGAGGTGGGGAGTTGCTGACTTCTGAGCTGGCAGAGGAAGAGACCTTGGAAAGGAGGCACAGTGGCCTGGAGACCAGTCCCAGGAGGAAGAGCTCTGGTACGATGCAACCAAGAGCAAGGTGGGTGACAGCGGCTTGGAGAGCAAGGGGTCTGGGGAAGAGGATAGTTCCTCCTAATGCAAATGCCAAGACAGGGTCACGATCAGCTGTGGGACATGAAACGCAGAGGCCAAACCTAACTCCAGCACCTTAGTTGTCGTCTCATTTCATTGACAAAGAAATTGAGGCCTGAGAGTTAAGTGGCTTGCCCATGGCCAGGTCTCATAGCTAGTCCAAGACCTTGGACCAAAACCCAGGCCCCCATCAGGAACGTGGCCTCCAGCACTGCAGTGACCTGGGCCACAGCTGCGGCTTAGTGCTGCTGTGGTTTCGTACCTCTGAAGAATCTGGTGTCCACTCTGGTCAGAGGAGGGCAATGTTTCCCACACACTCTCCTCAGAACTCTAGCTCACCCCTCAAAAAAAATAAATAAATAAAGAGAGCTTCCGCAGCCGCAGCCTGCGTTAGCCCCAGCTGTAAATCTGGGTGTTTACTTGTCCTCTTCATGCCTCAGTTTCCTCACCTGTAAACGGGAATAAAAATACTTCACATTAAGCTCTTAGACTAGTATTCTTGTTGGTGTTGCCATTATCTTTACTCTTGTTGGTTACATTGCTAAGTGTGGAAACAGTTGGCCACAAAAGCATTTAATAAAATGCTCCTGACTTTGACACTTATAATACTCACCGCCCAGCAAGCAGTGGCAGAGCCAGGATTCAAAGCCAGGCTTGGCTGACAGAACCCCAGTGCTGAAGCCCCAGGCTATGAAAAGGTAACATAATTAAACACCAAAACAGTGGTAGAGTTTTGTTCAGTCCATTGCTTTTTAACTTCAGAATCTTCTTTGAAAATCTACCCATTGACCTGGTTCCAGAGGGTGCGGGTTGAAGAGTGTTCTATGTGTTCTCTTTGCGCCAGAGAAACAATGCCATTGAATTGGAATAGCTCAAGCTATTTGGGTTCTGGGACTGGCTCTTTTGCTATGGCCTCTGTGATCTTGCTGCAGCTCATTTTCTCCTCAGGGCCTCGGTTTTCCCGTCGGTAAGGGGGTACACCAGTCCCTGCCTCTCTTACAGGGTTGTGGGGAGACTCAGTCCAGAAGCATTTCTTGTCCATCTAAGCTAGGTGCTAGTAGGGAGAGAGACCTGTATGGGTAACACTAGCTCTCCCCAGCCTGGAGGCTGGCGCCCTTCCATAGGGGGAGAAGGGGCAGTGCTGGCGGGCATTGGTCTTAGGGCTTTGCCCTGATATAATTTCCACAACTGCCTGGTGAGGTTGAGGATATTATTCCTATTTACAGAAAAGAAACATGAGGCTAGGGGAGAAAGACAAGTTGCCATTATTGGTAGAAATAAGATTTCAACTTCAGTTGGTCTTCAAAGCATGGGCCCTTTCTGTCATTCCACACTGCTTCTCACTTGGGGTCCCCAAATCGAATGGGCTGAGCCCTCCTTGGGAGGCAGCATGTGTGGGCACTGGGGCCCATGGTGAAGGTGACACCCTTGGAATTGGACTGGCAAGTGCAATGCTGGAGTGTTAAGCAGTGGTAACTTCAAGTTCCTGGATCTTTTGGTTGGGGTACAAAAAGGATATATTTGAGAATACATTTAACCTGGTTTTTTTCTTTTTAATATATTTTTATTGATTTCAGAGAGGAAAGGAGTGGAAGAGAGAGATAGAAACATCAATGATGAGAGAGAATCATTGATTGGTTGCCTCCTGCACACCCCACACTGGGGATCGAGCCTGCAACCTGGGCATGTGCCCTTGGCCGGAATCAAACCTGGGACCCTTCAGTCCATAGGCCGATGCTCTATCCACTGAGCCAAACCGGCTAGGGCTTAACTTGGTTTTAAAGAATAATAAGTTTCAAGATAAAGGAAAGACAGTCTTTCGGAACAAAGGAGTTGCATAGATAAGGCAGGCAGATGTCCAGCGGCTGCCCCTGGAAGAACTACAAATGGGTTTCAACTACGGGCAAATGCCTCAGCAAGTTAGCAAGTTAGCAGCCCTGTGACTGCTGAGCAAGTTATTCAGCCTGTAGGGGTCTTTGTTTTCCATTTTGTTAATTGAATTAGTAAGACCTAATTTATAGGGTTATTAGGTTTAGATGAGGTAAATGTGGAAGAACTTTACTACATTATTCTAATTTCAACCTTACAACCCTTTGATCTGAGATGGGTGAAAGCCATTCCTATTTTTTTAGAGAATCAGAGAGGGAAGGAACTTGCCCAAGGGCACACAGCCAGAAGGGGCAGATCTAGGATTCAAGCCAGGCAGCCTCATTCCAGATTGTTTTCTTAACAACCTGTTGTGTTAATGCAAAAGTTCTAAATAAAATATTAGCAAAGCAAAACCAGCTTTGAATGAAAATATTAATGGGCCATGATCAAGTAGTTTTTTTCCAGAAATGTGGATATGATTCAATATTAGGAAATCTGTTAATATGAGACATCGCATCAGTAAGCTAATAAAGAAAAACCATAGGGTTATTTTAAAAGAAATAGAAGAAGGGATTTAATAAAATGCTACATAAAGATCTCACTTAACATTTCTTTAAGTAAACTAAAAATAAGATACTTTCCTACCTTGATTTTTTTAAAAGCTTTCTCAAATCAAATAGCTAACATGATACCTATTGGTGAAAAACTAGAAGTATTCCATCAAAATCATAAAAAAAGACAGTGATCCCTAAAACACTCCCATATCTAATATTTTTCTGTGAGTGCTAGCAGGTTAATAAAACATGGTAATAAGAGGTGTAACTATTGGAAGGGAGGAGACTCAGGTATCAGATGGTATCCACTGATGTCTCAATAGGTTCTTGGGAACTGCTACGTTAACAAAACAATGTAGAAGGAAAGTAGTTTTACCATATGATAGAAACAAGAGTTAGGTTCCTTTGGTATACTTCCGGTCACAAAAACATCACCAAACTTCTAAAGACAGGTCCCAAACACTTCTAATATTAAACATAAAAATAATTGCGAGCTCTAGCTACATTTAAGAAAGATTAATAAAAACAAGAGAATGGTTTTCCAACCCATTTACTCCAGGTCAGAGTGACCGATGGTCAGAGCCTCTCCCGGCAGCTCAGGACACCAGGTGGGACCCAGCCTAGACAGGGCGCCCTTCCATCTCAGGGCCACGCACACCCACGGCACAGGCAGTGTTTGGGGATGCGGAAGGAACCAAAATTTCCAGAGAACACCCATACACACACGGGAGAACATGCATAGACAGTGGCCCAACCAAGAATTGATTTTTTTCTCATCGTTAAACAAAACAATGTTATTTAAGGGCCTGCTGTAATTGCCTCTTTAAAAATTCTCCAAAAAAAAAAGAGAGAAAGAAAACCTGTTAGAATTAATAATTGTTCAAATTACTAAATGCATAAGTACATATTTTTTCTTTTTTAAGTGACACTTTAAATTTATAATGTTACATGCAATATACATTGTTTCAAGAAAAACGATTTTAAATATAATAATGTTACATGCAATATACATTAAATACATATTAAGCACGTATATTTAAATATTACTTTTTGCATATACCAATAAGAACCAGTAAGAATATAACATTTAAAAAAATAAGATCCCACTTACAACGTCTACAATATTATAATTGTGAATTACTTTAACCATACATGTGTAGGACAACAGGAAGAAATGAGGAAATATTTCAGAGATATGAAGACTTAAATAAATGGGATACAAGTATACTCCCAAAGTAGAAAACTTTTAAATATTATAATGATATTTATTTCCCCCAATTTGATATTATGTTTAATGCTTTTTTTTATTTTAACTGTGGTATCAAGTTATTCTTGATAGGCCTTGATCAAGTTATTCTAAATTTCTAACTTATGTCAAACTTCATCCAGGAAAATGAATAGACAAGGCATCCCAAGAAGATTTTGGGAATTAAGTTTAATGAAGGGATATTTTCCCCTAAAAAACAAAATAAAACAATAATATAACACAAAGTTACAGTCACTATAAAACAGTTATGACCAAAGCACAAGAGTTACTAGATAAGTCAAGAGAAGAAAAAAAAAAAAAACCTCAAAAGCAGGCCTTAGGATATAAATGTGCTGGCTACATAAGTAAAGTTGGTAGATGACAAAGTGGGAAAGGAAAATTCCTGATTAACTGGTGCTGGGCATTTGGTTAATTGGTTAAGAAATGAAGTAAATTCAGATCTCCACATAATTCTTGATACCAAAATAAATTACAGAGGAAAAAAGAGTAACATAAAAATCAAAGCCATAAATATCTAGAAGAAAACAAAGATAAATGTTTATTAGCATGTATAATGGGAATAAAAAAGTTCTAGAAGCATAGAAATATGAAAGTATAAAGATAAAGAATAATTAATACACCTCACTAAAGAAAAATTAAAATTATCCAAACTCTCAGAAACATTATAAACAAAATTAAAAGGCTCATCACAAACTTAAAAACACTTGTAATAAATAAAACAGATAAAAATTTAATCAAATTAGTAAGAAAACAATTCAGCCCTAACCGGTTTGCTCAGTGGAAAGAGCATTGGCCTGCGAACCAAAGGGTACCTGGTTCGATTCCAGCCAAGGGCACATACCTTGATTGCAGGCTCCTCCCCAGCTCCAGGTCCTGGTTGGGACTCATGCAGGAGGCAACCAATAGAGGTGTTTCTCTCACATCGATGTTTCTCTCTGTCTTCCCCTCTCTCTTCTACTCTCCCTAAAAATCAATGGAAAAATATCCTTGGGTGAAGATTAACAAAATAAACAAACAAAAAGAGAGAGAAAATAACTCAAAAGCCAATGGAAAAATGAACAAAATATACATGGAAAACTCATGGGAGAGATGCCAGTCAATGACTAGAGAAAAGCAAATAATTTAAAATGTGCCATAAATCATTTTAAAATCATGCTTAAACTTTTAAATTAGCAAAGACTTTTTAAAATGCTGTACTCTATGTGGACATGGATGTGAATCAAAGCACCTTCATACACTGGAAAGCAATTTGGTACTATATTTTAAGAACCATAAAAAAAGATCTTGGATGGCAAATTCTCTTTTAAGATTCTAATTGTCAGAATTTGTGGCAAAGATTTATGTATGTAAAACTATGCTTGTCCAAGAACTATTTTTAATAGCCAAATTTTAGAAAACACGTAAATGTCCAACAACATAGCATTGCAGGAGATTAATCTCATGACTTACAATATAGTCACACAATAGAGCATTATTCTCTCCTTGGCTATCGAAACAGCAAGTATCTGCCTCATTTTAAACAATGCCATTGAAGAATATTTAGTGACATGGAAAGAGGAATGGGATAATAAGTTATTTGTCAAAAGTACATTCATATATACAGGAGGATTCAAATTTTCTAATATTTAGTGCAAAGCAAATACTTTAAAGATTATGAGTTGTTTTTAATTGTCATTCTTGTCTGTATTTTTCAGATTTTTAAAATAAGCAGACATGATTTTTTTTTTAAGCACTAAGATTATACCCTGACCTTAAATTGTGTGATAAGATGAGCTTTTGACAAGCCCAAGGTCCTCTGTGGTTTGCGTTGTTATTTTTACTACCAATCTCCCGGTGACATAACAAGTGTCTAGGAGAGACCTTTCTGAGTTGTCACCCGCATGCAATCAATCCTGGCTTCAGGATCCTGCCACATATAGCACGTGGACCGGAAGCCATGCTCACTGCTGAGAGGACAGCTGGCTTTACTTGGCTGCTGCTCGCTGCCTTCCTTATGTCCCTGCTCCATGCTCATTTGCTCTTCTCTGTAGAGGTAACATCATTGCTGTTATTACTGTCTTTTCAGGAAGAAGCGTAGAGGTCTTCACACACACACACACACAGATACACACACAGATACACACACACACAGATACACACACAAATGATCTGGGGGAAAGTGCTTCAACAGTCCTGGCATCCTGGGAATTTAATTTAGGGACTTAGTCCAGGCTGTAACCATTGGCAATCTCAGGTAGATAAAAGTTCACAGTCATCACCAGCCAGGTTCCCATCTCCTCAATAAGAGAGATAATCCCAGATGCCAAGCAGCCTTCCTCTACCCACTTCCTGCCATCCCATTGACCTCCTTGCCCTGCCCTAAATCTGTGAATCCCTACCTGGTTTTACTCTCTCCCCCCACCCCCACCCCACTCCTTACCTGGCTGCCACCTCTGTAATTTTCCAAACATGGAAGGGAGAGACCAAGCTTGTAGCTTTGGTTCTGCTATCAATCCGATGGGTGACCAGAGGCGTCACTTTCCCCCTTCGATTCTCAGAATTCTCATCTGGAAAATGGACCAGTTGGAAGAAACCATCTCTGAGGCTCCCTCCAACACTCACATGCTGATGGGCAGTTTCTCAGGGAGGCCACACCTGGCTCTCCCTCAAAGCTGGACAAGGGCCCCCAGAGATGCACACCCAAGATGCCTGTCAGTGATGTTCGTGGGAGGGGTGGGTAGGTGACCTGATGTCCCTCACTTAAGGAGAATATAGGGATGCATGTATTAGAAAACTATGGAGTAATTGGAAGCAAGCACAAGCTATACATAGAAAAAGAAATAGCATTTTATAAAAATGTAAGAAACAATGAAATCAATGGCCCTGTGTTGTATGCAGATGCATCTGAGCAGTGTCTGTGGAAAGAAGGCAGAGGCTTTTGCCTGCACATGGCAGGGAATTAGAGAGCCTCTAGACCAGGGGTGGGCAAACTTTTTGACTCCAGGGTCACAATGGGTTCTTAAACTGGACCGGAGGGCCAGAACAAAAGCATGGATGGGGTGTGTGTGTGTGAACTAATATAAATTCAAAGAAAACATCATTACATAAAAGGGTACAGTCTCTTTTTTTTAAATTTTATTCATTTCAAACGGGTGGGATCCGGCCCGAGGGCTGTAGTTTGCCCACAGCTGCTCTAGACTGTCTCGTTGTAAAGTCCCATCTCAGAATCACTCCCTGGGTCTTAGAAGCATGTTTGTTTGCAAGACACAAGCCTGATCAGAAGCTGTCCTGGGTTCAACAGAGAAGCTGAAGTGACAACATGATACCACTGGACAGAAACCTTTTGAACTATATTGTGTGACTCTCACCTTGGGTTCCTCTGTCTGGGCTCCTCTGTTTCACAACGAACTTTACCCTTTTGGAACCACTTGGAAATGTACTTCTTGTCCTTCCAGCTACACTGGCCTCCTGCCTGATACTTATGCAGCATGTCTTCCTTCCTTCATCTCTAGAGAGCCATCTCACAAGACCAGTTCCCTAAGGAGCCCCTTCAGCTGAGATGTTTAGGCTCCCATGAGATTTTACAAGGGGAAAGGGAGAGAGGGCAGAGAGTGGTGGTGGGGGGAGGGGGGGGCGGGGGTTGGGTAACAAAAGCAAACATAGCTGACGCCTCCATGAGCACAAAGGAAGCCCCAGGAAAGAAAAACAAAACCAGCCCTTGTGTGGTCTGAGCTGTATTTCTTATGTTAATGGGCTTAAAAGTGCCTGCTTTGCTCAAGAGTTAATGTTCCTTTAAAAGTAGCTTAGACAAGAACAGGTGCTTTAAGAAGTCTCCCAGCAAATAAGGGAAGAGAGAGAAAAGGAAAAAGTTGTTCAAATAATAGGTGGAACGTTAGGGAAGAAAGTGGCTACTGAAGAAAACGTGTTATGTGCATATTTCCAGCAGGGGAATTACTAGGTCAAAAGCATAAGCATCTGTAAAGTATGTCTTACACATTGTGCAGGCGCCTTGTAAAGGATGAAATAATTCATTACTAATGCCACCAGCAGTGACTAAGTGTGCCAGCCTCGCCCTACCTTGTCAACGTTTGGCGGTATTGTTTTAAGATGGCTTTTGCCGGTTAGTAGACAGGAAGTCAGCTCCTCTCCCTCTCATTGTATTCCATTCAGCAAGTGGAGCACTGCTGTCTCAGGCACTTGGTTTGTCCCAGAGCGTCCTGAGATGGTGAAGTCAGGATCCTCACTCTGGACTAGTGTGCACTCCAGCTAAGGAGATGCAGGGAATGAATGCACCTGGGAGGCATAATAATGCAAAGCATCAGGATGAGAACAGTCAAGGCAGAGAGCCGAGGGGCCAGAGGTGGCTCAGGTGGACCCTGCTTATGAGCCCCCTGCCCCGCTCTGGTCTCCAAGGCTCTAGGGAGCTTTCATGAGTGTCTACCCAATCCACAGGCTTGAACTTCTCCGAAGGGGTCAGCTTCCCAGGCCCAGCTCACCAAAATGTGGCCTGGCAGCACCATCTAAGAGAGAAACCTAACCCTCCCTGTTCCCCCTCCCCAATTCTGGAGGACCATCCAGCGCTGGGAGAAGAACAGAGAGCACTGGGCAGGAGCCACAAAGCTGCACTTCAAGTCTTAGCTCTGCCACTAACAACTGGTGGCCTTGGCAGGCCCTCCCCTTTCTGTGAGCTCCAGTCTTTTACGAAACGGGGCTGGGTGTACTCACGTGCACATGCCTCACTGGGCTGAATCGGCCAGGGACAGATGTCACCTGGCCTGAGTGAGGCTTTGAAAATTGGAAAATGTTACAGGAATCCAGCTTCTGGAGTAGAAAGTTGGGAAATCCGGCAACACAGAGCTCTTATTCCGCAGCAACAATAAGCTGGTCGTGCATTTAATGCATGGAGGCCCCGCCCTTTGGACAAGCGTAGTCAGCCAGGTTCCTCTCCAGTACGGCAACTGGCCCACCTCGCTCTTGTATAACTGCTGGGCATTTTTTTCCTTCAGACATGTTTCCGTATTATTCAAAACAAAGGAGCCCAGCATTCATGAGAGAAATAAAATTTATGTGTATAAAACAGCTTACAACAATCCATTACATGAACCTATTTTACATGAACAATAAGGTATTCTGAAAAAAATTATTTCATGGTAAAATGGTTACATAGTTTTATGTAAAAAGTTTCTTTTACATAAAATTTTAAAAATCATTCGGTATGTGCCATTATAAATTTGTCTAAGTGGTATTCCTTCAGGACTCATTTCTATTAATGGATTTTTGTTTTTCAGGACATGAAATCAGTTGATCAATCCACAAGAAACAAAAAATATTCTATAACAGCCGTGGGCAAACTACGGCCCACGGGCCGGATCCAGCCCGTTTGAAATGAATAAAACTATTGAAAAAAAAGACCGTACCCTTTTATGTAATAATGTTTACTTTGAATTTATATTAGTTCACACAAACACTCCATCCATGCTTTTGTTCCCGCCCTCCGGTCCAGTTTAAGAACCATTGTGGCCCTCGAGTCAAAAAGTTTGCCCACCCCTGCTCTATAAGGACTGGCACTGAGGGGCAATTATCCATTCACAGGTTTCAGATGTGCTTGTAGCCCATTCATTCTCCTAAGTTGGTTAAATAGTCCTGCAATATCAGGAGGCAGCTGGTCGCTTATGGAACCCTTCTCTCCTGGGCTATCGCAACAGCAAGTATCTGTGCTGCCGTGTGCAAATGACCACATTTCAAACAAGCCCAGAGATAAATTACACACATGGTCTCCCACACAAACCCTCTTTCTCATGATCAACCAAAAATATCTAGTCCATTATATGCAAGAAAAGGGAGTTGCTTTGGAAGAACATGACCAAGGCAGAGGCTGTACGATGTTCATGATGTTCCTGTGCTGGCCTGTACCCTGGGCACTAGTTTATGTTTGGAAGTCCCAGTGCTATCTGGGTTCGGATGTTGGCCCTGTCTCTCATTAGTTGTATAATCTTATTAACCAGTGCCACCCCAATGAATTGGCCACATTGCCTAACCTCTCGGTGCCTCATTTCCTTTATTTATAAAATAAGAAAATGGGCTGGTAATTTTACCAAGACTCCAGTCTCATGAGCTCTAGTGGGTCTAGGGTAGGGGTTGGAAAACTTTTTTGTTACAAGGCCAGATGGTAAGTTTTTTCAGCATTGAGGGCCACACATGCAGTCTCTGTCACAACTACTTGATTCTGCTGTCATAGTACAAAGCAGCATAGACAATATGTACACATATTAAATGTGACTGTGCTCCAGAAAAACTTTATAAAAATAGGCAATTGGTTGGGTTTAGCCTGCAGGTTGTAGATTGCTGACCCCTGGCCTAGAAAATGTCAAAGACAGAACAAGAGAAGTAGCTGTAAGAACAGACGGAGCCCCTGGCCGGTGGCTAAATGGTTAGAGCATCAGCCTGCAGGCGGAAGGGTCACAGGTGTGAGTCCCCATCAGGGACATGTACCTTGGTTGCAGGTCCCCAGCTCTGGTAAGGGCACCTGCAGGAGGCAGGCAATGGAAGTCTCTCTCTCACGTGGATGATGTTTCTCTTTCTCTCCCTCCTTCCTCCCTTGCACTCTCTCTAGAAATCATTGGAAAAAATATCCTCTGGTGAGGATTTAAATAAATAAATAAAACAGAGCACTGCCAACAGAGGCAAGATGAAAACGTTCTGAGCATTTGAAAAGAAAATTGAGGAGGCAAAAACAGAAAGACCCAGTGGGTTCCTACACCCTGCTCATTGCCTCATGTCATCTTCCAGGCTCTTTTCCAGGTTCCAACCTCTAAGGACCTCTCCCCTTCCACCCATACCCTTGACGAGGGTCAGAACCAGGTATTCTGTGTTCAGTGGGGACCAGGGTAGACTGAATGTAAAGTGTTTAGTAGGAATATCATATCCAAAAGCCGAGTCGGGACCAATGTTCTAGACCAGGGGTGGGCAAACTTTTTGACTCGAGGGCCACAATGGTTCTTAAACTGGACCGGAGGGCCGGAACAAAAGCATGGATGGAGTGTTTGTGTGAACTAATATAAATTCAAAGTAAACATCATTACATAAAAGGGTACTGTCTTTTTTTTCAATAGTTTTATTCATTTCAAACGGGCCGGATCCGGCCCGCGCGCCGTAGTTTGCCCACGGCTGTTCTAGACTCACCTCTGCTGTGAACCTCTATGTGACCGGGTGGGTGGGACCCTGAGGCAGTGCAGCCCCAGGCCTTCCCGAGGAGCCAGAGTTGGCCCGACAGGGCAGCCAGGGTGAGTGTGGGGACAGGAGAACTGGGCTGTCGGTGCGTGCCCATCCCTCCCTCCTACCTTTCCCTGGCGCTGAGGCAGGCCGTGCAGTGCCCCCCTCCAGTCCCCCTGACTGAGTCCGCAGCTTTCGTCCTTCTCTGCATCATATTCTCCCATAGCCAGAGGATCTTTGAGATTATCTGGTTAACCCTCCAATGTTTCTTGTGGGTTTTTTTTAATATATTTTATTGATTTTTCACAGAGAGGAAGGGAGAGAGATAGAGAGAGTTAGAAACATCGATGAGAGAGAAACATCGATCAGCTGCCTCCTGCACATCCACCACCGGGGATGTGCCCGCAACCCAGGCACATGCCCCCGACCGGAATCAAACCCGGGACCTCTCAGTCCGCAGGCTGACGCTCTATCCACTGAGCCAAACCGGCTTCGGCAACCCTCCAGTGTTTTAAATGAGGAAACTGTGGCTCAGAAAGGGGAAGGGACTTCCCCAAGTTCTCACACGTAGCTGTCTTGACTGACAGCCTGTGCCCTCTCTGTGTCCCTACCTCTGAGGAAGCCACACCCTCGGTTCCTGCTAAATGAAAACCACAGGAACTCTGGGCCCAGGGCACAAACAGTGGCTTTGTGAGAATTATAGAAAAGTACCCCTTCACCACCCCAAGTTAAGCCTCTGTCTATCACCATTTACCAGTATCTCCCCTATGCCCTCCACCGAATACAGTATGCAGATGGTGTGTTCTAGAACTGTGCACCTGAAACCTGTATAATCTTATTAACCAGTGCCACCCCAATGAATTCAATAAAAAGGAAAACAATTAAGTGTCCCTTCTTTGACCAGACAGCCCCACACGAGCGCCCATGGCACAGCAGGCAGACAGCAATTGCACAGCTGGATGCCTTGTGCAGTGAGCAGCCCACACAGGCTTACGTGGAGGCCCTGGGCCCACGCCTAGTAGCAGAAATTAGCACTGGCCTTGGCAAACCCGAGATCACAGACCCATGTGGCAATGTAGCTCCAGGTCACCATTGCCCTGTAGTACACGTCCAGTGTCACATTGGAAATCTGGATTTTCACGTGATATCTGTAGTTTATAAATGTTGCCAATGGATTCCTTTCTTTTCTTCTTTAAATACAATGCAAGCTGATCCTGTGCAAACCACACAGGACAAGTCTGTGGGATGACAGATGTTGTCATGTCCTCCAAACAGTACACATGTGAGATGACAGAGAAGTGACTTGTCCAAGGTGACGCTTCAAGCCAGCGATAGGCTGCCTTCCCTGATTCCTGTGACCCCCACACTGTGCCTCCATTTCACAAGTCAGCATGAATTGCACACACACTTCCCAGTCTGGCCCAGTCCCCAGCTGATATTTTTACCAAATGTCACAGCAGTTTGCAGGGTCTGACCAGAGCCAGTAAGTTATGATTGCTTGCCAGAGAGCTGTAAACAGGACTCTGATTAATGAATTCCTTAATGGTCAGGCCTTGTGTGCAGACATTGTCTGAGTGTCACCCCCGGCAGATAAGGAGGAGGAGTTGGCTGGGCAGTGGGAAGATCTGTGTCATGTCTTTGCCTCAGAGAAGGAGCTCCAAACTTGCTGGCCCCAAGTGCCTAAATAATCACCCCTCCCTCACTCCTAATCGTGTGCCTGCCCGGCTGAGTTCATGCAGCTGACGTGTGTGTGAGACCAGGGGAAAAAATGATGGATCCTTGGGTCAAAATAGAATTGGCCAGCCTCTGCTGTGATCTCAAGAAACTTGAAAATGCCCTTATCTGAGTCCAAGCAGAGAGCTGAGAAGCCTTCTCCCCACGCTGCCTGTGTTGTGTCTGGTGAAACCCCAGAGGCCTGAGCCAGAACAGGAAGCTCTGAGTCGCTACCTCTCCTGGTTGGAGATTAGAAATCAAGCAGCAGTAGCCAGATGCAAACCTGTCCAGACACCCCAAGGATTTGGGGAACATGAAAACATAAGGAAGTCCCTGACAAGGGGATGACCCTGCTGTGTGACCTGGGGCCAGTCTCCTGGCCGCTTTGGACCTCGCGTCCTCCTCTGTGAAGTGAAAGGCACAGAGCGCATGATCCACTAGGCACTCTGTGCTGCAGCAGATGAGGTCAAAGCTAAGGCTAGGACAGGAGTGGGAGGGAAACGGCACGGGTGGCCCACTTCCCTCCTGCTCTCAGGGCAAACGCGGCTGATTGATCCTGGCTCTCCCGGCCACTGAGCCGGGACCAGGCCTCATAGCCCTTCCTTCCCAGCACAGGACTCAGGCAGCCAACACCAATCAATCACAGCCGGCAAGTGTGAGAAAGTGATTTGCCGTCCCCAGACTGGAATATTTGTCTTTTCTGTTTTAGTCTAAGAGTGGCAGCTGGTGTGGTTGTGGAGGTTTTAGTGTTTCTGGGTGTCGGGAGACCTGGATTACTGTCGTGGCTGTGTGACAGCTCACTCGGGCAGTGCACCAGGACTCTTGGAGTTTCCTAAGTCCTTTCCTGCCTTAAGTTCACGCACTGCTAAGTGCAGGCTGTTAATAACGATAGCAGCGTGCATTTATGTATCAGGCTCCATGCAAAGCACTTTATGGTCTTTGCTCACTTAGTCATTATAATACCTGACAAGGGGATTCCTATTGCCCCATTTTATGGAGGAGGACACTGAGGTTCAGAAGAAGTAAAAAAGTGCAAGTTCACAACTCGTAGTGTCCCAACAGTGAACCCAGGCATTGTTACAGAGTAGCTGTTTCCATAAAGTTTCTGAGGCTCCTCTTATCAAGAGGTGGAATCTGTTTTCCTCACCTCTTGAGTCTGGACTCTCCATACCAATAGAGCCTGGCAGAAGGGGCACTGTGGGAGGTCTGCCATCTGAGTAGCTTCTACTCTTGCCCCTGGGACTGCTGCCCAGAGACAGCGGGTCAACCTCCTGAAGGACAAGAGGACAGGTGGAGGAGAACTGAGGCATAGCCAGCATGGGACATGGGAGTAATGCCACAGTGGACTTCCAGTCTTGCAGATCCTCTAGCCCAGTGGTTCTCAACCTTCTGGCCCTTTAAATACACTTCCTCATGTTGTGACCCAACCATAAAATTATTTTTGTTGCTACTTCATAACTGTAG
>NW_006300018.1:1591231-1598021 GCF_000327345.1 Myotis davidii
GCAGTTGAGTGAATGAGCCCAGGAGAAACCAGCAGAGTCATTACTGGGCAACTTATGGAAGTGTGAAAAGTAAGTCACTTTGTTTTTAGAGTCACTTGTTATGCAGCAATAGCTAACAGATATACAATCTTACTGTGGAGCCACACTCTGAATATCGTTGGTGTAATTGAAAAGAGGCAATACAGAGTAAGAGTGTGAAGGCAGACTGCCTGGCTTCAAATTCCAGCTCTACCCTTAACTAGTTGTGCGATCTTGGGCAAGTCACTTTACCTTTTTGTACCTTGCTTTTTCCCTCTGTAAAATGGGGATGATAACTTATTGGGTTGTTGTGATGGCTAAATGAGTTACTAGAAATATAGAGTGCCTAGAATAGTGCCTAGCACTGAGTGTTCTCTTATGCTTCCTAAAGAAAGGAAATTTCCAGGCTCATGGGCAGTCAGGTCATGCCAGTGGGGGCTCTTAGAGACCATGGCAGGAATTATGCTCTTAAGCTCTTAGTCCCCCAGAGAGATTGAGCCAGAAGACGCCAAAGGGACATCTGAGGGATTTTCTCTACTCTTATATAATATGCAGACTTGCATGGTGGCCCTGGAGGTAAATGCTCTTGATCCTGTTTTCCCAGATGAGAAAACCAAGGGCCAGAGAAAGAACTAGCCTTCAGCCAGCTTCCTAATTGCTGGTCAGGGCTTATCCCTCCAGCCCGCCAGGCCTTTCACCCTGGTGCTGATGCAGGGATAGGTGTCTTCTACGGGGCTCATTCCCCAGCCTCCAGAATGGGGCAGAGGCAGATTCTCTGAATTCCGTTATCCAGCCCTCCTTGGGGTGGGGTGGGGTGGGGGAAGTGGCATCGCAAGGAGGCCCCACCACCAGAACCCACAGGAAGGAGGATGGGCCAGATTCCAGCAAGCTAGCAAAGGTTCTCTCCATCTCCATCTCTCTCTATCCTTGGTCTTTGTTCCTGGTCAGGGGCATCCTCTCTCCGTCAGTCTCCAAGAATAACACTCCCTCTTCCCCTTTTCAGTGGGCTGAGCACCAGGTTGGGGGTGGGGTGGGGGATGAAACCTGAGGTTCACTGAACACCCAACCTGTGTCTGGTGCTACACAAACATTCCCCTCTTTAATTGACACAACAACCTCACAAGAGACGCGTGTTACCCCACTGTCACAAATGAGGGAACAGGGGCCCCAAGAGACTTGCCCAAGAAGATACCTCTGGTAGGTGTCAGGGCTGGGATTTGAATCCAGGCCCTCTGACTTCAGAGCCACAGCCTTTCCGTCACCTACCTGGCCTCCTCCAGGGAAGCTGGGAGCCCAGTGTGGAAAGTTGGGTGTGGAAACAGCCGGGTGGAAACTGCACTAATGAAAGGAGAGAGTGAGCCGGGCCAGGCCCCCAGGGCTGGTTCCTCATCAGCTGAGCCCCAGGAGGAGAGATGTTCCCAGCCTCCTCAGCAGCTAATTGCCGTCTTCTTTTCCTTTCCCTCCTTGGGCGTTTCCTATGCCCTCATCGGTGCTCCATGCTCAGCCTGCAGAGCACTGCTCCTTGGAGCTGGGAGGGCTGCGGGTGGGTGCTGAGAAGGAGCCTGCTGGGCCCACTCACAGCCCCTTGGCCCCAAGCAGCTGCCTGGGAGGCCACTCCAGGAGGCAAGAACCCCTGTGGGGTCCATGACCTTCAATAAGGATTAATAAATTGACAGCACTACATGCTCTAATATTCAAGTCTGTATCTGACATCATTCTGGCCATCACACTATCATCACTGATACTCCTCACGACATGCCCTCACTGGGCTGAATGCCTTCTGTGCGGGATGTCACTTCCCATTCACATCAGCCCCCAGAGAGAGCTTTCACGAGGCCTGAGCCTCACTGTGTTGTCCAAACCTCAGATGTGGCAACTGATGCCCAGAGGCTCAGTGGCATCCCTGTTAGCAAGTGGCTGTGCCAGACCTTCAAGCCCAGGTCCCTGCGGCCCCTGAGCCGGCACCCCAAGCACTGTGCTCCAGATGAGGTAGAGGACGAGGGCGACATCTCACTCTCCAGAGAGAGGAGCTGACGGGCAGCACTCTTCCGAGGGTGGCTCCCAGCATGACCTGGACGCCACTGGGCTGATCTGCTGCACCCCTGCCCGTCCTCCTAGCTGTTCCTTCATACCTCCTGACGCACCCCACCAAAGGCATGGAGATGGTGCTGGCCCCTCAAGTCTCTCCACTTCCTGGCCGCCCAGGGCCATCTCAAGGCCCATGGAATGTTGGTTAGTGGCCATTACATCTTGACCATTGAGCGCTGTTAGTGAAACCTGTGCCTCTCTGGTCAAGCCTGCACCTGGGGACCTTCCACCCACTCTCTCTCACTCCTCTCTCACTTCCTCCAGCCTCCCCCCACACACCACCTTCCTTTCCCTTCCCTCTTTCTCAACTTCCCTCCTCCTCGCCCAGAAATGGAAGGACACAGCACTCGGGGTCAGGAGGCTCAGGGCCGAGGTCAGCTCCACACTCCGTGGCTGGGTGACCTCAGCCGTTTAGGGTCCTGGGGTGGAGGAGAACCCAGCTAACGTGCCTGCTCTGTGCCTGGGCTCCTCAGGGCTCACTCTGCCTATTCTACCCCTTGCAGCCTTCCAAGTGAGCTGGAGTGGAGACAGAGGTGCAAAGGGGTTCACCCAAAAGTGGACACATGGACTATATCTGTTTTTTTTTAATGAGGAAAAAGAGGTAAAGTCGTTTGCCTAAATGCCCCAGGGCTAGTTAGAATTCGGTCCGAACACAAACCAGCTCTATCCAAGTGCAAAGTCTGTGCTCAACCATCCTTTCATTCAGTGTGTGCGTTCCCTGAGCACCCACTCTGTGCCCAGCACTGTGCTAGGCAGAGGATTAGCAAGACATTTTAAGGCACAGTCTTCCTTTCCAGGTGACTAGGGATTCCCAGGGGTCAGAGGAGGTCATGAAGGGAAAGCACTTATAAATGACAAAGGACAGTGCATGCCCACCTCTCCCCTTAGACCTGCCCCTGCTCAGCCACTCAGAGGGGCCTGGTGGACAGATGCCAGAAGTTACTGGCAGATCCCTACTGGACCACGGAGCTGCATGGGATTTCCTCCTCTAATCTTCCCTGGCAGCCTGGTGTAAGGTGAAAATTATACTAGCCGAGGACGTGAGGCCTGCTCAAGATCCCACCTCAGCCTGTGCCCTCCAGGCCCAGGACAGGCTGCTCTGAGAAGCGCTTGTGCCTTCCTCCAGGTCCCTCGTCCTGTTGGCCCTGCCTGCAGAAGCCCTGTGCTGTGACAGAGCCATGAGCAGAACCCTGCCAGGGCAGGGACAGTGCCAGGAGGAAGCCTGGAGCTTGTGCCAACACTGGGAGCAGGATGGGAGGTTATTTTTAGAGGCAGCCTGATGGGGTAGCCGTCTGTCCCACTTCACAGTGACACGGAGATGCCCTCTGAAGAAGGAGAGGAGCTTTGCAATCCAACACAGCCTCTTCTTGCCTGTCAGAGCCACTCATCCGGGGAGCCTGCCTTGGTTCCTGCAACCTGCCAATGACCCCTTACTCTCCATTTTGTAGACAAGGAAGCCATGGAGGCAAGAAAGTGACTCTTGCATGTTGAATGACTTCTCTAGGCCAGGGGCCTTACACATATCCCCCCATGGACTCCTCCCAGGACTCCTGAGAGGAGGGCATTACTCATTCTCATTTTACAGAGGAGAAAACTTACAGAGAAACTAAGTAACTTGCCCAGAGTCATACAGCTTGCAAATGGCAAAGCTAGCATTTAAATCCAGAACTGCCTGATGCCAAACCCTGCCCTCTTCCCACCCCATGGTGGCCCTTGGAGACATGTCCCCTTCCCAACTTCTGGATGAGCCTCTCTGGACACATCTAATCCCTCATTTCTCCTTGTGACCGTCAGTCCTGACCTTCCATGAGCCTTGGAAACTTCTGGTTGAGTCAGCCCAGGTCCGTGGCTCTCACTGGAGGTAATGAGCATTTATTAGGTCTGTACTACGTACCAGGCACGGGAATCCCCTTGGGATTAAGCCGTGGGCCACTGAATACCCTCAGACCTCTGTGCTCTGAGCTGTACCTCTGTTCTCCTATTTAATCTTCATGATGGCCCTGGGCAGCAGTGCTATCATTTCCATTTTGCAGGTAAGGAAAATAAGGGCTGGAAAGATTAACTCTCATGTGCCCGGCTTTGAGAGCACATGGGTTAGGGCCCTGTTACAGCTGCAGCAGTCATTTAAATGTTTCCTGCCTGGTTCCTATTAAGCGTCCCCTTATTACAGGATTGTCAGGGGCTTAGAACCTGAGAGAACCTCTCTGGTTCAATAACCCCATCCCTCATCTTACGTTGACCTTGAGGCAGGTACCAATCATCTAACTCTGTCCACTTTGCAGATGAGAAAGCAAAGCCGGGAGAACGGACAGAGCTTTCTGTGTGCCGCCCGGTGACCAAGGCAGGACCGAGCACCCACTTCCGCCTGCTCCTCGGCTGCCCTCAGCCTCGCACAGAGGCCCTTGGCCCTGAGGCCCGCAGTCCCGAGCACAACCACAGGTAGGTGTCCTCTTAGCCCTGAGCACTGGATCTCACAGGAGCCAGAGACCCTGGGCAGGGCTCCAACCTAGAGAGAGGCTAAGAAACTCCAGCATCATACATTTCAAAACACACAGAATCCAACATTTCATCAGGAACCAGGTCAGTGGAGAGTCCTGCGGGGCCCAGCGTGGGGAGTGTGGTACAGCGGGAAGAGCTGGGCCTGGGAGCCAGGAGCCCGGGGGTCTGTCCCTATGACTCCCTGTGGGGCCTTGGCAGCAGGGGCGGGGGTCCTTGACCTCTCTGGGCCTCCTCCCCATCTCTAGAAGGGCAGAGGGTGACCAGGTGGTCTCTCAAGTTTCCACTTAGCTCTGTAAAGTGGTAGATAAAGCCTGCCATTCCATTGGAGGGACAAAGGGACACCGATGACAGGGCGACTCATGTTGGAACCCACAAGGCAAACGGCTAGAAGTCTGCAGCATCTGGAGGTGGAGGGAACACCTCAGAGGCCTGGGGCTCAGGATGGGGAGCGGGGGAGGGTGGGGCCTGAGAGGCTGCCTCAGCAGGCAAGGCAGCCTGAAGAAAAACATCGCTCCTCTTCCTCCCCCGGGAAGGTTGCTTGGCTGAGTTGTAGGAGCCCTGACAGTTGCAAGGCAAACAGCCCTTGAAGCCGGCCTGCAGACGGCTGTGTGGAGAGGGCGGTGGAGGAGGCAGCTGCCTGGGGACAGGTGCATTAGTGTCCTGTGGTTCTGTAACAAAGTACCACAAACTGAGTGGCTTAAAGCAACAGAAATTTATTCTCTCACAGTTCTGGAGGCCAGAAGTCCAGAATCAAGTTGTGAGCAAGGCCATGCTTCCTCTGGGCATGCTAGGGGAGATTTCATTCGTGGTCTCTTCCAGCTCCTGGTGGCCCCAGGCAGTCCTTGACTTGAGGCTGGGTCGCTCCAGTCTCTGCCTGCAGGCATTCCTTGACGTGTCACTGCATCAGTCCAATTTCTGCCTCTGCGGTCACTTTGTCTCCTCCTTCCTGTCAAATGTCCTGTGTGTCTTTTATGAGCACAATTGTCATTGAACTACGTGCCCACCTATCTCGATAAGCCAGGAGGACCGCTTCATCTCAAAATCCTTAACTTAATAACATCTGCATAGACCCTTTTCCCTATAAAGAAACATTCCCAGGTTCTGGGAATTGCGGCATGGACATCTCTTTTGGGGGCTGCCACTCAACCCACTGTAGCAGCATATTGTGGGGGCTCAGGTTGGGGCTCCACACTCACTGGCTCTTGGCATTTGGGAGGCTTCTGGCAGCTCAGCCCAGCTGGGTAGAGTCCCAAGTGAGGTGCAGCCCACTTCCTGCTGCCTGCCTGCCTGCCTGCTCAGCCCATCCTGAGGCAGAAGGCTGAGGGCCCAGACGCTCACTCCTGGGAGGGAGGGAGGCCTTTCTGCAAAGGTGCCTCCAGCTCTGGGGAGGCAACAGCTGCCTGCAAGCCTGTCTTCCAGCTCAGAGACAAACGAGCCAGCTAATTCAACTCCATCGCCTGGAATGACCAGCCTAAAGGGGACTTACGGCAATCAAACCGCTTCCTTTCACACACAGGGACAGGGAGGGCCCGCACAGTGAACCAGGTGCAGGGCCAACAGGGGACTCAGGCACGGCAGCAGGATGCATGGTGGAACCTCCGAGTGCAGCTCAAACACAGTCCAGGGCACCAGCTTTTCTTCCCAGCTCAGGCCCCGGCTCCAGAGCCCAGGTTTGGCAGATCTGGCCCAGTTCAGGGCATGCTGTGCCATTATCAGGGCCTGTGCCAAGCATGCCTTCAGATCTGGGGTCTTGAAAATACGTCAATGAATATGTAAGGCCCTTCTTGCTCCAGATTACTAGAGGTGAGCTCTTGGCCAGTCAGCTGAGTGCTGTGGCCTGGTTCGGAAAGGGACGGTGTGAAGGGAGAAAGTCATGGGCACTGCCCCAGTGTTCAAGAGCTGCAGGTGGAGTAGAACTGTGCACACAAAGAGAAGTAGCAGAGTGTGGCCTGCAGGGTGGAGATTGAGGACAGAGGTGTGGGCAAGAAAGCATTCTAGGTGCTCGGTGACAACTGGAAAGCAGTTTATGTAGGGTTTAGCTTTGGGATATAAGCCTGGAAGCAGGTATTCTAGGGACCCCGGACCCACTCAATCTTGTAGCTCAGGAGTGACAATGGGTTGGATTTCAGGAAGATCGATGCAGGGGCCACATGTAAGATGGACTTTGGGCAGGGGGGCGGGGGCG
>NW_006300018.1:1598048-1630700 GCF_000327345.1 Myotis davidii
GAGGGAGGGAGGGAAAAAAGAATTGCTGAACATCCATTCTGTGCCAAACACCGAATGCACTACCTTTCATCCTCCACCCCATTTCATTCTCTCAACTGCCACTACAATGGGACAACTGGGTTCCTAAGAAACATGTGGTCAAAACACTGCAAACGGAACTTCATCAAGAGGCAAAGGAAAGATCACAGAATGAAAAAAAGACTCAAAAAAGTTATTTTGTCTGTGATGATTCCAATAATTACAAAGTCTTACACTCAAACATGTAGTTTGCAATTGCAAGCTAAAAATAATAAAACAGCACGTTTCCCACCATGATCATGTCACCACAGTAGCAGTCCAGTAACATGTATCGTGCTCCCTAATTATCAGCCATGCCATTTCCAACGCGAGCTACAGATATGTGTGCGCGGAGCTGTGTCTGTTATTACCCCTTCGTCAGGTCAGGTGGGGACAGGCCGGTGGATATGAACTCACCAGGGTCACAAAGCCCAGGAAGGGCTGAGTAGGATGTGAACCAGCCTGTCCAATGGGGCTCTTCCCACTCACTACGCCCCAGGAAGAGGAGTGGCTGCGATTTGGTGTCCTCACCCACTGACAGCCCAGGAGGAAGGGCAGGTGCAGGCAGGGCTCTGCGGGCCGGACTAGGGCCAGATCCTGGGGGCCTGAGCTTCTGAGATCAGCAGCCAAGGAAGGAAATCCCCTCCCGCTTGGCCGGGCTGTCCTTCCCACCACCGGGAGCCCTGATTGAGTGCTGCACTGCAGAGCAGTGAGGGATGGAAATAGGGACGGAGGGCGAGGAGCAGATGGGGAAGGAGGGAGCATGTGGCCCAGAGGGAAGACAGCACCCTATTTAGGCCAGACTGAGGGCAGCTCTGCCCAGCTAATGCTGCACTACCTTTTAGCACTTTAATCAAATGTCTCACGAATGGGTTCGCCGGGATGTCAAAAATCCAATCGGATACATTTATTGGCCTGACAACCAATTTTCTGCGATGTATCATCAGGGACTGATGGTCTATTCGTGGCAGCAGGAGAGTTGGCAATAATGGAGCTGGGAGAGCCATTGCATGGCCTCAATATTGTCTCAGGCTGCCACAGGGAAGGAAGGAGCCTGCGCCCACAGAGACAGACAGATGGGCATCAGAGCGTGCCTTGCGCCTCTGATTCCCGCACAGTGGGCCAAGTGCTGGACCCAGGTGGGAGACCGGGGAATCTCTGGCTGGCCACTCGCAGGCACTCACCGCTCCTGCCTAACCTGGGCCTTCTTGGGTCCTCAGTAGCCGTGTCGGAAGAATGGGAGAGCAAGAATCGGGCAGAGCTGATGTGGGTCCATGTGGACTCAGGCAGCATCTGCTTAGCATCCATGTGCAGAGCAGGGAGAGAGAGAGCCAATTAGGACATGGCTGCAGTCCTCAGGGAGCCTCCAGGAGAGTGGGGGAGACTGGATTAAAGGGCTGGCAAGCACCACAGACGCCCTCCCCTCTCATGCCGTCCAGCTGGCACTGAGGAAGTCCTTCGAGTCTCTAGGAGCCCCCTAGAAGTGCCAAAAACCCAAGGAACAGGCGCTGGCCCCCATTTCAACCACAGCAGCTCAACTTGTATTTTTTAATGCTTTTTATTTGTTGGGCTTCTGTGGAAGATCACCTTTGTGCAAAGGGTTGTATTCCTTTTTTTCAAAGAAAAAGTTTGAAAAGAATTGATTTAGTCCAATCTTCATATTTTATTAACAGGGAAACCAAAGCCCAGACTGCTGAAATGGCTCCAAGGCAGCCCGGGAGGACGGCCCAGGGAAGTGCTATGTGCATGGAGCCTGAAGGGTGAGCAGAGTCTTCCCCGTGTTGAGAGGTAGAGGGAGGAGGAAGGAGATGCCAGTTGGCACCTCTGGACCTTGGCTCAACCTCCTGTCACACGGAGGGCCCTGCCACCCTTCCCCCTGTGCCTCGATGCTCACTTTTCTCCTCATTAAACAACCAGCTCATGCCACCTCCCCCAGAAAGGCTCGCATCCAGCATGAAGGCCCCAGCACCCTAACTCTTGCAACGGGTTATCTGTGAGGCAATTTAGCTCTTTCATAATTCTGCCCGGCCCTGTGCCCAAGGTTGGCGGTGCCGATGCCAGCAGCCAAAGACCGCGGGGAACATACCTGTGCTTGAACAAAGGGGCACCACCTGCTACAGCAAAGGAGAGCACACATCCAGGGACCTGGGGAGGAGCGCAGTGAGAGAGTGCGAGAGGCGGGCTCCTGGATTTTGGCTGGTGAGAGGTGATTGGGGGAGGACATAAGGAAGCAGACCTGTTTTCTGATTGAATGCTTCCAGGAAGTGGGGGGTAGTTCTGTGACTGCCTTAAAGAATCTTATCTAGAAGGAGGGAAGGAGAGCACAAAGCTGGGGAGGCGGTAGTCGCTGATATTAGCCAGAATAGGGGCTGCTCGGTGATTTTTGTGGTTTGGACAATGGTCCTGTTTTTGTCTGTGTTCAGACTCGATTACAGACTGGTCTTGTTCTTGTCTTGCTGTGGCCTTGTCTGGTGTTTATGTTCTGGGAAATTATATTCAATGGGAGACCCCTGCAGCCCGGTGGGAGTGCCAGGCCAGCTCTGGCCATCGGGGCTGTCTGCATCCCCCAGGGTGGGGCCCACGCTCACTCCTTCCTGGCCTGGCACAGAGCAGGCACTCAGCAGCCATGTCCTATGTGGCACAGAGTTGGACATGCAGGACACGTTTAAGGCATCGGCAGGGCTGACACCGAAGACGTGGAGGGCTGCAGCAGGAGGTCAGAAGCAGGCCTGGATGCCAGCTCATCAAATGAGATAACCGAGGTGACGGCACTCTGGAGGTACAGGTGGATGGTGAAGGATTAGCCTTATCTCCTGCTCCTTCCTCCCTGGACATTGGCCTCGAGGCTTGCAAGCTGTTCAGCAGTCTCGCCAGCCTCAGAGACAGGAAGGGAAAGAAAGCACAGCTCAGCAGGCACCAGAGAAGCTGTCCCGGGTGGGCAGGCCAGGGAGGGATGCTATTTATCCGCAGGACGCCCCTGACCTTTCCCCGCACAACAGGGGCAGATGCACAGAGCCTGGCCGCATCCTTCCCCTTTAAAACAAGAAATGGAAGCATTACTCACCACCCTGGCCATTTATCATGGTCTGGGGACATTAATTTGACAGTGTGTCATTTTCCATTTGGTTTGGGCCCGTTGGAGGCTGCCCTCGAAACACCTTCAATTAAATGCAGCTAATAACACAGAGCTATTTTGAGCCAGGAGGGCACCCTGCCTCCCCCCAGAGCTCTGGTGTGTGTGTGCTGGGAGAAGCGGGGCTACTGCAGTTCACCGAGACCCCAGTGATGTATGGTTTCCACAAACCTGGGTCCTGCCCCACTGCAGGTGGGTGAAGTGCAGCCAGCCAGGACAGGGAGAATGGGAGAGGGACCACCTCCTACCCTGGAGGAGGGCATTTCAGCAACTGGCCTGGCTGTGGCTCTTTCTGCCGGACATGAGAAGCCTGGTTCTCACCCAGCAGACGGAGAGCATGGATTTTGGAGTCCAGTGGGCTAGGAAGTGGATCTCAGCTGTTCTCCTTCCTGCTGTGTGACTTTAGGCAAGTCCTATAACCTCTCTGAGCCTCAGTGTTATTGTTTTTTAAATTGAATTTATTGGGGTGACATTGGTTAATAGAGGGATATGGGTTTCAGGTATTCAATTCTACAGTATACTCATCTGAATATTGCATTGTGTGTTCACCACCCCAAGTCAAGTCTCCTTCCATCACCGTTTATTCCTCCTTTACCCTCTTCTACTCTCCCCTCTTCTACCCGTCTTTCCCTCTGGTAATCACCATACTGTTGTCTGTGTCTAAGAGGGTTTTTTTGTTTGTTTTTTGTTGTTTTTGTTTTTGCTTAAGAGCCTCAGTTTTCTTATCTGCAAAATAAATACAAGAGTTCCTCTTTCATGGAGTGATATGATGATTGATACTATTGTATGAACTCAGATCAAGCATTATACACCTGAGACTTGTTAACTCATTGGAGATAACTCATAATAACCTTTTAGTTTCCCAACTTAAAATCTGGGGAAAGACCATTAAATCCCCAACACTCAGGACTTCTTCAGGGAGACTCAGGAAGTAGCAGAGAATACACACCAGCTTTCTCATTCTTCTTCACCTAAGCCCTTTGTGTAGAAAGTCAGCACCAACCTTGGTGGTTGCTATACTGTAGATATGTGCTAGGTGTTGGGTATGAATAATCTTTTACTCCTCAATTTGCTATAAATTAGGTACTATTAGCAGATTGAGCCATGTGAAATTTGTTGGTTTCATAAGTCAAAAATGGATGAATATCAGTAGTTTTATGTCTTCCATCTATCGGTGAGGCAGCTGGGCTCAGGGATGTTGATGTGCTCAGACCAGGCACATCAGCCAATGAGGGAGCAGGTGGGCTCCTGGCAGTCGATGCTGGAGCTGGCGGCTCAGTCAGGCTGGATGGGGAAACATAGAGGGTCCATGAGAAACCCTCGGGCTCTGGGAAAAAGGACAACCACTGCTGGACCGTTTTCATAGGATTGTCCCCGATTCCAACCTGTTGGCACTAGAAACACTTGGTCGGACCCAGGCAGAGTTCTGGAAAAACCCAGCGTAGGAGTCAAAGTGAGGCTCTGTGTGGGGAGGCTCTGAACAGCAAATCATGAGGCTTGTTAGGCTCCTGAGGGACTGCAGGGCCCAAACTTCCCAGTCCCGGGCCTACCAGGCTCACAGAGAGCCACTGGGAGGCCCGGGATAGCCATGACCCAAGATCCACAATTTGCCACACGTCCAGCCACCAATGGGCTCCCTGCCAAGTGCAATATTGATTCTACTGCTACTGCTGTGATTCCTCCAGAGTGCGGTGCGGGGAACAGCCCGGGGCCCACTGTGGGAAACCACTGACATACTATTCATCACGGGCAAGATGCTGGCTCGGGCGTGCCCGCCTTAGAGGGGAGCATCTTTCTCTGGGGAGACAGGGCTTTCTTTCAGCCCTTGCTCTGCAGCCATACACCAGTCGCTTTCCTCTCTGGACTCTGTCTTCTCATCAGCAAAGTGGGGCCCTGAATTAAAAGCCTTGTTAGTTCCTCCATCGCAAGATTTACAAGCAGATTTCAGACAGTGGCCCCGCTGGTGCACGAAATGCTTTTATTCTTTCCAAGAGAAAAGAGGTGAAGTAATAGGAAACCTTCCAGGCTGGTTTCAATTTATGCTATTTCTTTCAAATAACTTTTTGAAAATTAGGTTCTTTCCCTGTATGCCCCACCCCCCATACAGAGGTAAGACTAAGGAAGAATAATGAAGGAATCGACTTTCCTTTCTTCCTTCACAGGCATTGTCTTTTTAACTGGTCGAGACAAGCATGTGGGTATTTCTTAGCAAGAATGAGCGCCTTTGTCAGCTCCCACAGATTCTCCGGAACTTGGCGCTGGGGAGGCCTGCGGGGGAACTGAGGTTTCAACAAGATACGCACAGCCCCAGGGACCAGCCAGGCGTGACCAGGCCTGCCCCTTCTCTTGCCCACAGGGAAAACTGCTAAAAATATTCTGAGAAGTTTGGCAAAACTCATCGGGCTTTTTAAAAGATTTGTATCCTTTGGAATATATCCTAAGGAAATAATTCAAAGCACAGAGAGAGCCATATTCCGAAAGGTGTTCATAATGTGAAAATTAAAGCAAATGAAACATCCAGCAATAAGGAATCAGTTGAACTAAACCACCCACATCTTGTTGATGTAATACAAAATATTATACATCAATTACAAAAGAAGTCCACAAAACCTACAGCAACATGGAAATATATTTATGTTTTAATGGCAGAAAAAAAAATCAAGATTCTCATCCAGTGGTGAATTTAACACACCTTGACCTTCCCTAACTCTCAACATCTCATTAAACTGACAGTAAAGGGGGAGGCATATAAAACCCCAACTCCAAAGGGGTCAGAACATCAGGAGATGAGAGATGTCAACACATCTGACTCTGGAAAGTCGTTAAGAGCGATCAGGACTCAGGAGAGTAGAGAGTAGAGCTACAAACTCGAGCACTTGCGGAAGGAAGACCAATAAGAAGCAAATTGACTTGTCTCAGAGAATTACTGAGAGGATCCACACTTGCACGTTTCCGGCTGTGAGAGTCCATGGTGTGGTGCAGAGCTGAAGGCCGTGTGGGGGTTGAAAGTCTACATCTAGCCCTAACTGGTTTGCTCAGTGGATAGAGGTTCGATTCCGGTCAAGGGCATGTACCTTGGTTGCGGGCACATCCCCAGTAGGAGGTGTGCAGGAGACAGCTGATAAATGTTCCTCTCTCTCATCGATGTTTCTAACTCTCTATCCCTCTCCTTTCCTCTCTGTAAAAATTCAATAAAATGTATATATTTTTAAAAGGAAAGTCTGCGTCTAGAGCAGTTGCCCTCCTGGAGCCTGTCCCACCCTTCGTTGCATCCACAGGGTATCAGGCTTCAGCGGGAACTTGAGAAAGTAGAACACCATGGAAATGTGTCCAAAAAATGCAGAGGATTCTGTGCTCAGCCTGATGATAAATCAAAGGTTGACGATGGAATAAATACATTCAGACATGCAAAAAACTTACCTCCCTTGCACCTTTTCTTAGGAAGCTACTATAGCATGTGTTTCAGCCAAACAAGAGAATGAACCAAAAAATGAAACGTGTAATTACAGGAAACAGGGATCCCACCCAAGAAACTGGAACTATTTTAGATACTAATGTGCAGCAGTCCAGAGCCCCGGGAGCCCGCATGGCTCACAGTCCAAATGAGCGGTGACAGTAGGAGGGCCATGGAGTTGAAATTGTTATTCCAAACTTTCAGAAAACAGTATGATGGACATTCAATCACTCTTTTGGAGCTTAGAGATCTGAACTAATAAAAAACTAAAGAAATTAATGCCAAGAAAAGCAAAATTTTGTACAAAAGGAGGAATATAATCATAGTAACGGACAGTATTTTCACAGCCATAATAACATAAATACAGACTCAAACTGTGATATAACATAGTAGGATCACGAGAGAAGAGAATGGGGGAAGGAAGCTTGTAAAGTAGTTAAGTCCCCAATTACCAGAACAAAAGGTCAATAGAAAGTGGAGGACGCAGCATAGCCAGTTATGTAGAAGTATCAGAGGTAAATAATAGACGCAGTGCCTGGGAGTTGAAACTGCTGCCTCTCAGGAGTGGGAGAGGTGAGGAGCAGTGGGCAGGGACAGCTGCTCGCACTTTTAGTGTTATCTAATTTCTTAGAACTACTGTGTACATTACTTTGGAAAAAGTAAAAAAAAAAATTCCAAACTGTATCCCCAGCTTGTTCAGATCTGTTGGCTCCATGCCTCATTCTTGAAGCCCAGCTGACCCTGCTCCCCATCATGCCTCAGTGCAGCTCCTAAACGCAAGCAGCAAAGGCCTTGGGAATTTCAGGCAGTTCCCAAGGCTGGGGCTCCTGTTTACTCCCACTGATCTGCCCCTCGCCGGGACGCCGCCACCATACAGGACCCCTGTATTTTACCTCTGACTTTCTGTGGAGTTAGAGATGCCCTTGGTTTGCTAGACTCGGCACACCATTTCCTCCTTCAGTTCCCATTGCCTGGGTGGGGTCTCCCAGCAGACACGTCTGCACCGCGCAACCCTGCCCACTGGCCACAGCTGGTTGGAGCAAGGATGACCTCCTGACCCAAGCAGAGCCAACCCTGGTCCCTCTAGAAAATTCATAATTGAGGTTGAGAAGCCGCCAGACAGCTGGACTACTTTCTTGCCTAGTAGAAATGTAAATATGTGGCTGTGGGCATAAAGGATGGACAGACTAGACAGAAAGTGAGGGGGGCGGGCAGAGGGTAGAGAGGGAGGAGACAGGCGAAGGGAGAGGGAAGAAGAAGAGGGGAGAGAGGCCCAGATAAGCAGGGGAAGCCTACTCAAGAAATGATGTAATCTCAAGTAGAAAGACAGGCCAACAGAGAGGTTGGGTCCTTGGATGACCTCCCCTAAGACTTTTAATTCTTCCTGGTTTCCTTAGGGGAAACCTTGTTTTTCTGATGAAGCTAGCTTGAGTTGGATACTGTCACATACAACCAAAAATATCTTAAGTGAAAACCAACCCAGCCCATCTCTCTAGGCTCTGAGTGGGGAGGCCCGTGAAGAGTACACATTTGATTTCGGGGAGCTTCAGCATCTGTTCTTCTCCCCCGAGTCCAGCATACAGTCTTAGTTTATAGTAAACACAGGAGGCCTGTGTTTCCCTGGGAAACAATCACCCCAGACCTCTTTGCTGGAAACTTCCTGGGCCAGGGGATGGGCACTGACCAATGAGACTTTTTCCTGGGACTCTGAATCCTGAGCAGAAGCAAGGAAGGACACGGGCTAGCCACCAGCAGTGGCAGCCAGGGAGGTGAGAAGGGCTGCTCTTCAGGAGCCCAGGGGCCACCCCACTTCCTGTCTGTTAGTTCCTGGCTGCTTTCATCCTTCCTGCTACCCTGTGGTCTCTCCCACCCCCTCTCTTCAAGCTCCGCTTTTTGTTGAAGTTAGCCCAGTTAGCCTGCTGCTTCGTGCAGCCCAGGACCCCTGCGGACCTGAGAGGAGGGACTAAGCAGAGACTGGACAGCTGTGTGTAGACCCTGCAGCTCCAGCGGCCTCCCCTCATCTTGGGCAACAACTAGAGACAGCGCCCTCACTTTCCACTCAGGCAGTGTGAGGAAATCCTGTTTGGTTAGACAGGCAATAGGGTCAGATCTCTAAGCAGGAGCTTAGAGAGATTTCTGATTTAAAAATAAAAATAATAAGATGGAAAAATGAAATTCATTTGGCAGGTATTATTTTCAGATTGGGGGGTTGGTTGTGGTTAAAAATGATAAGGGCGGGCTCTTAGTGATAAATAACTTGCAGTGGGTTAGCCCGAGCAACGTTGCTGAGATGTTAGGATTCCAGTTTTGCCTCCTGCTTCGGGTCCCTCCCACCTCCCTTCCCATCCCTCAGTGATCACCTGCCTGCGCCTCTACCTCCACCTGTCTCCCTGAACCTTGCCCTAGGGAGGCGCCCACTTCTCCCAGGGCTGATCTTCATAGGATGCCCCCACAGGAGAGGTGGAACTTAATGTGAGCTCTACCTAAAAGTTACACAGGCTTTCCAGCCCCACCCCCGTGCCCTCTCATCTCCTCTCAGCTCACCCTCACCTATGAATCTTCTGGAAGAGTCGCCCTGAGGACAAGCCATTTACTAACTCAAGGGAGAGCAGGGAAATCACATCCCGCATATCAATGAAATTTATGAGTCATGGATATCACAGGGACCTGTTTTCATTCACCACTTCCTTTCTTCATATTAATTTCTCCCAACAGCCCACTTATCTTCCCTCTTGGAGCCTTGCCCACCATTACTTTCCCTGATACGGGGGTATCTCTAACAGCCTGAAGCACTCAACACAGTGATGGCTTTGAAGTCGGCTGGCTCAAGCACTCACAAGTTACTCTCTGTGGCTAATCAAATAGCAAAACAACCTCCCCCAGCGATTTGGAGGAGCTTGGTGACAGCAAGACATTGGCCACAGAGCTGTCAGAACAGGCCACGTTTGCCTGATGGCCGGCAGCGAGGCCAGCTTTGTCATGCATTCCTGGTGGCAGCGGGCAGTGGCTTTTCTTGAGAAGTATTGCTCTGTGGTTACTGAGGTTTGGAGTTTTTTCCTTTTTTTCTTTTGAAGGCAAAGAGATGCTCCATACCAAGGGTCAGCTGGATGGTGGTTAAATTTTTTCTGACAAAATGAATCATAGCAGCAATAGTGGTGGTTAAAGGGAAGAGACTGTCGCTAGGAGCTGGTCTCAGTTCTGCCCAGAGAACTTTGGACAAGTCACAGCCACTCTGAACTTCTGTTTCCTCACCTGAAAAATGGGAAAATTGGGTTAAATCCTCCCTAAGGTCCTTGAACCAGAAGGTAATTCAACTTTTTACTGCACCTTACAGCTTAAACAGCGTACTCTCATGCTTGTTACTTCAGTTGAGGTCCACAAGAACCCCTGAGCCAAGAGGGGGATTATTGTCTCCACTCGGCAGCAGAGAAATGACTGGCCCATGTTACACATCCTGCAGGAGACGGGATTGAACCTCCTTTATGGGCTGGTCTCTGGGTCCAGGCTCATCCCCACTTCTGGGGCTGTGATCCAAACCTCTCTGCCCCTTCATCTCCTCATGGACGTTCTGTTCAAGCCAGACCTTAGGGGTCATCCTGTCTACTTCAGCTTCTGCTAAACAACTGAGACCCATCGAGGGAAATAAAAGGACCTCCCCACGATCACACCGCAAAGTACCCCAGCCTCCTGACAAAAACCCAGAGCCGTCCCACCCCACCATCCTCCTCATCAGCACCATCTTCCTCATCAGTGCCATCCTCCTCATCACTGCCATCCTCCTCATCACTGCCATCCTCCTCATCAGTGCCATCCTCCTCATCAGTGCCATCCTCCTCATCAGTGCCATCCTCCTCATCAGTGCCATCCTCATCAGCACCACAAGGCCAAGAACAACACCTGCATCTCAGACCTGTGCTAAGGATGGGTCTGTCAAAAAGGTGACACTGGCAAGTCCTGGGCACATCTGGGACACCACCACTCTGTCATCACTACCCAAACTGTCTGCATGGGGCCTTGAGAAACTGGCACTGGGGTCCACTTGGGGCTGACATGCCGAGAGCCCATGACAGGATCGTCAGCGCCCTGTCACCCCTCAGTGTCTCCCTGGCCCCCCAGGTCGGCAGCAGCACAGTTCATCCTCTGGACTCCCCCAGTTCCTCTGATTCCTGCCGAGGCCCAGTCCCACCGTACTTCACTCCCCTCGCGCGTCCCCTGTCACCAGGAGCACAGGGCGCATGCAGGATCTGGCCAGTTACAGGGCCGGCAGTGTCCTCCCCCTCCTGCCTGCCTGGAAAATGCCAGCTCTCTCAGATCTTAGCTCAGTGGGCCCCTCTTCCAGATGTGGCCCTGCAGAGGGAGTGCTTCCTCTGCCCGCTCTGTGGTGCTCCTGAATTAACTTCTGTGAGAGCGCGACGCTCACACACGGCCATTAGGTCTAAAGGGCGGCCCTCCTTCCCACTGGCAGCTCTGTGAGGCTGCACTTGATTCTCCTCAGTATCTCCACCGCTTGGACCTGGAGGGAGGGAGGACCAAACTTCCTCACTGAGAGGAGCACTCCAGGCCCGTTCACACCACCGCTGATCAATGTGTGAGTCAAGCCTTTCCAAGCCTCCATGATCTAATCAACAAAATGGGGACGGCAGTACAGACCTCATCTGGATTATAGGGAATTAATGATGGAAAGAGCTTAGCACACCACCCACAGTAACAGGAGCTACTGTCATTATTGGGGGAATCCCCGGTGAGGTTCTCCCCTGAAAGCCCCAGGGTCTTCACGCCCTTTGCAGGAAACGCCCAGAGGAGCTGACGAGCCTGCTCTGTCCTCCCTCCTCCAGCCCCAGTCAGAAAACCCCTGGTCAGCTCCCAAACACAGCCAAGCTGCTCTCCTTTCCTTTGTTTACACAGGAAGAGCTGGCCCCTGGCTTTGGGCTGGGCCTCCCGCTCTAAGTGCAAACACTGGGCTCTGTGTTTGGGCCCCTCTGAAGGGCCGTTTCTGGCGAAATACCGGGTTTTGAAATACTTCACTGCTTATTTGCATTCAGAAGCCCATACAAGGTCAGGTCTCACAAGTCCTGTGTTCAGAGATGCTGAAGGCTCTGTGTGGTTACAGAATGGGGCCCCGCTGGGGGAACGCAGCAGCCCCCTCCTCTCTGGGCTGGGCCCGCTGGGGCCGCCTGGGAGAGCAGACAAAGGCCCATGACACACTCCACGGCAGCAGTGAGGCAGCCATGTGCACGGACAGATTCAGACCAAGGATCAAAGGCTCAGGCCAAGGGTTGGAGTGAAAGCTGAGCCTCCTGCAGTGCTTCTGCAGACATGCTGGGCCTGGCTCCTTCCAGTCCCCCTCCTCCAACCACCGGCACCCACCTCTCCACTCACAGGGACATGGAAACTCCTCAACCTGCCCAGAGCCAGTTGGAGAGGAGTGGACGTTGATTTGAGCTGCTTGGCTCTAAGGAGCCATTAGCCCAGTTGCCTGGGGCCGAGCTAGAGGGTCTGGAGAGGGGAGCAGGGTGGACCTGATGGAGACCCTGTGGGTTCCAACTGATCCCCAAGGAGGATGAGCAACCATGTCTTGAGTGGTCATTTGGGCCAGGTGTCTTCCAGGCCTTGTTTTCTTTAAACTTCTTGAGATGGCTGTGCCATTCCCATTTCACAGATAAAGAAACTGATGCTCGAACAGATTGGGCTCTTGCTCAAGGGCCAGGGCCCTGGGGGAAGCTCCTGGCACAGGGCCCAGTGACCTGCCTTATGTGCAGGGGCTCTGGGAGGTGTTTGCTGAAGGGCAGCAGAGTCAGGGCTCACGGAGAAGGGAACATGGAGGAAACTGGCCCAAGAGCATATAGGTGAGATGTTTGGGACAACTTGAGAGTCTGGTAAAGCCCAGTGTGGCAGAGAGAAAGGAGACTGGGGACATGAAGCCAGACAGAGGCAGGCGCTAACCAAAGGACCTCCATCCCTCCATCCCTCCTTCCCTGTGGTGAGGTCCTGAGCCCGGGGCCATCTGCCGAATAGGCAGCAGCAAATACTGACTGAGCACCTTGCAGGTGCCCAGGGCCTGGAAATACTCCAAGAAACAGACCAAGGGCAGAGAAGTGAATTGATTGATTTATACAACCATCATGGGCCCTCCATGAGGAACACAGATTTCCAAAGCGTATGTCCTAGAGTTCACATGCATTTCTAGACCTCCATGGGAAGCCTGTTTCTGGTAGTTTGCATGCAGTGGAGCTGTGTCTGTGCTATCATCCCATTTGTCAGGTGGGAAAACAGGCCTGTGGATATGAATTAATGACAGGGCGAGTGACCTGAATCCCAGCCCCAGGCCAGTTAGAAGCTCGGGTTCAGAGTGGTGCTCCTGGAAACTCACTGAGAAGAAGGGGATGGGACAACCAAAGCGAGGCAGACGGCAGTGCTGTCTGACCAAGCAGGGCTGTGGCCGGGACACAGCGGGGTGTTCTGACTCTCCTGTGTAGCTGAGTGAGGGTGGGCTGTGGCGGACACAGCGGGCGCTCTGACTGCTGTGTAGCTGAGTGAGGGTGGGATGCTTTCTGCTCCTCAGAGGCTCGGTCTCCACTTCTAGAAACCAGGCCTCACAGCACCGCAGGAATTAAAGGGCACCAAGTATGTGGGTCACCAGTTGAGAGTCTGGCTCAGGAGCTGTCACTTATATCATCATTATTTTTTTATTATTTTTATTATTTTTTATTATTGGAGGAAACTCAGCACATCCTAGAATGGTCATTCTCAAATTTGTCTCCACATTGGAATCATCTGGGGAGCTTTAATAACACTCTTGCCTTGGCTCCACCGCCCAGAGATTCTGAATTAAATGGCCCGAGGTTGCGCCCAGCAGCAGGACTTTTTGAACTCTCCAGAGGGTCCTAACATTCACCTCGGCTGAGAACCCCAGCCCTGGAGACAACTGCAACCAACCCAACCCAGAAGCAGATGTGGCGGGTCCTAACCATCAGAGTTGCCGAGAAGGGACTAAATCTGTATCTGGGTACAGCCTCTGAGAGCAGAGGAACATATTTTAGAAAGCTGTCAAAGTGGTTAATTTCTTTTAAGCCTTGGCTCTTAGGGGAATAAAGTTCAATTATCTGGAAAACCCACTTATGTGGAACTCCTCACTCCCTAATGACGCTGGCTAAATGAGGTGTTACCATTCTATAGATACTCAAATTAGAGTCTTTGTGATTCTTCACCCAGAAAAAAAATCTTCCAGAGGCTTGGCTTGAAGCACACCCTCACTGCCCTGCTCCTTAGGCAGCAGGCCCTGCTGAAGGCTCGTCATGGGAAGGGATCCCTGACTTCCTGGAAGATTTTTTGTTCCGAGCCCCAGCCAGCCAAAGGGACATGCCCACTTCCATGTTGCCCTGGCTCCTGGGGGCCACTTAACCCATTTCCTCAGGCAAGTACCCTCTTCCTCCCTCCCCCATCCAGCAACCACATTCTGATCCACTGGGAGAGTCACTCGCAGGCGTCCTGCAGACTATGGCTCCACGTGAATATTTTGAATGGCTTCTCTTATAAAGACTAAAAATAAAGCATCTGTTTCATTTGTTTTATTAGCCCATTTTTAACCAGAGGGGTGAGAAAAAGAAAACAAAAGGTGCTTTCATTATTAAAATCTCATCTTGTTCTTACGAACCCCACGCAAACAAAATGCAGATATGGACCACTTATCACTGAGTTTTCTTCACCAGTCCCAGGAGCCTTTGCAACTCTCAGATTTGATATTTACTTCTTTGTTTAATGCCCATCTTTTCCCATTTGACAAGACGCTCCAGGAGAGAAGGGACTTGGTCCATTTTGTTCATTGCTATATCTCCAGGACCCACCTTGCCAGTAGTCAGCATGCCAGAAGTCAGAATTTATAGAATAAGATGATCCTAGAAGGGGTCCTGGTTTTTGTAAGTTTTGAATTAAAATTCTGGAAGGCACTAGCTACGTGCTGTACTGGTTTGCTAGGGCTACCATAACACAGTAGCACAGATTGAGTGGTTCCACACAGAAATCTGTTGTCTCACAGTTTTGGAGGCCGGAAGTCTGAGATCAAGATGTCGGCAGGGTTGGTTCCTTCTGAGGCCACCCTTCTTCTAGCCTCTGGAGGTTTGCTGGCCACCTTTGGTATTCCTTGGCTCACAGAAGTGTCACCAATTTTTGTCTTCAACTGGATGAGGCACTATTCTGGTGTCCATGTCTGTGTTCAAATGTCCCCTTTTTATAAGGACACTAGTCATATACGGTTGGGACTCACAGTGATGACCTTATTTTAACTTAATTACCTCAATAAAAACCGTTACTCCAAATAAGTTATATTCTGAGGTACTGAGGACTTCAACACATGAAATGAATGGGGGGGGGGGATCCTGACCTATGACATCATTAATTGACTTAATTAATTAAATAAATAAGTTCATATCACGATACATAGTAGGTACCTCCTATCTTCTAGGTGCTTTGTTAAGTACTGGAAAGCTATAAAGTTGATATAGAAAAAGTGGCAGATATCAAAATCAAAATCACCCAAGGAGTGGAGGACCATGAGAGCATGCTCACGACATGGCACAAGGCTCAAGTAATTCATTCTATGGAGGGACCAAGGAGTCTGCATGGAAAGGGTAGCATTTGAACTGAGCCTTTTGGAGATAAATGGTGTCCCCAGTTGGAAGAGGGAAGAAGGCTGATGGCCAATAGGAGAGAAGGCAGGAAGGTGCTGGGCATTTGAACAGTTTGGTGAGGCTGGGATGTAATCAACATGAAGGCATGAAGTAAGAGAGATGTTTGTAATGAGGACAGATGTGGGAGGCTTATATATGTTTTGCTGTTGGCCAGGAGGAGCCAAGGCATGCGGTTGAGGTGGGGAATGATTTAGGGAGATCACACCTCCAGCAGTGCAGGAAGAGGAGTGTAAAGAGCAACTTTCTAAAAACCCAGAACTGTAGGGATTGCTGGAGTAGAAATGAAAAGAGCCACAGACTCCAGGCTTCCCCAGATGTGAGCCAGGATAGCTGGACAGCGAGGAAGATGTGGGGGTGGGGATGGTGGGAGTACCACATCTCAAGAGAGGGGCATGGACAGAGAAGATGGGAATGAATGGAAGCTCTGAGTGAAGTGGTGGAGGAGGTGAGCTGAGGCTGAGGCACTGCAGGTGGGTATGGCAAGGCAGGAAGCATTCAGGAGAGATCACGGCTGGATTGAGGTGGGAGAAGGGGACATTATAAGAGATGAGGTCACCTGGAGGAGAACGGTGGGCATTTGGAGAGAAGGGGTGAGGACAGGCCCAGGGGCCTCCATGATGGTGAGTCTCAGTCGTGGCTCCATCTGGAGAGCCTGCGGTCATACGAAAGAGCGAAGGCCCCTTCCAGAGGAGCCCAATTCCCTGGGCGGCAATGGGAACAAGCATTGGATGTGATTGTACTCTTCACCTGAAGCTATGTTCACTGATGAGAGAGAGAGAGAAGGAGACCCTAACCTTGGCACATGGGGATGATACTCTCTTCAACTGAGCCACCTGGCCAGGGCCAAGCATTGGTGATTGTTTGCTTTTAGACAATGTTTCTCAATCTTGGCTGCATATTGGAGTCATGTGGGGAGTTTCAAAAACTCCTGATGCCTGGATCACATGCCCAGAAATGCTGGTTTACTTGGCCTGGGGAAAGGTCCGGGCATAGGAGTTTTCAACGCTCCCTAAGGGAGTCTGATACATCGTTCCGAGTGAGAAGCACTGCTCCTCAGACCAGGGAGGAGTGATGGGGAGCGAACAAGAAGTAGGACCTGAAGACTCTCAAAGCCCTAGAAGCCCAGGGAAGGGGTGAGGTACTGAGGGGAGGGCAGAGGGGTTTGCACAAAGAGGTCATCATTGCCATGTGCTGGAACCATCTCCCACTGGCTTCTAAGGGCCATTTGTACACATTTCTTCCCAGCTTTGTGCTCAGCGACATTCCATTTGAACCTTGAAATCTGCCATGGTGAGAAGATGGGTACCATGGAAATGGGTAAATGCTACCACTCAGGATACAGACAACCCCTAACTTCCCACCCGCTACACCCAAGCCAATTGTTAAGCATTTACCAGCATGTCACTATCTTTATGTTTGGCCTCGATCTGAAGTCAGAGTTTTAATCCACATACCTTCCATTCCAGGACAGATTCCCTCCTGAGATCTCCTATTTTCCAGCTGGAAATATGTCTTCTGTGCCCTCTGCCCAGGTCCTTTGCTCTCCATCCATCCAAGCAGCTTTCCTGCCTCTATCACCTGCTACCCACAGCAGCCCACAGTTGCCAACACAGGCTGGCCCCTGCTCTTTGTGGGCCCTGGAGGGACCATGGAGACTCTAGAAGTGGCCTTGGCCCCTAGGGATCCCATCTCATTGCAGAAACACCAAGGGCAAAGAGCTGAATGACCAGGAAGACATGGGTGACAGATAAAGCGAGAAATGAGAGACTCTCACAGCCCAGATTATCAAATGAATGTGCTGACAACACTGGGAGCCTTGCAGAAGGGGTGGGCTCAGCTGAGAGGCAGGTGGCAGGTGGGTAGGAAGGTGTCAGCTGCTCAGTCACCCGTGATCATCACAAGGGTAGGACATCTCACATAATTTTATTGCTCTAAACACATTCCTACGTGGATTTATACCTCTTATTCTCTGCACCATTCTGGCATGTCCCTGGAGCCCCTGATGGACTCTCTGGGAGATGGCCATAGCAGAGGGCCATGCTCCCTGAAGAGCCTCTGATGAACCCTTGCCCAGCCCTACCCAACCCTCCTGTCTTGGTCTCCCACCATGTTTAGCTTTGGTCAGGAATCCTCTCTCCTTGCAAACCCCTGGGCAATGGTGGGTGAGCTGAGCCGTTGGCTCCAGCTGGCTTCCACGTGGATCCATTGGAAGCACCTGCACAGGAGAAATAAGATGGCCCAATTTTTAGGGGCAGCATTAATACATTGCACTGGGTCCAGGAGCAGGTAATTAAGCTACGCCCCAAAAGCCAAGCACAGGAGAGTGGGTAGAAGCCTGGCATCATCGGTTATGGTGAGGTTCTGCCCCAGGAACGATTTGGGAAGCTGCCAAGCCACCACATGGATATGGGATCTGTCTTCTGTGTGACGGTGGAAGGCATAACTTGACCAAAGGAGAAGTATCCACGAGGCAACACACCTCAAGTCCAGGAGGTGCTCAGCGCTTAGAGCTACAGCCTGCTGCCTGCACAGGCCTCTGAAGTTGGCAAAAGCAAGGGTCAGACTGGTCTCCACATACTGGAAACTGGTCACAGAGAAACCTTTTAAAATCACCACGGCCACCACATGGGGCAGTGCCCTCGTCCCCCATGCCGCTGCAGCCCACAAGGGTTAAAGGCCCCAGAGGTGGTCAAAAGGTGGCACTGCCATGTGTCTACCTTCCTGATGTTAGCACCTGGCCGCACTTCTTCCTCTAGCCCTGAGACGCAAGACAGTTATGAAGCTGGTCTCAAAAATGCCTGTTGAGATGGACCAATAACAGTGAGGCCCTCTCAGCATCTAGGGATAGAAAGGGATGTTAGCCGAAACCGGTTTGGCTCAGTGGATAGAGCGTCGGCCTGCGGACTGAAGGGTCCCAGGTTCGATTCCGGTCAAGGGCATGTACCTGGGTTGCGGGCACATCCCCAGTGGGGGATGTGCAGGAGGCGGCTGATCGATGTCTCTCTCTCATCGATGTTTCTGACTCTCTGTCTCTCTCCCTTCCTCTCTATAAAAAATCAATAAAATATATTTTTAAAAAAGAAAGGGATGTTAACCTGGACCGCTGCCAGGATGGACATAGCCATTACAGACCTCGGTGTCAAGCCCTGGGCTGGGTCTGGACCTTTGCTCCCATTTAACATTACCGCTCAGAAGACCACTAGATATTCCCCATAAACCTCCCTGGTGGTAGGCAGGCCTGGAGTGGAGGTGGGAAGATGAATCTCTTAAAATATACATCTCTGTACTCTCTCCTCCACAGAATAGCATTTTACATTATTAAACAGAACACCACACCTGAGCACACCTTGCAGACAGACGAAATAAAGGGTAAGCCCCGCCCCATCACAGGAGGGTCCCTGGGCCAGCCAGAGCAGATGATCCAGGGCCCCTGGAGGTAGTGTCATTGCCAGTGTTTGTTTTCAGGTCATTAAATACTTAAGGGAAGAAGAGACTAAAGCCAAAGTGCTCCAAGCCCCTGTTGATTAAGTATCAATCAAAATTAAGACAGAATAAGTCTGAAATTGTAATGATCCTTTTAAAGGACAGCTCCCAGGCCCCTTGATTTTTTTTTTTTAAATCTGTCTGGCAGGAAGCTAAACAACTAAAGCATTGCTAAAACACAGGCCACCCAGCACCCTTGCCTCTCCCATGGGCATCACTCTCCTCAGGGTACATGAGGAGGCCTGGGGCCCTCAGAGTGTCGGAGTGCCCGAAGTCACAAGGCTACTGAGTGTTCACACATGGCAAACCGACTCCAGGTGGCCAGAGCCACCCTCACCTCCACTAGAGCAGCTCGTGAGTGCAGGCAGACAAATCCCCTCCCCCTCACATAGCAGGCGGAGACCTGGGCTCTGGGACACACGATGCAATTCATACTTACTGAGAATTTACTATGCCCTGAGTTCACACTGTTCTGTTCCTCATGTCATTTAATCGTCACAACCACCAAGTGAAGATACCATTATGAACCCCCTTACTGATGAGAAAACTGAGACCTAAAGGGGCTGAGTAATTTGCCCAAGCCACCTGGATGGTAAGCGCTGGGCCCAATTTACAAACACAGTCAGTTTGATTTTAGAATCTCCACGTTTGACATCTGCGCACCCCACCCATCCCAGCTACTGGGGAAGGGGCCCAGTCCTTGTTTCAGACTGCGCCCCAGTCCTCTCCTTGGGTTCCCACATACCACTCTGAAAATGAGCAGGTGATATTTGGCTCCAGCCCTCTCTTACTGGCTCCAAGAAGAATCAGTGGTCTCTTGCGATTCAGGAGTCAAAGGGTTAGCTTTAACTCTATTCCCCTATTTGGGGTAGGTTCTATGCCTGAGTTATTTTGGTTCTTAATTGCTTATTATTTAATTCCTGTATTGGGAAGCACAAAGTGATCTACTGCAACATTATTAGCAAATTTCAGTTTTAAGGAAATAATTACTGAATTCTCCCTCCCTGTGTTGAGTAATTCCTTCCAAGATGCTCAAAGACATTAAGCATTTTCACCAGGATGGATAGCAGTTCTGTAATATGCAAATAAAGTAACTCGGTAATTACCAATAAAATGCTTACTGAAGTGACAAATTTTTACTAAGCAATGAGTTGGGGGAAAATGGCATCATTTGTTTTTTAAGGGTCCTTTAACCTTGTTTGTTGGCATTCATTTCTGTGCTGTGTTTTGGTCATTTAAAAAGACAACAGAGCCAACAGGCCTCCCTGCGTGAGGAGAAGGCTCTCCTGGGAGTTCCTCTGCCCACCAGCCTCACCTGTTCTCCGGGGCTGGTGCTCCACTCTGGGTGCTGCCGAAGCCCAGGCACTCTGCAGGCTTGCCCGGGGTACCTCTGCGTATGCTGGGAGTTTGGCCTTCAATGGGGTGCATCACTGATCCTTCCAGATGGACAAATAGAGAGTGACTTCTCCGCCAAGAGCAGCTGCCAGGGTGATCCCAAGTGTGACTGTGTTGCTCTTCTGTTTTCAAACTCTTCCCTTGCGCTCTGGAGATAACAGTATAAATAGTATAAACATCCATTTGTCTGTTCTCAGGCCTTTCATAATCAGTCAGTCAGGGCACTGGGCACAGTGCGGGCTCCAGTTACCTCTTCTTCAGGCTCACCCATGCCTCCCGTGCAATCTTGATTTCTTCATCTGAAAAAAAGGTATATTGGTCTACATAAGCTAGGTTATGCAGCAAGCAAGTCCAAAATTTCAGTGGCTTAAAACAGTCAAAACTTAATTTTTGCTCATCCTGCATGTCCATCATGGGCCAGCCTGAGTACCTGCTCATTATACTCAACTAATAGTAGGCTGATGAATAATATGCAGCAATAAAAAAGAATGAAATCTTATCACTTGTGATAACATAAATGTACCTAGAGGGTATTATGCTAAGTGAAATAAGTCAGACATGTGTCTACCAACAAATGTCATATGGTTTCACTTATCTGAAAAATCTAAAACAAAAAAACAAAACAAACAAATAAGTAATACAAAACAGAAATGAACTAGTAGATAAAGAGAACAAGCTGATGATTCCTAAAAGAGAGGGGGTAAATGGATGGGTGAAAAAATAATTAATAAGTTTTTCTTTTTTTAAAAAGCAGGCTGATGATGCTGTCACGTTCTCAAACATTGCTGGCCTGTCACCATGTTGGAGGCAACATGGAATGTTCTCCAACTTGGAATGTTATGTACTTGTTCTCACAAGTCATTGTCACACATAACAAGAGGCTCAGGACGTGAAATTCTACTTGGTACTCAGAAGGAGGAGAAACAGAAATATATGAGGATAACACTAAAGACTATCATAAATGCTGATTTGAAAATTATGTTATCTCCCTCATAGGGTTGTTGTGAGAACAAAGTGTGATCACATTTGTAGAGAGCTTAGCACAGTGCATGGCACTTGGAAAGTGTTTAGTTCATTCTAAAGCCCAAGTTAACAATTCCCAAATCAGAAAAATTCCTTCAGTGCGCCCTGCACCTAATCTTGGCTTGGAAACTGTCACAGGAAAATAAGGTTGAGGTTAGATTATCAGAAACCTTGATCTGAAACCCAGATTCCAGCTGAGAACTTAAGCCTCCTGGCTCCAGGGCCAGCGGCCTTTCCCCTTTCAGTGGCCCACACTGATGGCTGACCTGGTTTCTTCTCCTTCTCATTGCCAGAGGGTCCCTTTCTGGGTGACCACATTTGCCCTGGGACAAGTCTTTCTCTGCTATTTGCATTGCTCACTGCTCAAAGGCCCACCGAGACCTTGGAAACCTGCCACCCACATCCTCTCACACTGGCCCAATTGTTTGTGGCAATAGCTTTCCTTTTTGACTCTGGACCTTCTGGAGGAAATGGTTTCAATAGGAATAACTCTGAATTCTCCCAGGCCTTGCCATCTGGGCGTCTAGAACGGAGCTTCCAGGATATATGGTTCTTTTGAAGGAAACAAATTCAATTGGTGATTGTGTTCCCATTTAATATGCCTGAGGAGTGCTCTTGTACTCTTGCCAGGGCATTTTTTTTTCATTCAACAAACACTTACTGATCTCCCTCTGTGCACTTGGCACTGGGCTGAGTGGGGGAGGGAGAGGTAGGGAGAATGGAGATTTGTGAAAATGACTTTGACCCAATATAATAAGCGACATAATAGAGGTAGGCAGGAAAGACTGGGAGCCCAGCAAGGGTGGCTCGCTGCACCTGGCAAGTGAACAAGGCTCAGAAAGAGGCAGCCAGGGCCCCAGGCACTGAAGAAAAGGGATCTGCTGAAACTTAGGGCTCCTGCACTTACTCCACAATCTTTCTGGAAGCTTTGGGATACATACAATAAAGCATGATTCCAGTGAACCGACACTTTAATGTGGACCTGTTTTTGCCAGGCACAGTGCTAGATGACCAAGGAATCCAAAGAGGAACCAGGCAGAGTCCCTGTCCTCAGGTTGCTCACTGTCTAGTCATGGCACTTTAGGCTTGGGCACAGATGACTCTACCACATCCTGCCTTAGAAAATCCTGCTGCAATCCTTCCAAGTGGAAAGAGAAAACTAGTTCCAGGGACTGGCAGATACCAGGGCAGGCTTCCCAGAGGAGGTGGTAGGATTGGGTTTTGGGAGAGATGGAAAGGTGGGAAGGATGGAGTAGGGGGCTGTGGCACAAAAAGTCAAGGAGACCACAAAGCCAAGTCATACACACGCACACGCACACGCACACACGCGCACACACACACACGCACACGCACACGCACACGCACATGCACACGCACACGCGGATGGATGGAGACGTGAGGGCAAAGCTAGCTGCAGTGGGATAAGGTTAGACATGACCCTGCTGGCCTGTAGCCACCAAAAGTTTACCAGCCAAGAACTGTGTCCCATTTTCTCTAAGGATCTCATCTTTTAGCGGGCCTTCTTTACTGAATATCCCCATCTATTAAACAGTAATCTCTGTGTTTTCCCACAGTATAACCAGTGTTGGCTCAGTTGAGATTATTCTAGCCAAAGAAAAAATAAAATGTTCTGAACATGACACTCTGGTGTTCCAGACCCTTCAATGGCTTCCATTGCCCTCAGGATAAAGTGCGCACCTCTCTGCTGGGCCTTGCCATTGTTTCTTCAGACCTGCACACTTCCCTTCAGACTTCTGAGTATGCTGCCCCTCTCCATGGAAGCCTCCCTCCCGTTTGTTCTCACCTCCATATCTTCTGGCTTCTCTAGGCTCAGACTTCAATGCTTCCTCCAGGCAGCGTTGCCTGAGCCCAGATTTAGGTTAGGTGCTGAGCTCTGATCACACTGTGAGGGCTTGCTTTTTCCTTGTCTGTCTCCCTCAGGAGGCTGTGAACACTTGGGGCAGGGACTTCGCATGCAATCCCAGTGGCCAGCACTCTGGAATACAGCAGTGTTCAATAAAGGTCAAGTAATGAGCAAGCCATGAATGAGTGAGTGAATGTGATGTGTCATTGCCATGGCAAAAGGTACCATTCACATCCACCAAGCTTCCTGAAGGAATGGAAAGAACCTACAGCCTACCCATGTAACCTCGTCACAGCAACCATCGTCACAGCGACTAGACCAGGGACCCCTAGCACAAGAACTGAGGAGCCAGGGGGATTTTGACCCAGGGAGGGGGCGTGCCCTTCCAGCCACAGTCTGTCTGGGAGCCCCTCTGCACCCCTCCTCCAGTCAAGAGGGCTGGGCAATGGTGGAAGTATCAGCCAGGTTGCACCTATTTCTTCCATGGGTGTTTTTCCTGGTCGTCTTTCTATATTTCTCCACCTTCTGACCCCAAATAGGAAATAGGATCAGTGCTTCTGATTTCTCATGAGATTCCCTCACATTTGAAACTCATCCTTTACATTGTTACCACCAACAAGTATTAACTGTGTGCCTACAGTGTGCCCAGACTGTGGTCCCTGCTTTTGACGGGTTTGGAGAGAGGATATGAAGGATAAACCTGTCATTACGTAATTTCCATAGGAACCCTAAGCAGGGTGGGCAATGGGTGCACAGGAGTCTCTGCAACTGAAATTTAGAGGGTGCCAAGATGTGAAGGAATGTTTTTAAAGGCCACATGTGTTTTTCAGCCCTCCTCTCTAGCCCCATGCTAATCTACAGAGAAGATGGCGCAGGCTACTAGTTGGCCAGAGGCACCCTCACTCCCTGTCCTGTGTGGCTCCCATCTATTGGTGCCCCTCTCATGCTTCACTCCCAAGTTCCCATATTGTGACTAATGACTTTGGCTATCACTTATCCCAACCTTGAGCTGCTTGGCACACACACACAGCCCCTGGGACTTCACTAAACCACCTGAGAAGTGGGGATGATTTCCCCATCCAGCCTGAGTGTTTGTCCAGCTGTGTACAGCAGTGATTTGAGCTCAGGTCTAGAGACCCTGAAGCAAGGGCTGCAGCATCCGTTGTCTAGTTTGCCCGTCACTGCGGTGGGTTGGGGAGTTTCCTCACCTGGCAACCCTTGGGCGGAGCTCTCCACGGTTGGACATTAGTTCACATTACCACTTGCCAGTGGGTGTCAGGGACCCACAAAGGCAGACTAAAGCAACTCCCTCATGGCCAGCCATGCAATGCCAAGAATAGTGGTTGCCCGCTGGGCAGAGATCTGGCCATGGAGGTAAAGATAAGGAGGGGCAAAGGAAGATAAAAAGCCCTTTCCTCCCATTTGGTCCCCAACCTGTCTCTCTGTACCTCTAATCTTTCCCCACTCCAACCCACCAAAATCCACTTGTTCATCCATTCATTCCCAGTGAGCACTCTGTGCAGATACTTACCTCACTCAATCCCTGACAACCTGAGAGCTTCACTATTATCCCCTTTTTACAGAGAAGAAAACAGGGGCTTAGAAGCTTGCTGATCCAAGGTCATGTAACTGATAGGGGCTGGGATTCCAATGTAGAGCTGCCTGGCTCTGCAGGGGGCCCATCCCCTCCCTGCCTCCAGTTATACTGCTGTCCTATCAGGGGAGGAGGAGCCTGAGAGCTCAGAACACATGAGGAGGAGACGCCAGAATTTCGGGGCTCCTCCTTTTCCTCCTCAGACAGCTTGCTCAGCCCCACAACCCTCAGTGAAGTCCCTCAGCCTCCCTTAGGTTTCTCTCCCAGGCCCCAAAACACTTATCTCCATCATGGGGTGCAGGGGAGAGAGGGCTAATTAACAGTCTGCTGAGGGCTTTGAAGATGAAAAACAGCCTTCAAGTGGCAACCTATTATCCCTAAGCTTCACACACAGAATAATGAAATTCCAGGTTCCAAATGGAGAGTAAAAATCCTTTAACAAGGTGATAAAGGGAGGCAGGCGTGGGCCAGGGTGGAGGGCAGGAGGGCAGTTCACTGGCGCCTGCAATGTGCAGACCCCAGCGTCTTGGGTTAAAAGCCCGTGACCTGGGTCAGCCTAAGGCTGGGAGGCTTTTTCATCTCTGGCTGCTGTCCCTGCCAGCAACCTGAGACTCCGGAGGAAGGGAGAACCAGGCTCTTTGGAGGAGCCCCGGCCTGGGGGAGCCAGGATCTGAGGACCCTGAGGCAGATGGTAGACTTGAAGGATCTGGGTTGGGAGTGGGGAACCCTGAATTCTGGTCCTAGCTCTGCTCTGATTCTGTTCCTGACTGTGGACAGGTCCTGCTCTCTCTGAGCTGTTGGCCTTAGGAATTGCCCTGCATTGCACCCCCACCCCTGCCCCCTCTGACAAAGCCCTTTAAGGATAGGCAATGCATTCCCAGCATTATGGAGCCCAGTGCCAGCACAGGGCCTAGGGATTTTCTGGGGTTCTTGGACTTTAGAAGTTTGGTGGGGCCCGGGTTACCAGGGCTGGGAAGGAGTAGCCTCCTGTGCCCTCTAGGAGTTGCATGATGGGCAATGCCTGGGGTAAGGCTGAAGCCCTGAAGGAAGCTGCCCCAACTCAGCAGCCTGCAGTGCCTCTGGACCTACACTCCCAGCTGCCCCCCCCTCATAGGCAGGGGGTTCCCTGAAGGCAGGGATCAGCCCCACTCAACTCTGGACCCTCATGCCTGCCACGGGGGCAAAGCCACACTCAAACATAAATTCTTGGTGTTAGCAATCCAGTAAACAGTCTTGAAACTGAACTGGTAAAAAGTTATTAGATTGAAGAGATTGTGGGAAATTCTCATAAAAAATTAATGACTCAGTGGTTGAACATCAACCTATGAACCAGAAGATCACAGCTCAATTCCCAGTCAGGGCACGTGTCTGGGTTTCAGGCTCTATCCCCAGTAGGAGGCAGCCGATTGATGATTCTCTCTCATCATTGATGTTTCTATCTCTCCCTCCCTCTTCCCTCATCTCTGAAATAAATAAAAATATAATTTAAAAAAATTTAAAACTTGATCCCATCTCCACTATTTGGATAAATCACATAACCTCTCTGTGCCTCAGTTTCCTCAACTATAAAATAAAGATAGTGATAGGATCTATTTCATAAGGTCCTTCTAAGATTATATGAGTTAACTAGAGGCTCGGTGCACAAAATTCGTGCATGGGGGGGGGTGTCCCTCAGCCCAGCCTGCACCCTCTCCAATCTGGGACCCACTGGGATCAGTCTGACTGCCCGTTTAGGCCTGATCCCTGTCGGACATCCCTCTCACAATCTGGAAGTGCTGGCTCCTAACTGCTTGCCTGATTGCCTCCTAACCACTCCCCTGTTGGCCTGACTGATGCCTAAGATGGTCAATTTGCATATTACCTCTTTATTATATAGGATTCCTATAAAGAACTGAGAACAGCTTCTGACATATGGTACTTAGTCAGTTATTATTAGTTATTATTAGTAGTACAGTTAGTTATTATTCTCTTCACCTCTTCGCTACCATCTGAAATTACTTTAACCCCTTCATCGCACAGGGAGAGGAGACAGCCATTAGCACAGCTGTGATGAGTAAGCCCTAGCACCCCAACAGCACATTGCAGGTGCTCAGAACTCCTAATCAGCATCATATTTCATCCTTAAAACAAGCTTGAAATCTAGAAAAGTGAATACTATTCTCCCCGTTTACAGATGAGGTCACTGAGGCACAAAGAGCAAGGGAGTTGTGTATGGTGACTCAGCTGGGCAGAGTCGAAGTGTGGATCTGTGCATGGATTAGAGCTCATTTGTACAGTTGAGAAATGTGTATTGAGCACTGCTGGGCCAGGCACTAGGGATGTGAGGATAAAGAAGACAAACATGTTCCTTGCATAACAAGCCAGAAAAAGGTGAGTAAATAAATAAATAGCACAGCTTGTGGTCAAGGCTCTGAAGAAAATAAACAAATCAAAACTAATGAGAAGGTTGTTCAGAGAAGACATCTCTGAGGAGATGGATCCAGGCTGCGCCCTGGAAGATGAAAGGTGAAAAGAAGCCAGTGCCTTCCCATTGCTCCTGGCTGCCTCACCACCAGCTCTCGCTAAGGTGTAAATGATTAACTGTAGGTGGGAGCCTGGAAGCCGGATTAGTAACCCGAGGGGAGAGGGAAACTGAGGGCAGCGTGGAGTCCCTCAGGGAGGAAGGGAAGCATGTGCGAGAGGAGGGGCTTGGAGAGGCAGCGGTGCCTCGCAGGGGTGAGGACGAGAGTTGCAACGTTACAGGGCTTTGCTGAAAACAAAAGGCAGAGCCTGGAGGAGAAATCCCATTGGTAAGAAGGAAGGGTATGTGCCTGAGTCCTCTCTGTCCTGGAGACAGGCAGCAATTTGAGGCTCTGAAGGCAGGAAGGCGAAATCATCTGTGCCTGTGAGGAGGGATGCAGGAAGATGGCCTCCTTTCTCATCAAAACAGCAGAGGCAGTACTCCACGTGGGTCCCCGAGGGACGGCGCTGCCCTTAAGTGGTCCCATGTACCCCTCACATCCTAAGGAGTCCCCACTATGTGTCCTGCACCCTACTTAGCTCTGAAGAGAGACAAGAGAAATAAGCCTGTAACTGCAGGTGTGGTCAGGCCCAAAAAACAGAGGAGGTGTCTCGGAGGAAGTCTGTTTGCACTGAGACCTGAGGAATAAAAGGTGAGGGGCCGTGTTTCCGGCAAACGGAGCCGTATGTGCCACGGTGTGCTGGCTGATGTATAATATCTGCCTCTGGGGGCAGCAGGGGAGCTAACTAGCAGTGTTTGCCAACTTCTGTGGTGTTAAAACTCTGGCTGTGGCAGGATGTCACTGACATGGGCAATCATAAGCCAGTGGGTGGCAGCTCCAGCCCATCACTGGTGTGCGAGGCCTGAGGCAGGCACTTGGATGGTTGAAGGGACAGAAGCCCAGCCAGGGGCACCAGAGGATGGTGCTGGCCTGGAGGAGGTGTGGGCTTTAGCCTGCAAGTGGCATGTGTAGATTGTGAGCACAGGTCTCTATTTCATCTTCCCATTCCCCTCAGAGCTCTGCCAGGTTACATCCTGGGCCCAGAGTTCCTGGTGTTAAGTAAGGAGGAGAGAATTAATTAATTAGGTCCTCACAGGAGCAGTCGCTGGCTTTTCATCTGGTGAGAGGGGGCAGGCGCTTTGTAACTATGGGTGGGATGTCCCTGGAAGTACTCTGTCTACCCCTCAGAGGCAGGACCCAAATTCCAATCAAGCTGTCGGTGCACCAGCCCTTCTGCCTGAGGAGGTCCAGCTGGGCAGCCAGGCTGGGGTGGAAAGGCAAGATACAGACCTGAATTGTGCCCCTCCAAAACCCTGGGAGCTCTTGGCTGGGGGCATCTCTCCATTCCCATTGCAGAGAAGGTTAGAGCGAGGCAGAGCGGGACCAGGTGATGGCAGATAGGCAGAGAGCTGCTCCAGCTCCAGCCCAGCCCCAGCTCCAGGCTCATAGGAGGATCAGCCACTCACAGGAAGGAAGAGGGGCTTGGAAAAGGCAGGACTGAGTGGAGGATCTTGAGGACAGGGCACTTTCATTTCCCATCCCCCACCCCGCTGAACCTGGCACCTTGCACCTGGGCCCTCCTAACCTTCCCAGTCGGAGCCCGCCCTAAGAATCCCTGCGCTCCACCTATTCCCTCTCCCCCACTTCTAGCAACCACTAATGCTGTTACTGTCCTCAAAGTTTTGCCTTTTCCAGAATGTCATATCGTTGGAATCATACAGTGTGTTTAAGATTCCTCTATGTCTTTTCCTGTTTTGATAACTCATTTCCTTTTAGTGCTGAAAAATATTCCATTGTCGGAATGTACAGTTTCTTTATCTATTCTCCTACTGAAGGATATCTTGGTTGTTTCCAAGTTTGGAAATTATGACTAAAGCTGCTATACACATCTAGGTGTAGGTTATTGTGGAGACATAAGTTTTAAACTTCTTTGGGTAAATACCATGGAGTGAAATTGCTGGATTGTATGCTAAGAATATGTTTAGTTTTGCAAAGTGACTGAACCAGTTTGTATTCCCATCAGTGAATGAGAGTTCCTGTTCCTCCACATCCTTGCCAGCATCTGGTGTTGTCAGTGTTTTGGATTTGGGCCGTTCTAATAGGTGTGTAGTGGTAGCTCATTGTTGTTTATGTTTGCATTTCCTTGATGACACATGAGGTAGAGCATCCTTTCATATGCTCACTTACCATCCACATATCTTCTTTGGTGAGTTGTCTGTTCAGCTCTTTTGTCCATTTTTTTCAATTGAGTTGTTGAACTGTTTCTTATTGTTGAGTTTTAAGAAATCTGTATATTTTGATAACATTCCTTTACCAGATATGTCTTTTGCAAATATTTTCTCACAATCTGTGGCTTACCTTCTCATTCTCTTGCTGAGTTAAAATTGTCATTATTAAAACAACTACTGTGTACACAGCATGTTGATAACAAAGATCAAAATAAAAGAAAAATAGCCCTGACCGGTTTGGCTCAGTGGATAGAGCATTGGCCTGCGGACTGAGAGGTCCCAGGTTCGATCCCAGTCAAGGGCATGTACCTTGGTTGCCGGCATATCCCCAATGGGGAGTACGCAGGAGGCAGCTGATTGATGTTTCTCTCTCATCAATGTTTCTAACTCTCTGTCCCTCTCCCTTCCTCTCTGTGAAAAATCAATAAAATATATTTTAAAAAAAAGAAAAGAAAAATATCCTTGATTCTATTTCTCTAAGGATGATAATAATGACGACTATAGTGACAACTGTTCCTATCTTTGTGACTCGCTGTGTTCTGGGTGCTCGGCAATTGTCTCAGGTCACCCCACCACAGAACCTGTGGGAGCAGATATTATTATGTCCACTTTACAGCAGCTAAAAGAGGAAGCTCTGAGAAATGAAGTGGCTAGATCCAGACCACACACACGTAAGGAATGGAGCCAGAACGCAAACCCAGCACTGTCAGTCCCAGAGTCCTTGTTCACAACCGGGCAATGTTAGACTGTGCCGTTTTCATCTTTAACCTTCCCCAGTAGGAGGTTTAAGTACAGTTCCTGTCTCTCAGACCCTCTTAATTTTTATCATATTTTTTCAACTTGAGGATTTCCCTGGGAGAAAAGCTTTTTGATAAAAGGACAAATTGAGATTCTGAGAGGTTAAGTGACTTGTCCAAAGTCACACAGCCAGCCAGTGTGTGACCTCGGACAAGCTGGTTTCCAAGGATTCACAACCTGTGCTGCCAAACCCCACAGTGTAACTCTCCTCACGACTCCAAGTGGCCCCAGAAAAATCTCCCCTCGGCTGGACTGCTGCTGTCATCTCCTGTCTCGCTTGCCTTCCCCCCCCTCCCACCCATCCTTCTGTGGCTACTAAAGGGATCATTACACACTGCCCACCAATCATGGCTCTCCCAGTGATAATCAGCCTGTGCTCTCCATCTGTTCTCAGAAAGATTCCCCACTCCCTGGCATAGCACTCCAGGGCACCAGCACCCTAGCTCTTCTGCCTCTGCAGCCTCGGCCGCACGCACCACACATGTCCTCCTCCCCTGAGCCAGGCCTCCTGCATCTGCTTTTTCTTGAGCCCGCAGGACTCTGTCCACGTTGCTTCTATGCCTGGCACACCTTTTTCTCCTCCTTTACCCACTGACTCCACCTGAGCCCAGAAGAGCAGAGATGGCTCCTCTCCTCCAGTGGTATAAGGAGAAGCACTGACTGTAATCTAGGGCAATGCCAAGCACTTCATTCAAATTTCATTTAAATCTCATAACAATTCTGTGATAGTTCCGTTTTGCAGAAAAGTAGACTGAGGCTTAAGAGATGTTCAATAACTTGGCTAAGGTCACATAGTGGGTAAGTGGCAGAGGCAAGATTTGAAACACTATCTAACTTCACATCTGACCCTCATCACTGATTCCCACCCTCCCAAACCCTTCCTACCCCCTACCCCAAACTTCTCTACAGCATTTCTCTATGATCATATTTCATGTTGCTCTTTAATTTTCTATACACTTTTCTTTTTAGCAGTTTTAGACTTTCAGAAAAATTTAGTTTGAGTACAAAGAATTTCCATACACCTCCTTATCCCCCTCCCGGTTTCCCCTATGGTTAAAACCTTGCATTAGTGTAGTACTAATGCATTTTTTTATGATTAATGAGCCAATATTGATATATTATTAACTAAAGTCCACAATTTACATTAAGTTCACTGTTGGTGTATATTCAGTGGGTTTAGACAAAAGTATAATGACATGTATTCACCATTATAGTATCATACAGAAGAGTTTCACTGCACTAAAAATCCTCTGTGCTCCATCTATTCATCCTTGCCTCCTCCCTAACTTCTGGCAACCAGTTTTGCCTTTTTCCAGAACATCATATAGGTGGAATCATGTAGTGTGTGCCTTTTCAGGTTAGCTACTTTCACTCAAACAATATGCATTTAAGTTTCCCCCATGTCTTTTCATGGCTTGATAGTTCATTCCTTTTTATCACTGAATAATATTCATTGTACGGATATACCACAGTTTGTTTATCCATTCACGTACTGAAGGACATCTGGGTTATTTCCAAGTTTGGGCAAGTATAAAGCTGCTATCATAGTCCCTCCTTATCTGTGGTTTCACTTTTTATGGTTTCAGTTACCTGTATCAACCTCAGTTCAAAAACATTAAATGGTAAATTCCAGAATAAACAATTCATAAATTTAAAAAAATATATCTTTATTGATTTCAGAGACGAAGGGAGAGGGAGAGGAATAGATACATCAATGATAAGAGAGAAGCATCAATCAGCTGCCTCCTGCACACCCGGATTGAACCCGGGCATGTGCCCTGACCAGAAATCAAACTGTGACCTCCTGATCAAGGAGATCAACCACTGAGCCATGTCGGCCAAGCAAAAATTCATAAATATTAAATTGCACACTGTTCTAAGTAGTGTGATGAATTCTCACACTATACCACTCCAGCATATCCATGTTTTATATGCTACCCTCCAGTTAGCCACTTAGTAGCCATCTTAGTTGTCAGATTGGCTGCGGTAGGCTCACAGTGCTGGTGTTCAAGTAAGCTTTATGATAAGCTAACACCATTGTCACAATGCCTTAACATTTATCAGTATATTATAATTGTTCTCTTTTATTATTGTTGTTATTAATCTTTACTGTGCCTAATTTATAAACTAAATAGGTATTATAAATTATAATAGGTATGTATGGGAAAAACATGGTAGACACAGAGTGTGGTACTATCCGCAGTTTCAGGCTTCCATTAGGGGTCTTGGAACGTACCCTAATAGATAAGGGGAACTACTGTATACATATTCATGTGCAGGTTTTTGTGTGGATGTAAGTTTTCAATTTGTTTCAGTCAATACCAGAGAGAATTCTTACTGGATCATGATGCACTTTTACACGATGTCGCTACCTCCCTCCCTACCCCAACTGGAGAAGGCAAAGAATGTACCTTGTACCTCTCTGTCTCCACCCT
>NW_006300018.1:1631552-1639596 GCF_000327345.1 Myotis davidii
TTTTTCCAGAACATCATATAGGTGGAATCATGTAGTGTGTGCCTTTTCAGGTTAGCTACTTTCACTCAAACAATATGCATTTAAGTTTCCCCCATGTCTTTTCATGGCTTGATAGTTCATTCCTTTTTATCACTGAATAATATTCATTGTACGGATATACCACAGTTTGTTTATCCATTCACGTACTGAAGGACATCTGGGTTATTTCCAAGTTTGGGCAAGTATAAAGCTGCTATCATAGTCCCTCCTTATCTGTGGTTTCACTTTTTATGGTTTCAGTTACCTGTATCAACCTCAGTTCAAAAACATTAAATGGTAAATTCCAGAATAAACAATTCATAAATTTAAAAAAATATATCTTTATTGATTTCAGAGACGAAGGGAGAGGGAGAGGAATAGATACATCAATGATAAGAGAGAAGCATCAATCAGCTGCCTCCTGCACACCCGGATTGAACCCGGGCATGTGCCCTGACCAGAAATCAAACTGTGACCTCCTGATCAAGGAGATCAACCACTGAGCCATGTCGGCCAAGCAAAAATTCATAAATATTAAATTGCACACTGTTCTAAGTAGTGTGATGAATTCTCACACTATACCACTCCAGCATATCCATGTTTTATATGCTACCCTCCAGTTAGCCACTTAGTAGCCATCTTAGTTGTCAGATTGGCTGCGGTAGGCTCACAGTGCTGGTGTTCAAGTAAGCTTTATGATAAGCTAACACCATTGTCACAATGCCTATGTCACTTATTCAGTTCATCTCATCACGTAGACATTGTATCATCTCACATTACCACAAGAAGGGCAAGCACAATACAATAAGATATTTTGAGAGAGACCATATTCACATAACATTTATGACAGTATATTATAATTGTTCTCTTTTATTATTGTTGTTATTAATCTTTACTGTGCCTAATTTATAAACTAAATAGGTATTATAAATTATAATAGGTATGTATGGGAAAAACATGGTAGACAGAGGGTTCGGTACTATCCGCAGTTTCAGGCTTCCATTAGGGGTCTTGGAACGTACCCTAATAGATAAGGGGAACTACTGTATACATATTCATGTGCAGGTTTTTGTGTGGATGTAAGTTTTCAATTTGTTTCAGTCAATACCAGAGAGAATTCTTACTGGATCATGATGCACTTTTACACGATGTCGCTACCTCCCTCCCTACCCCAACTGGAGAAGGCAAAGAATGTACCTTGTACCTCTCTGTCTCCAAGATTTACACATAATTGGTCCTCAATGAACGTCTAAATAAAAAAAACACATAATTATGTAGCTCAGATTTTCCAGGACACTTTAAATTCCCTATCATTTCATTCTTTGTAACCAAATGAAGATTAAAAATGCCTGTGTAAGGCTTTTCATGTTAAAACATTTTACAACCATTTTTTTATTTGTTTGTTTTTTTGTTTTTAAGTCCTTTGTCAGATACTGACTCCTGCTTTGGATTCCAAATATGCAGCTGTTGGAGGAATAGTGAGCGAGGTCTCTCTAACCTTGGTCTAGGTGCTTTCCCACACTGGCCTTGTGTTCCCCTGGGACACAAACACAGGGCTGGGACCAGCTGACCTGAGCTCCTTCAAGCTAGGCTGGCCTAGAATCCCCATCCCCATCGGATGAACCACCTATCCCCACCCTCCTAGGTAAGATGGGCTGAGAAGGCAGCTGTGGGGGGAGCCAGCTAAGATCCTGCTCACAGAACAGGTCCCCAGGCCCCAGCAATAGGAAGGGAGGTTGGAGCATCCTTCCCCTTTTCACCGAGATGCCCCTTCTTTCTAAACCATTCATTTTACCATACTCATAAGAACATTCACTGAACACGTATCACATGACAGGCACTAGGCTAAGTCCTAATGGACTGATTTAATTCTGGCACCGCCCGATTATGTAGGGACTATTGTCACCCCTGTTTACAGGCCCCATCCAATCCACAAATATGTACTGAGTGCATACCACAGGCAAGCACTGTTTTAGGGCCACAACAGAGAGCAAGGCAGAGTCCCTGGCCTCATAGAGTTGGCATCCAGGGCAGGAGACAGGCCATCAACAGAAGGGAGCTTTATGTTTTGTTTCAGCGGTTCCCAACCGTTTTTTGGCCATGCCCCACCTAAGCATCTCTAAAATCCTGATGTCCCCCTCCCCTGTGACATATAATTCTTATTAAAGCCTAAAAGGCCACTAACTTGGTCTAAACAAGCTTCCAAAGAACACGGCATTCATGAAAGAGAAGAATAAAGGAATGAAAGGACAGCTGAAATACTGAGGAAGAAATCACTAAGAAATTGTTTAAAAAAATAATAACATAAAGTGTTATAAAAAATAGCAAATAAAGTTTCAAAACATATCATAGAGAACTGAAATGCATAAACATGTCACAATATATATTTATATACTGTATATGATGCCCCTAGAACCATAAGAAATGCAAAAAATTCACTGTTAATAACTCATCCTCGAATTGCCCCCTCCTTAAAAATCAAATTGTGCCCCTGTGGGGTGTGTGCCCCACATTGGGAACCACTTTTTTGCTTGAAGGTGACAGTCCTACCTTAGAAAGAAAAAAGTAGAGTAGGGACAGGCTTCCGGAGTGGAGGGGAGAGCATTGGGCCACTTCAGTACTAAACAGGGTAGCCAGGTGGACTTGTTGAGAAGGTGGTGTTCTTAGCGACCATTTGAGAGAGAGTTAGCTGAGTGGATTTCTGGGGGAATGAACCTTCCAGGTAGAGGGAACAGCCAGAGTGAAGGCCCAGAGGTAGGAGTGTGTCTGAGGAGTAGGCCAGCGGAGTGAGCAGAGGGGCAATGGGGGCTGCTCATGGAGGGCCTGGTGGGCGCTGTAATGACCTAAACTTTTCTTGGAGAAAATTGGAAAGCTGGGCCAGGTTTTGAGCAACAGAGTGGCCCCATCATCCTGACTTCTCTGGTAAGAGCAGACTAAGGGTTGAAACACACAGCCTGTGGGGCTGCTACCCTCATCCAGCAGAGAACTATGCTGGCGGGACCTGCTGCGGGCAGTGGAGAGACAAGTGCTGGATTTGGGATCTACTTGAAAGGTGGGAGCCATCAGGGTTCCCTGAGGACACCGTTCATGTGAGAGGTTTGAGTGGAAGCCCTGACCCAGGCAGGCCCTGTCCTAGGAGTGAGCTCTCTCGGGGGAGATTCCAAGTCTGCTTTTTCCCAGGTAGGCTGGTGATGCAGGGGCCACCCCAGAAGTGGAAAGCACCTCCTATACCTCCCCTTTCCCAGCAGCATGGGCGTCAATCCCAGTTCCTCTTGGTGTTACCATCAATGGCACAATCATGGTAGCTTCCTATTGCACTCCCCAAAAGCTGACCTCCCAGTCACCCGGCCAGGCATTCCAGTTAAAGAGGAGATAGCCCCGGAAGTGGAACTCCTACCCTGGCATCCCCATGGCCTTGGGGGTAGAGGGGGCAGCAAAGGAAAGCTTTCCTCTCGGCATTATTGAAACTCACTAGACATTTCCAAATTTTTGCACAATCTGTTTCACTGCAATTAATTCAGCATTTAATAAGCTCCTACTGTGTGTGCACCTAGCCACTGAGCTAGATGTTGTTTGCATATAAGAGGGTTAGGCCAGCCTTTGGTAGAAACAGCACTGGTGTTTGACTGAGAAGATATGGGCAGTTGAGTTGTGTTCTGCAGTTAGTAGCTATATGACCATGGACATACCAGGAAACTGTCCAGGCCTCTATTGCATTATTTTAAAAATGGGGACAGTGGTTCCTCTCCAAGGAAGCATGAATGTAAAAGTGACTTTACAAACTGAAAAACACTGATCGTGCACAGCCTGGGTGGGGGGAGGGGGGGGGAGAGACCCTCACACACCCAGCTAACCACTGTGGGGCGGACATCAGACACCAGTAAGGATGCCACAGAGCGCCGATGGGCATGACTCATTCTGACCAAGGGGGCACTGTGACTACTTTATGGAAGGAAGGGCCTTGAAGAGGGGGTGGGATTGCATTCGCTTAAACAGAGAAGAAAGGGCCTTTCAGGTAGAGGCAACACACAGGCAAAGGCAGAGAGTGAAGGTGCATTGCGGACGGCTACTGGGAGCTACGGGAGGGTTTGGAGCAGGGCAGTGGCAGAACCAGATTTGCCTTAGAGGTCACACTGGCTCCTAGGGAGGGATGGAGTGGCATTGCTATGGCCCAGCTGAGCGATCTGGAGGCTTGAACCAGCTCTGCTGTCGGAGAGGGAAGCCTGCGGGTGTGCATGGGGCAGTCCAGGTGTGCGTGGGGAAAGGCAGATGGAAGTGGGGAGCCAGTGAGAGTGGGAGCTTGGGCCAGGCTGAGCCAGCTGGCTGCCCACACCCCCTCCCGCAGCCCTCCTTCCAGCCCAGCCCACTCCCAGCTCCTGGGAGCCTAGAGACCTGTTTGTTTTCCTTGTAAAGAGGGGAGCCCTGCCCTTTGTGAGATTTCTGCTTGGGTAGGAGCAAAATGTCTACTTGGGCTGATGCCTGGATTTCCAGCTATTGACACAGACTCTGACAATGAAAGCAAAGCCCCCCCCCCAAAAAAAAAAGACTAGGTGGCTGATTAAAATGTTCTTCCCCAGGGTTGTTCAGCCCTGCCCTGGGAAGGCTGGCTGGAAATCCTGGGGAAGAACTCTCTCCTCCAGAACTGCAGGCCCAGTACAAAGTGGGGATTGAAAATGGTTGGGGATTTTCTGCACCACCACCCTATCCAGCTGATCCAGCTCCTGAATACATTGCTTTGTTGTTTCAGGCCTTCCCTAATAATCAGTGTCACTGAGATGATTGTAACTTCTTTGAGGCTCAGTTATGTTTCTAAAGCAAGACAATGATATTACCGCTTCAAGAGGTTTTGTATAGGTCAGATGCCCCAAAGAATCAACTCTGAGACGGAGCAGGGCTGCTGGATAAAATATAGGGCACCAGTTATATTTGAATTTCAACATCGAAGATATTTTTTTAGTGTATGTCCCATGTAATATTTGAGACACTTATATTAAAAAAATATTCATTGCTTATCTGAAATTTAAATTTAATTGGGTGTCCTGTACTTGTATCTGTTCAATGTGACAACAGTAGGATGGAGACAGTCTACGTGCGGGGGTTGAGGAGTGCTCTCAGTGTCTGTGCTCTCAGGAGCCAGGGAGCAGACCAGAGCAGAGGGAGAAGTAGGGCAGTTTTGCTGTCACACAAAGGTCTCAGCCAACCTGACATGGGGGGGCGGGGGGAGAGGGAGCTCTGGAGCTAGGCTGGCCTTTCAGAGCTGCCCCAAACTGAGGCTAGGGCTCTGGGCCTTGATATTCCCATGTCCCGCCTGTCATCAGATTCCGGCTTTCCTGGAGGCCGGAAAGGTGTCTCTGCTGAGGGTAGTTCCAGGAGAGGGACTTAGCTCAGCACTGTCAGCCCCCAATGCTCTCTTCCTCTGGGGCATGGAGACTGCAATCCTGAGGGGATTCTGGGCAGCAGCCCACCACAGCAACCTGTGTTATCCAGTTGGTGAGACAACTGTGTAAACAGCTTAGTTTAGTAGTCAGTGATTTCAGCATCCCCCAAGAAAGGTCAGGTCACTTAACATGGCCTTCGAGACCATCAACCATCAAGGTTCAAGTTACCTGCTCTTCCACTTTCCCTCAGCGCCTTTTGGGAAGCCCTTTCCCCAATCAGGCGCATGATTTGTGGTTCCCCTGTGCATTGATGACCAACTCTGCTCCAGCCTTCAGTTTCGCAGATCCCATAGAAAGCGTCATGCAGATCTTCTCCTAAAGATTCTGTCTCAAGCCCAGAGCCCAATCACAGCCATGGAGGCTGTGGCCTTCCTCTGTCCGGGTCTGGCCTCACTCTTGTCTTAGTTATGAGTTATGAGGCCGCAGTCAACTGAGTTGGAGAAGACATGCTCACCATTGGCTGAAAGGGGATCCCTGCATTGCCCATTGCAGGGGCAACCTGGCTGTGCTTCCCAGTGTCTCTCTAGGTTTAGCCTTTGTAGGGTAGGAGGCTGTCGGCAGGTGGGCAGGGGCTACCTCTCTGTCAGGGCCTTGCTAGCTCTGGATGAGCAAGTCCACAACCTCATTCCCCACCTCATGTCTGCGACTCACTGAAAACCCACCCACCTACCCCCCTTGAATGCTCTCTTTTCAAGGTCTCCAGGGGCCCTCTGATTAATACTGACCTCCAGCATATGGGTCTCTGAGTCCGCAGCTTCCCTTTTTCCACCTCTCCCACAAATGTGAGACATATTTAAGGTCTGGGTGCAGAGAATCTGGCTCTAGTAGAAAGACGTGTAAGTTTGGATATAGATAAAGAGGCTGAGGGGTCTGAACACACCGAGACAAAGTGGTTTATGTGCCACTGACAGTTGTTGAAAACGTGCTGCCAGCTGGCGTTATCCTACTTATTCTCATAGCCACCCTGTCGGGAAGGCACTATGAATATCCCCATTTTACAGATGAGGAAACTGAGCCTTAGCATAGTGGTTCTCAACCTTCCTAATGCTGCGACCCTTTAATACAGTTCCTCATGTTGTGGTGACCCCCAATTTCATTGTTACAAATTGAACATAATTAAAGCACAGTGATTAATCACAAAAACAATATGTAATTATATATGTGTTTTCCGATGGTCTTAGGCGACCCCTGTGAAAGGGTCATTCGACCCCCAAAGGGGTCGCGACCCACAGGTTGAGAACCGCTGCAGAACAAGTGCTTGCCCATAGCCTTCCACCCACCTGTCTACCAGGAGAAGCACTTGAACTGTGAATGGTAGAGGTGAGCCCTCTGCTAAGTTTCATGGATTCCTGTGTTTATGCTCAGGTTTAACAGCCTTGAGTTATTTTTCATCACTATTCTTGTAAAACAGGTAAACAGCAAAGAAAGACCAAACACCCCAAAAAGCCCAAGTCAGGCTGAGATTGGCTCAGTCAGAAGGTTTGCTGGGAGAAGCAGGAGTGTACCAGCCAGGACGCAGGTGCAGGGAGCAGGAGCCACTCTAGGTGTGTGACACAGACAACGTTCAGTGAGTTAGCCACTGCAAGGGCTGGAGGAGAGGGCTGGGGAACTGGGCCTCCAGGAAGCATGCCTAGAACTCTGAAAAACTCACCTGACAGAGGGACTGCCTCTTTTTTAAAAACTGTGGTTAAAAAAACACACAAGCACATAAAATTTATCATCTTAACCAGTTTCAAGTGTCTAGTTCAGTGGTGTTAACTATGTTCACATTGTTGAGCAACAGAGCTCTAGAACTCTTTCAACTTGCAAAACTGAAACTACCCATTGAACAGCAACTCCCTTTTCCCCTCCCCCCAGCTCCTGGCAGCCACCATTCTACTTTCTGTTTCTATGAGTTTGACTACTCTGGATCCCTCATATAAAAGGAATTATATAATATTTGGGTTTTTTTTTCTTTTAAATATGTTTTTATTGATTTCAGAGAGAGGAAGGGAGAGGGAGAAAGAGATAGAAACATCAATGATGAGAGAGAATCATCCTTCGGCTGCCTCTTATATGCCCTCACTAGGGATTGAGCCTAAAACCCAGGCATGTGCCTGACCTGGAATTGAACCACAACCTACTGGTTCATGGGTCGACACTCAACCATTGAGTCACACTTGGGTGGGCAGTATTTGTCTTTTTGTAACTGGGTTATTTCCCTTAGCATAATGTCTTCAAGATTTATCCATATTGTAGCATCTGACAAGAGTTCCTTCTTTTTAAAGACTGAGTAATATTCCATTGTATGTACATGCCAACTTTTATTTTTCCATTTAACTGTAGATGAACATTTAAGTTGCTTTTTCTTTTTGACTATTGTGAATAATGCTTCAATGAAAATAGGCCTGCAAATATCCCTTCGAAATCCTGCTTCCAATGTTTTATGCACATCTTCCAGTTATATACTCAGAAGTGCAATGCTGGGTCAGATGGTAAAAATAGAACTATTTTTAATGTTTTGAGAAGCCTCCATACTATTTTCCACAGTGGCTGTATCAGTTTACATTCCTACCAACAATGCACAAAGGTCTGAATTTCCCTTTATC
>NW_006300018.1:1639643-1646615 GCF_000327345.1 Myotis davidii
AAGTGGCCATCCTAATAGAGTTGAGGTGATATATCTCTACTTCCCCATCTTCTTCCTACCCCATCAACTTCTGCAGATCCCAGGACCTCCTTAGAGCACAATTTGAAAACTAGACTGGTTTATGGAAAGTTCATTTCAAGGTCCAATTCTGGTTGAACTTGCTGTTATCAACTTGTGCAGTGATGGACGATTAACTCTCTCTGATCCTCAGATTTTTGAGCTTTTAAATGGGGATAATTTTCTCTGCTGTACGTGTTGTGCCTTGCCTGAGTCCATAGATATAACAGTGTTTTAAGCTGAAAACAAACACAGAAGTGAGGTGGTGTTGGTTATCTGTACCTTGCATTTCATTATTCTGCAGATGTTTTGCAGTGGGTTAGTGGTCAAATGTTAAGTTAAACCTTCAGACTTTCAAAATGAGTATCGTTTTGCAACTTTATTCCAACATCAAAATTTGTCATGGTCTATCTGCCTTATTTCCTCCTTTCTTACAACTGAAACCCCCTTCCTCTGTTGCTACCCCTATCTCTCCATGTTACCAGAATCCCAGGCTCTATCTGCAGCATGGCTTTTATTTCTTTTAAAAGATTTTTAAAATATATTTTTATTGATTTCAGAGAGGAAGGGAGAGGGAGAGAGAGAGATAGAAACATCAATGATGAAAGAGAATCATTGATAGGTGCAGCCTGGACTTTTAGAGTCCCCATTGCCCTCTTCTCTCTGCCCCCTAGCCCCTGCCCTGCCCACCCTTCTCCGGATGCCCTCCTACAGAACCTCAGTTCCAGGAAGGGCACCCCCAAAGAAGGCAAAGTATATACCATTCCTGGGCCAGACCTTTCATGACCCCCAACTGCATACAACCCTGTCCTCTTTAGCTTTTCACCTGATGTCTTTCAGAGTTGAGCCAATGCCTACTTTCCTGACTGTTTTCCAGTGTAACAATGCCCAGACACCCAGGCTTGTAGGAGCTACTGGGGGATCTCAGAACCTTGTCTAGAGCCAGCTCTTCACAGAGAGACTTCATTTGAACAACCACATAATTGCTAATTTATAGGGCAACCTTATACATGAGATAAAATTCCAGAGCTGGTTGGTTTTAATTCTTTTCTAATGGAGAGAGCACTGAGAATAGAAAAAAAGAGAAGAAAAGAGGTCTGAAGACCCTGCTAAAGAGTTTAAAGATAGAGGGTCTGAATATAACAGCCACTCCTTCCCTGCCTGCACACGTAATATTTTCTTTCTGGTATCTCAGTTTGTTCATCTGCAAAGTGGAGACATGAGAACTACCCTCCCTGTTAAAATTGGATGAGATAGTCTCTGCCAGGGTTCTGTGGCCTCACTGCTATTGGTATTTGGGACCAGATCATTTGTTGTGGGCTGCTCTGTGCACTGTAGGATGTTTAGAAGCATCTCTGGCCTGTACTCACGAAATGTTAGTAACCCCCCTACCTTGAGTTGTAACAACCAAATATGTCTCCAGATATTGTCCAAGGTCCCTTTGGAAGCAAAATAACTTCCAGTTGAGAACCAACCCTGTATGTGAATTTCACTTCATTGCATGCTTATGACAAAAACAGAGTTATCAATTCATTTCCTGAAAGGACAGAAAGTTGAGAGCAGATTTGGAAGTGAAAATCAAAGCTGTCAGGCAAATCCCCTCTCCTCGTTCCTCTCCACGCCCCCCACCATAAAAGCCCAGGTGTGCTTGGTGAGAGGCCTGCCTTAATCACCCAGGGGCACCCAGAGCACTCCCCTCCCCTCCGCTGGCCGGGGTCATTCTCACAGCATGTGCCTCACCCTTGTGAAGCTGGATGCATCAATACCAGCAAAATATTTTTTAATCTCCTAAGCCTCTGCTTTGAATCCTTAAAAAGGAAAGAAAGAAAGGGCACAAATCTCTTAATTAGGACGCCCAATCACTTCAATAAATATTTACCGGGTTGGACATGAGGCATGGAAACTCTGAGCCATCAGTCAATAGAGGTCAGTAAAGGGCACCTCAGAAACGGTGGGGTGCAATTCAGTTTGGTTTTGCATGGCTTGCTGGGAGAATGTTTCCAGTCTTATGCTTCTGCTAAAGACAGGTGAACAAACATATTCTGTACCTCCTCTGCACACCTGCCCCCCATAAAGTCATTGTAAATCACTGCCTGGCTTCCTTAGCTTTCTGAAGAGCGGTGGTGGCCTCCTCTGCCAGCTGGGCCACCAAACAAACCAAACCATCCCCAGTGTTCTCTAGAGGGCACCTGGGCCCTCTCTGGAACTCCCTCCCTCCCTCTCTACTTGGCCACACCAAGGGCCACCCTCTACAGGCAGCGTCCCTAATTGTCAGCCCTCACCCTTCTACTCAATATTGCTTCCCTGCATAGACTCTGTTTAGCTCTTAGGGCCTACATACAGGCTTGGATCAGGAGCTGTCTGGTATCCCAAAGGCAATGACGTCACTTAGATTTTGGTACCTCCAAAGCGGTCTTACATAGAATAGACTTTCTGTAAATTCTCACCATGTAAGTGAGATGTGGAAACCAAGTAGCTACGAGCTTCTTGCAGATCCTCAGGCCTTCTGATGCCCAAGCTGGGTTTGCCACACAATACTGATGCGTGGATTCCTCTCTACTGACCTTAGGAGCCCTTCAGAGACAGATTTCATTGGAGCCAGAAAGAGAAGTGGGGATGAAGGAATAAGCTCTTAGCTCCCTTCCTAGGGAGCAAAGACAAAACGCCTTGTCAGAGGCAAAACACAGGAAGAACCCAAGGAAGCAAGCTGAGGGGGAGGAAAGGGTTTCTGTTAGAATTTTTGCTTATTCTGGCCCCACAGCCCACTGGAACTTCTGTCCATCCTTCTCGGCTGAGCTCAAGCTCCGCCCTTCCAGGAAACCCTCTGCGAACCCCCTTCACAACTGCTGTTCTCCCTCAGAGCCAGACTACTTTATACTCACATACTTCATTGCTGTGGCTTGTCTTCTCAGAAATGCTATGTCTGGGCTCCACTGCTGTCCCAGTGTATTGCTCTGCCTCTGCCTCAGTCCTCCACCGCATTTCCACAGGCCTATCCCTAGATTTGTCCCCTCATTTTTTCCTCGTATCCCCCACATACCTCAGTGGTCCTTGGGCAGTAGAACAGGCCAAGGTCATCTGAGGACCATGATAAAGAATGGGAATTCCAGAAGGAAGAGAAAGTCCTGATGAACTCAAGAGGCCCTTGCTAGTCAGGAGCTCAGGGGAGGGGAGCTGGGTGTTCCCAGCTGGGTTTAGCTATGAATGTGTACAGTAAGGTTGGGGCTACTGCCTGGTTTATTCCCCCACAAGGGCTGGGACATTAGACCTTCCTTTCTCTGCAAGCACCCAGAAAATGTGCAAGGTGTTGAATCACTGGATGATTCCACATCATCATCATAGCCACCAAAGCTAATGGTTATTGATCACTTAATGTACCAGGTTCTGTACTAAATACACCACAAGAGTTCTCTTCATGGTTCCTCAGAACAATCCTATGAGGTGGACTGGATTGTTATCACCACTTTACAGATGAGGAAATAAAGGTTTAGCAAGATTAAATAAGTCCCCCAAAGTCATACAGCTTAGACCAGCCAGAGAATTGGAAGAAAACTTGGAGGACCCTGTGAGAGGTCCCGTGGTCCCTCAGAGCCTTCCCTGAAATGAGGTGGTTCCAGGAGGAGCTCGACAGGGGTTCCCTTTGGGATTTTCTGGGGCCCTCCAGTGTCTTGTGTTCTGTCCTAAAACCCTGATCTGCATTTTCAGGAAAGTCAAGCTTGTAGAGATTGGGGTGTGGTAGTGAAGACTCTGGAGCCAAATTGCCTGGGTTCAATTCCATCAGCCATTGAAGTGATCTTGGGCAAGTCATTGTAGCACTGCATGTCAACTGCCCCTCTATAAAATCCGGATGATACTGATAGCACCCACTTCATTCACTGTGAGAGGATTAAGTGCTTTAACATCGGCTGAGTGTTTAGAACAGTATCTGGCAGAGTAAGCACTATGTAAGAGTTGGTTAAATAAATAAAAATTCTCTTTCCTCTTTGGTGAGGTGCTTGCTTATGGAGGAAGGCCTAGGTGACTGGTGGGTAGTGAGGGTGAAGGTGGGGAGACAGAACTGCCTTAGCAATGGAGTCAAAGGCCAACAATCGCAGGAGTCTTACAGTCAACCAAAGGGGGTGGGCAAGGGAGATTTCCCCTCTCTTTGGGCAGTCCCTCCCAGAGACCTCCAAAAAACCAATGCCAGAAAGGCTATAAGGGAAGGTATACAATCCCCACCCAAGGCACTGGGATTAGTTCCTCAAATAAGAGGCCCCAGCCTGGTGACTGACCTGAGCCAGACCCTTTAATTCCTGAGAAAGGAAGAAAACATTTATTAACATTTATCTAGAGTGTTTGACAATGATTTTTAGAGAACTAGAGGAGCAGCTCTTGGGGCTGGCAAACAGCTGCCCACCAACCACCCTGCACCCACAAGAGGGGCTGGAAGCCTTTGTTCAGAAAATCCAGGCCGGACTTTCTGGTTTACCCGGGTGACTTTTTTTTTTTTTTTTTTTTTTTTTTTAAAATTCCCCGGGGCTTTTTTTTTTTTTTTTTTTTTTTTTTTTGTGCCAGGAATTCCTCTCCCACGTGGGGTGGACTCCCAGGTACTCAATTAAGCAACCAATGAAAAGTCAGCTCTCTGGTAGCAAATGACCCTGACACTTCTTGTAACATAAACAGTTGAAACCTTTCCAATAGAATTGGAGACAGAGATGTTTGAACTCTTTCTCTCCACTTCCCTCCTTCTTTAAAAATAAATGTCAAAAGCTTTGGACAGGGAGTTGTATACATTTTTTTTAAATTTCATTTTCTCTTTCTCAAGCATAAAAAAATTATTTTTCTCCTTGTTTTTCCTGATTTGTGGTGTGGTGTGGAAGTAGGGGTAGAGCGGTGGAGAGCTTAAAGGGGTGCTGGCCTGGTTACCTCGCAGCTCTTCCTCCTCAGGCTCGGGGCTCAGGCAGCTCTGGAGAGCTGGAATTGACAGTGGGTGTGAAGCGACTGGGAGCCAAGGGCTGGTAGTGAATGGATGGATGGATGGATGGATGGATGGATGGATGGATGGATGAATACGAATGCATGAACAAGTGCCTACCTTTCAGCAAATGCTCCCGCAGATCCAGTTCGAGCAAGCAAATGGGAAGCTGAGGTTGGCTGTCCTAGGCTGTCCTGGATTAGAAACCTGACACTCCTGCCCCGCATAGGGCAAATTATTGAGCTTTTCCGGCCCTTTTTACTCTGTGAAATGAGGCTACCAGCCAGGCCACTTCCCTCAGGAGAGCGGTGAGGAGAGCGTTCTCGCCTGGGTAGCAGCGCCCTGCCTTGTACATAATAAGCACTCCGGCGCAGTTCTCATTCCTAACTGCCAGGCCACATCCATCACACGCTGCCACAGGCTCTACTGAAGTGCCCGGCCAGGAGCTGGCGCTGGGGCTCACAGTTGAACTCGATGGGAGTCTACCCTGCAGTACGCTCGGGTCGTGGGGTCCCCAGGAGTATGGATGTCGGGGTAGGAGCGACGCCCAAGCCCGAAACGAAGCTGCTGTGCTCTTATGTCCACAGTCCGCGTAGACCCGGCCTGGAGCCTGAGCTCGTGGGCCCACTTGGGGCGGGCGCCGTCGGAGCCAGTCCAGATTGAGACCGAAAGAGGGAGGCTCGAAGAGGCGCCGAGTCCTGGCATCTTGAAGGCATTGTGCTTAATAAATCCGGGCTAGACGCACACCCGCTCTCCCCCTTCTCCTCTCGTCTCCCAAATCCAGACCTGCTGTGGGATCCCCAGTTTATGGGGTCTTAAAACCCCCCTCTACTTTGATTAGCAGCTTCAAAGGGATCGCTTTAAAGTTCGCCCCCTCCTCGCCCCACCCCTTTTACAGGCCACCCTTCCCCCATCACTCCTTCTAGACTTCAGGACAACAACAAAACAATTAACACAAGTTTAAGGGGGGTGGGGTGGGGGGGGTGAGAGAGCAATCTTGCACACAGGCGTAGAAATTACCTGTTTCAGGCGTGTGTAGAAGTCGGGGAACCGTGGAGTTTGGATGCTTTTCTTTTTTCTCTTTCTATTTTTTTTTTGGGGGGGGTTGTGTGTGTGTGTTTTACCTTTTATTATTTAAATTGATACGTTTCATTACTAGGGAGAAAAATAAAATATTCCTTTGATACACAAAATCAAATTGATATTTAGCCTCTGCTTACTTTTTTATGCATGGCTCCTTTATACCACATGGTAGTGACAGATTGTTTGAGCTGGAAGGAAAAGCCATTCAAAGCTAATTAAGCAGCCATTCCAAGCACTATTTGCAAGCGGGAGGCTCAGAAGCCTCCGCATTTGTCAGCGCTCCCCAACCCCGCGTGGTTTTGACTGACAGCTCTGGCGCGGACTGACAGCTCCCGGAAGCTCCACCAATCATTAACGGAGAGTCCCCCTAGCGGTCTCTGATTGGCCTTTCTGACCTTGCTCAGGGGTGGGACTGGCGGTCCCCACGTGGGCGCAGGAGCGAGAACGGGGCGGGGCGGGTAGGAAGCGGGTGCGCCCACCCGTGACGTAAGGGGGAGGGCAGAGAAGGGGAGGGGAAAAGAAAGCTCCAAAGAGGAGCCATTTTGTGTCTAAATGAATACTGCGGAGAGATGCTGCTCGCATCTGTCGAGCTTGGCTTCTCCCCACCCTACCCCCTTCGTTGCGCGCCGCACACGATTTATGTTTTTATTTAAGAAAATAAATAAATGAAGAGAGGAGCCGCGGCTAGGGCGGGCGGCCGGCGCCTGGGCGCGGGGAAGTTGAGCTCCGAGGCGGGCGCTCACGTGTAACTCCGCGGGCCTTCCAGCGCCGGCTCGCTAGCAGCTACTCATTAAGATGCGCCGGCGAACGCGGCTCCTAATGAGGGGAAAATATAGATCGGGGGGCGGGGGCCGGGCTCGCGCGCGCCCGCGCGGGTT
>NW_006300018.1:1647127-1648987 GCF_000327345.1 Myotis davidii
GGGGCACGCGCCCCTCCACACCACAGGCCCGACGCTGGGACACTGGCGGGACAGGCCGAGGAAACCGGGTCGGAACTCGGAGCTCCCGGGCCGGGCCGGGGCATGGTCACCACCTTATCCCCTACCCTACACTCCTGCCTCGGCGCGCGGTGAGGAACTGCGGCCCGGGCTCCGCTGTTCCCAGCGGGAGAGAACCCCCGGTGGGGGCAGCGCGAATTGAGCTGTTTGTCCGCGGGCAGCAGGCCCTTCCTTCGGAGCTGCCCGCTTAGCAAGAGTTCCCCAGACTTCTCTTTGCAGGCAACCGCTGCACATCAAAGAAGTCGTTATTTGGCTTTCCGAATAGAAGGATGAAAGAACAAAGACTAGCTGGGGGCCATGGGGGGAGGGGGGCAAGAGGAGTAAAGAAAGGGACACCCTCAGTTCCGAGCCAAGTTGGGAGGCAACTTTGGGAGCCACCATTTTCTCCGTCCTAAGTCTTGTGAAGTGAAAACATTAACGTGACAAAGTGATTTTGTTTGTTTTATAGTATCTAATTGGGCTGCTCTGCAGACCTAATGAGATTAAAGGGAGGAATCGTTTGCCGTCACTGCAGAATAAACTGATACATTACACCAGCCACAGGTTTTCAGGACTGTACAGCTTGTCTTTTTTCCTTTTGTTGTTATTCCTGTTCTCTCTTTCCTCCTTCCGCCAAATAATTGTTAGTAGACCGAGGGGGGCGGGGAGAGGTGGAAAAAAACTCTAGCAGTCCAGGGCTATAATATATATCTATTTATTATGTGTCTTTCGGTTAATTCCTGATCTGAGGAGCGCTGTTTTTCACTCCCAAGCTAAAGTCACCAGCGGGTAGGGCCTGATTGCTACTTTTCATGCATAGTTTTAGACACAAGAGGGCATTGTGACGTAGGGCCCGGCGGCGCCCAGTCGCAGGCCGAGTCCGGTGGCCCCACGTGGGGGCCCTGCGCTCCCATTGGCCAGCGCGGGTAGAAGCTGCCACATTATTTTGTTACTTTTCAGTCCCTATTTGGAACTGCTCTCGCGGCAGTTCAGACCTCGTGCTTGTCCCCCCTTGCCTGTCTGTGTGTGGTATCCGCAGGTCCGGGGCACTTTTTGGCGTGTGTGTGTGTGTGTGTGTGTGTTGGGTGTGTGTTTAGGGGGTTTGTCGTGGCGCAGAGCGGAGAGCTGAGCGGAGCCGAGGGGAAGGAAGGAAGCCACAGAGCTCCCGGGTCTCCGGCTGCGTCTTCCTCCAGCCTTCTGCCTGCGCGCTCCGAGGCGACTGTGGCGGCGCTGAGCGCTCCTCGCTGGAGACACGGCGCTGCAGCTGGGAACGGCGAGGACCCTTTGCGGAGGCTTTCTGTGCCGCTGGAGTTAGGATACCAGGTCGGCTGATTTGCACCCACTGAGCCGGAGTTTTCTTCTCGGCCCTGGGAAGGGCTAGCGGCGGCAGCGGCGGCAGCAGTAGCAGACGGAACAGCAGGCTCTCCTCTCCGAGGGGGGGCGTCGGAGCGCCCGCTCCGGGCTCCCGCCCTCACCCTCCAGCGTTCCTGAGGCCCCTACCCGCCACCTCGGAGCCGGCCTTCTTCCTCTTCTCGCCGACAGCCGCCTCTGGGTTCGGACCCGCGCGCCACCAATGCTGGGTCTGCCCCGGGGCGTCCCCGTCCCACCTCAGTGATTGGAGAGGACCCGCGCTCGCCCCTGGAGGGGCCCTGGCCTCGGGACCCCGTGCCGGACCCGCCGGGGAGGAGACATGTCCACGCAGCCCCCGGTTCTGACGCGCTCCACGCAGTCGGGAGAAGGCGGCCGGCCACAGCCCGCCGAGTCCTAGGCTCACAAAGCCCGCGCCCGCCGCCCGACCTCAGC
>NW_006300018.1:1649071-1666834 GCF_000327345.1 Myotis davidii
GCCGGCCGCCCCCCGCTCGGGCTTGGCTCCCCCCTCCCCCGCCTCTCCCCGGCCCGGACTCTCGGCGCTTCCACTCTCTGGGAATCACGACCCCTCCCTGCCATGTATCCGCAAGGCAGACATCCGGTGAGTAATTGCAACTCGGTCTAAGCATCTATCAAGGCAGGGTAAACGGGGCAGTTTATCTGGCACCTCCATTTTGCTTGTTGCTACCTTTCTGGTTGTGTGTGTGTGTCTGTGTGTGTGTGTGCGCGCGCGCACTGCGCGCACACGCACGCGCGCTCATACAAAGAGGATGGGGGGTGCCTTTGAGAGAGGAGGCTCATTCTGCCCGGGAGTGGGGGCAGGGGGGCGCTGCCTGTGTTCCAGAGACCTGTTTGTTTTCACGCTGTTCCCTGCTCCCTCGCTTAAGTCTCCCAACTCATCCTCCTGTCTCCCCTGCCCCATCTTACTTGGGAATGGGGGACCCCTTCGTTACAGAGGTGGAAGCTCTACAGCCAATCGCAAGAGATTAGGGTGTCCCCCCTCCCGCCCCATCCCCATCTGGGAGCTGAGAAACTTGCTGGGAAGGTGGGGGTCTGTGAGAATGGCCTCTCTGGTGGGGTGAGGATGGAGTGGGGGGAAGCCGAGGGCGGCTGCTGAGGGGCCCAGGCCTCATGGAGCCCCAGCTGATGTCCCCCGCCCCCATTCCTCCCCCCCTGTCTTGTCTTTGCGGTCTCCAGGCTCCCCATCAACCCGGACAGCCGGGATTTAAATTCACAGTGGCTGAGTCTTGTGACAGGATCAAAGACGAATTCCAGTTTCTGCAAGCTCAGTATCACAGGTAAGGCCTTGGGGGCCGGCTGGGGCTGGTGGGGAGAGGAGTCCCTGCCGTGGCTTCTGCCACCCCCCGCGGGGGCTTGGGGGTGGCCGGGCCTCTGCCTTTTGTTTCCCCTTTCCAAGTGCGTTGCTTTAACCCTTCTCCACCCGCAGACTCCCAGCTCCCCGCACAGCCCGCAGGGTCCCCAGGGTGAGGGTAGGAGCCTTGGGCAGGCTCGCTCTGCGTTCTGGGGGTAGAGCGCCAGCATCAGGGACCTGCCTCCCTGTGGCCCTATCAGTCTCCTCACTTGGCCTCGGGAAGTTTTCGTTTTTTCACTCTCCCTCCGACCCGAGGCTTTGGGGTAATCGGGTACCCAGGGGGGCATCAGGGAAGTGAAAAGTGGCTCTCAGAGGCCCTCCTTTGGGGCCTCGGGGAGGCTGTGCAGGCCCCAGGCCTGAGCTGGCTGCTCCTGCCCTTGCAGCCTCAAAGTGGAATACGACAAGCTGGCGAACGAGAAGACAGAGATGCAACGCCATTATGTGATGGTGAGAGGCGGTGAGGGCCGGCCTGGCGGGCGCAGGCGGGCGGGCTGGCAGGCAGACTGGAGCCCTGGGGGCGGGTGCAATCTTAGTGTGCCTTCTGAGCTTTCCCAGCCTCCTTCAGCCGGCTACTTAGGGGGTGGTGGGGGCTACTTGGAGGAGGGTGGGCAAGAGGAGAGGCAGAAAGAGAAACCCAAACCCCAGGCCCGGCATTTCTGCCCTGTCTTTGTGCCCCTTTAGTTCATGTTTTGAAGGTTTCCCAGAGGACTGGTTGCCCTGTCTTGGCGAGTAGGACAGGACCCCACATCAGGGTTGGATAAAAATTTCCCTTAGAGCCCTCTTGGGAGTGTTTGGAAACTTTGCAGCCCAGGGATCTAGCCAGTGGGCTATAAAACCTTCCCTCCTATCCATTTCCTTCCCCAGACATTTCTGAGTGGAGGAAGAGCCTCCACTGCCCTCTCAGGGATTTCCCAACTGAGAATCTTATCAGCCCTGGGCAGTAGATGGCCATTCTCCCCTTTTCCCAGTGTCTGTTCCAGCGAGTTTACATCATCCGTCTGTGAGAGGGCATGGAAAGCACTTAAGCGCCTCCCTGAACTGCTTTCCACATAAGAGGCCTTCGACACATTGCTAAATAACTCTCAGAGGACAAGAGGGTCCCAGTGTACACACGATTCCCTGTTGAACCCGAACCTTGTATAAACAGGATATATGGCACATGTGCTTGTGGAAGGGAGGGCCCAGCTTCTCTGACTACTGTATGTATAATGTTCTCGAGAACAGCACTTGCTGGTGTTCAGCCCTTAAACCACACTATTACTGGCTGGGGTTTGATTTAAACTTCTTTAGCAAATGCATCATGAAAGTATAGTTTGACCAAAACTTTCCCAAAAGCTGATTTAGGAAAATGGAAAGATTTCTGAGTTGTCTGTTAATGGTAGTTCTTTTCACTTTTAGTACTATGAGATGTCCTATGGCTTGAACATTGAAATGCACAAGCAGGTAAGTAATTTTCTTTAAAAAATTATATATATATATACATATATATATATATCTCAAAAATTTAAAAATATATACCATACATGGTTTCTTATGGCCCCTTCTGTTTGAAAATGAGCCTACTTCTTCTCTTCCTCCTACTTCACCTGGAAGAATGAACGGATGAGTCCTTGAAATGCAGGGTCTGAGGCTTTGCTAATTTCTTGGACATTGAGCCTTCAAGCTTGTGATATTTGTTCTGGTCTCAAGGATAAAGGGGCAAAGGGAAAGTTGTACCTTCAGGGTCTGCTTTAGAACTCCTGAAGCCCAGAGGTGGCTGGCTGCTTTTATCTGTTTTAATGTAAAATTCTCAAGAGGAAATACAGGAGGGGTGTGTGTGCGCAAAAATGTGATGTTCTGCCTTGATAAGATTTAACTTCAAGAGTTTTAAAAGCCAAGCTGAGCTGTCAAAACTTAAAGGGAACAAGTCACTAACTGCTTAAAAATATAACTGGAATGAAATAAAACCCCAGTGCTCTGTCTGCATTTATGAGGGAACTTTCTCAGCTCTTTCTTAATTTGAAAGCAGTCTCCTTCCCATTTTACAGAGAAGGAAGGTGAACTGGAGAGGTGAAGTAACTTGCCCAGGGGCAGCCTGGCCAGGACTTTTGAGATGACTGGGAGTTGAGCTCACCTTTGAAATCCTGAAGTCAAACCAGTTTAGCTAGTATGGTGCTGCTTGATGGATATGTAAACTACTCATATTGTCACTCTTCTAATAACAGTATACCTCAAACTGAGCAAATACAAACACCCTTTATCTGGGTGCATATCAGTAAGTAGTCCCTGGTGCTAGGCTGGGCTGTGGGAGAGGCCTGTTTGTGTATTTGTGTTCCGAGGAGAGGCTGCCTATAATTTGGCTTGGCCAACGATTAGTGTTGGCATGTATAAATGGCACAGGCCTGTTGTTCTTTTTAACAATTGGTGTTCTTGAAATCTCAGAAGGCTCTTGACTCATGCTAGCTTTTGGTGACCGTGACTTGAATGGATTTTCTGCTGTAAATTAACAGCCGTTTACAAGGTTTTGCTCTTTCAGGGGGCAGGACCCAGGGCGGGTGAGAAGGGCAGGTGATCTCTGGAATGCTCCGAGATTCCTGTCTGCTCGAGATTCCTGTCTGCTCCGGTGGCTGGCATAGAGCCTTGTGAATCTTAGTGTCCTTTCCCCTCCTGGAGAAAGCCCCAGTGTTGGGTGAAGGGCAGCCAGAAAGAGGCCAGAGTTTACTGAGCAATGTGGGAAGTCAGCTTGTGGCTTCCTGAGGGATTAGCTCTTTAGGAAGGCACATAAAGGCTACCAGGTTTTCACTCCTTGAGCCACAGAAATCATAAACAGATACCGCTTTGCATGTAAAAATGTTTCTTCTCAGGAGTTTGGTTCTGCCCAACTTGAGGTGGAACTCACTGGTTCTGATTTGTGTGATAAGATTGCATGAAGTGGAACTGGGGTCCCAGGTGTTCATGGACCTTGGGGTCTTATCCAAGGTGCCACCTCCTCCCTTTCTCTACCTCCTCTTCTTTTTCCCTCAGTGCTTAGTATCTTGGGTGTGTTTAAAGAGGGTAATTGCACTCAGGTTTAAAATTTATAGCAGTAGTTATTCTAAGAGCTTCATAATTAAGGTGTAATATGTTGTTGCATGTTGAGGTCTGAATGGGTGGTGTTCCCTGTGTGTGTGAGTGGATGGTTCTTTGGCACAGAAAATCTGCCTTGGTTGGCAGAGCAAAGTTGTTCCCAGAGTCCTTAAGACACTGAACTCAGGAAGAGTTAACCACCTTAACACATTTGGTGGTGGGGTTTGTATAAGAGCAGCTGTGTGCATCTGGGACCTCTGGCCATTCCCCAAATAGGATTCTTAAGGAGAGAATGCCTGAGGTTTGGCTACATTGTCTCATTTAATCCTGTCAGTTGCCAGAGGCAGATAGATTCTCCATCCCCTTTTTGTAGGTGAGGAAACGAAGGCTTCAGGGGTGCCTAGAGGGTAGACATGGGACTCAAATCCAGGCCACCTTTGCCTTGCAGCCTCAGTTCCCATTGGCTTCCCAGCATGATTATGTGTGCTCTTGAAGGCTGTGCCTTTGCAGGATTTATGGCAATCTCTCGGTTGGGTGAAATCACCCATGGCTGTGTAGGAACAAAGGGACAAGGAGGTGAAGAAACCTCTGCAGAAAAGTGCAACCCTGACCTAAAGGGGCTGGCCACTCCCTGGGCTTGTGAGCTTTCTGCAGAAGAAAATCCAGTCACTAATTGTAGAGTGGGTCTTGGGTGCATTTGGCGGATGGTGGTTAGGCCTGAGCAAACAAGTTTATCAGCTGACCTGTTTAGCGGTTGACTGGTGTTTTATCTGCACACACAATCAAGTGACTGGAGTGCTTGAATTATTCATGCAGTGTCCTGCCCTCTAGACTTGACTGTTCGTGTGATTACATCTGCTTGGAACAAACAGGCTGGATTCTTCATCTTTAAGCTCAGGGCTGGGGGTGGGGACTGTCTGTACTTCTTTATGTAATAGATGATCTCCTGAGCTAGCGCCTTGGGAAGTGTGGCGGTCCTCAGCCTGTTCTCACACACATCCTCACACCAGCACCACCATTGGAACACAGGTTCTGCCAAATGGGCCCTGTATTGACAGAGGGCAGCTGATGAGGTGTGTCCAGCCCATTTTCATTTTACTGAGAGGTTAAACTCACTGTGGCTGGCTTCCCTCCTGACAGTTTCACTGTCTCCCTCTCATTCTTTTTCCAAGCTGTCAAACCCCAGAGGAGTAATAAATGGTTTCTCCTCTCACTCTTCTGCCTCCGTCCCTAATTATGGTAAAGCAAAAATCACAGGCCTGGCCTGGGACTTGAAGAGGTCACTGACCCCTCCAAGCCCTTGCTTCCAGACATAATGTCAAGAGTGATTCAGCGTGGCAGGGAAGAGAGGATGGCTGACCAGCTCATCAGTTACCATCTTATTCTTGTGCCGGCTTTGCAGCATCAGCCACAAATCACAAAGCCACTTAGAAACAAGCACCTCAGAGCAACTGTTGTGCCTTGGGTTTGAGGCCCTGACTCTGTGACACTGGGTCAGGCCACCTCCGCTGGTGAGCACTGAGGGTTTGAAAGAGGACTTGAGGCGTTTTATTTGGGGGCAGCCTTATGCCAACACTGTGTGGTCAGCTTTTTCTGGAAACTGAGCAACTCTTTCTCTAAGTTTCCTTTTGCCATGCTGGAAGTGGGGGAACCCTGTGGCTTCTCATCCAGACCTTTCAAGTTACAGATTAGGAAACTGAGGCCCAGCAGGGGAGCTGATGCATCCTGACTCATCCAGCCCCTTGTTAGCAGCAGAGCTGCCACTGAAGCCTTTCCCCCCAACGCCAGGTCTCCTCAACAAGACTCAAGAAATGAAGAGTGCTCGGGTACTAATAGCACTCTGTGCCTTTAATTACTATTGCCTTTTTCTGTGCTGTTATCTCAAGAGGCTTAGGCTACAAACCTGGTTACACCAAAGTCCAAAGTACCCCACTTTGGGTTGTATAACCTTATCAGCTGAACCCTCTGTCCACGGTCCTCGTCTGAATTGCCAGTTATTTGCACAATTAATGATTTGAGGTGCGAATGATACATGGAATGTATAAGTAGTAAAGATCCCAGAGGTAAGGTTCATGGATGAGGTAAAGCGGTAAAACCTGTCAACTTTTTACTCAGGGACACAGAAAGCCATGGTGATGGCCATGCACATGGGGCTGAGGGAGAGATGGGAAATCTCCACGTCATCCCCCCCTCTGGGTCCTCTCACATAAGTAGTAAGGGGCTTGGACTAGAAAATCTCCAGGTACGACAGCTTGAAGTTCTGCGACCAATGTGAGGGTGTGGGTGGCCAGAGGGAGCCAGCAGGTGGCGAAATTACAAAGACCTTGCCCAGGAGCAGTCCGTCTTGGTAGGGAGAAGGTGGCACCACTCCCAAAGTTGAAGGAGACACAGGTACTTAGGCTAGGGCAGTGCCTATTTGTGTGGCACCTGTGTTGAGCTAAGAAGGAATCCCAGTATCAGTTTGGCCACAGTGCTGGCATCTAAGAACCCCTCTGCACTCTGGTTTCCATCTGACTCTTCCCTGGAACAGTCTCCTCCAAGCACACAGCTCCTCTCACTGTCCTGGATCCCTGCCTTACTCAGCTGTGGTCTCGACTGACCTGCCCTGTCCACCCAGGAGGAGACCCACCCCCCATCTTCCAGGCTGTCAGCCTTTTTGGCCTCTCTGAGTGCGATGTGGTACTTCCCTGGGTCTTTTTCTTATACATGTGATCACTAAATGACCTGGGAGATGGACAGATGCTCCCTTGTCTACCATCAAGGAAACTGCCTGGAGGGAACCTGGCTTCTGAGTTAAGACTCCTTCCATGGACTCTCTGGCCCAGAGCTCTTCCTCTGGATTCCTTCCTCCTGATCTCATGTAGGAAGGGTCTGTCTGTGTCAGAGGCCCTTCATTTCCATTTTGTTGTGGAGTGAGTCAATTAAGGAGTGAATTCCCTTTTTCTTCCTGCGTAGGGAAATGTTTTCCTGTCCCATCTGCTGTACAAAATTCTGGGACACCGGGAAGGGAAAGGTCATCAATGTCAGTGGGGTTTCCTCTGCGATCTGGCATCCGTGGTGCCTTCTCACACTTCATTATCTCATTTCTGCAGTAATGGGCTAAGGTCCTCTGCTGAGGTCTCTTATGTGCACTTAGCACATGGTAGGTGCTCAGTAAACCCACTGTTTTTCTTTACTGAGAGGGTAGAATTCTGATTCCCTGAGCCCTGTGTGTAGGAAGTGGAGGTTTTAATTGTGGGCTGGCCTCTGGCTCTGCAGGCTTCCTCCCACAGCTCAGCATCCAGTTTCTTCATCAGTCAAATGAGGGGGTTGGCTTCATTCCCAAAACGGTGATTAGGGACCTGGGATGTGCCGGGTGTGGGCTGGGGCTGGTGAATGAGACACCCTTCCTTCCACTAGGGAGTCAGGCATCTAAATAAGTCATTGCAATGCAGTGAGGTAAGTGCTAATATGGCCGAGTGACACAGGAGCAGAACAGCTTATTCCTCCTGGGAAAGGGGAGTCGGGTCGAGGACTGCACCAGGGCTGTTACTTGAGCCGCATCTTAGAGGGAGGGCAGGGGTTTATTAGGCAGAAGCCATTGGAGACTCCTCCAGAAGCGGCAACAGTGCGTAGAGAGGCAGTGAGTGTGTTCCGGAAGCCACAAGTCCACAAGTCTTCAGCGTAGTGTGGAGGGGGGTTCCACTTGGGGAGTGAGGCGAGGTGGTGACATTTCGCAGGAGTGATCTCCAAGGACTCCTGCTCTCACACTCCCGACTCTGTGGCTCCTGCGTCCCCATATGGCTCTGGGCTGGCCCGAGTCCATCTGCCTGGGGTGGGGGTCGGGGTGGGGGATGCTCTGTGTCTGCGGCCTGCCCTGTCTGTGTCCGCATCGGAATACTCTGGGTTGAACTTTATTTCCTAATGTGGCATTGTCTCCTTTCTCATATGGGTAATTCTGTAATGACTGGTTGTGACCCGCCCCTCCCCCATATTTAATTCTCATCAGCCCAGCTCTCCACTTTGCTATTAATGATAGCAGCCAGCAAAATAGCTTTCAACATGCCATTGACAGTCTGGTTTAAGAGCGCACTTGAAGTAGTGCTAGACAGCTGAAAGCACCCATAATTGTGTACCAGAGTGAGAACTGCGTGCTCAAGGGCCTTGTTTTTATATGCTTAAAGGGACAATATCTTGTTTTCAACAAATGCTCTCTGAGACTCACAGCCAAGATGCTTTCTTCCCTTCTCTCTTTGCCTTTCTCTGTTGGCGATTTCTTTTCTTTCTCTTGCCTTTCAAAGTAAATGTTCCCCCTTAAGTGGGGGCTAAGGAGAAACTTCTTCTGGAAGAGGGCGTTTCCTGCCGTCACATAAGTAAGGATGATTTCCTGGGTTTGTTGCTTTGAGTCATCCCTTGCAGCACCTCCCCCCTGAGGGTCCTTAGGACCTGGCATTTCTCACCAACATTGATTTGGAGTTCTTTTGTTTGCTAAGGAAGTTGCACAGTCAGCACAGCACAGGCAGCAGGCGGGCCTCCTAGCTGTCACTGAATGTTTAAGCAGAGGCCACCTTTGTGGGGGTTGTGGGGGATGGGTCCTCCTTTTGGAGAGTCGGATCAGGGACCTCTCAGCCCCTTTCAAATCAGATTTTAGGCGGCTGTTCTTGTGCAGAGGCCCCTCTTGAAATGGGAGGGTGAGTGGGGAAGAGATTTATATTCTCAAGTGGAGGCTCATCCGGGCTTTGGGAGTTACCCAGGGGTCCCATTTACTCAACCCTGAAGACTTTGCCTGAGAACAAATGCCTCCCTCCCCTTCACTCCAGCCAACTTCATTACTTTGAAAATGCAACAACCATTTGTTTTGGGAAGTCTCCCTTCACCGCACTGTCACCAAAGCTTCCCTTAAGCAGTTGCATCCTTTGAAGGGTATAGAAAGAGCCACATTCCCAGTGCTGGGAGGGCCAGGGGTGAGGCTGAGAGGCAGGCAAGCCCTGCTCGCTCTGGAGTCTGGCTGTGGCTGCTGCCCTGTTCTCTCAGAGGCCGGCTGCCCTTCATTTACCCACCATGTGAGTGACAGAGAATGGGGTTGGGGATCCTGGGGCAGCTGCCACCACCACCAAATAACCTCAGGAAGAAGGCCTTTGTTGAGGATAAAGAGTTTGGAAATTTTGATCTTCCAAATATTGTTAGTTATAATAATATAACCACAAGTAGCACTTGATTGTTCATAAAGCAGTTTAGGCATTTTCGTTTTAGGAACCTAAAATAATAGGCATTTGAGTCTGGGGCAAGCAAACACCAGAATGAAAGCATCAGAGCGTGGTGTGACTGTACTGGGGTGTGAAGACGACCTGCATACTTCCAGGGCCCCGGAGGCCTGTGTTCTTAAATTGGGGCTGGCGGCAGGTGGGGAGAGGAGTGTGGATTGACAAGGCTCTGAGTTCCCTGAGGAACGGGACCTTTGGTTTCACTGAAGCCCATGAGCCCTGCGTGCTGCTTGGCCTAGTACTTGGGTGCACAGAGTGCATTTTGTGGACGACTCAAGTAGGGTTATGTTCCAGGTTGGGGTTCTCCCTAACCCTGTATAGCATTTTGAACTTCTTTCAGAAACCCGTCAGTGTAAAAGTTGTTTATAGAAAGAAATGTGTCATAAACCTTTTTTTAAGTGTGTTTAATGTAGATGGAGCATTTTTTTTTTTCATCTCACATTATGGATAGATTAAGTGTGAGAGGGTAAGAAAGGGGGAGGTGAGAAAAGAGGTAGCTAGGAGGAGAGATAATAAGAGAGATTTGGGGAAATTTGGTGAACATGCTGAATTTGGATTACAAGAAGGCACTGAGTTAGCAGGAAGCCAGGGTCCATGGCTTGGAGGTAAATTAGTAAGTATGCTTGTCGTGTCTTAGGTGTCTATTTAGGTGTGGAGTTTAAAGTGTTGTGGCCTTATCTCATTGCCCTTCTAAATCCTTGATAACCATTATTCATAGCTCAATTTGGGTTTTTTTTGTTTGGGTTTTAATTATTTTTCTAAAATCTATTTTTATTGATTTCAGAGAGGAAAAGAGAGGGAGAGATAGAAGCATCAGTGATGAGAGAGAATCATTGATCTGCTGCCTCCAGCACACTCTGTACTGGGGATCGAGCCCTCAACCTGGGCACGTGCCCTGACTGGGAATCGAACCATGACCTCCTGGTTCATAGGTCGATGCTCAACCACCAAGCCACTCTGGCCAGGCCTGGTTTTAATTCTTAATGAAAACTCTACTAGACCACTGGATAGCAGTTTGGGAGGAGGTGGGTTTGAGAGGGAGCTAGTCATAAAAACAAGTTTCTAATAACTGATTTTGATTTTGGTGGCCTATGAAATGCCACCACTCCTGCCACTTATTTGGGGTGAGAGGACCCTCTGGCCCTTTAAGGAACACACATACATGCTCTTTGGTTGTGAACTTGGTGGTAGGTGGATAAAATGGGGCTCTGTTTCTGCCCACAGTCTGTCCTCTCCCCCTATACCTCATTTTCCCTTCCCTGCCACCCAGGTTTCCTAGAGAGCCCCTGTTCTTTAAAAGTAATGGTCACTGTTTCATTTGCAGTCCTGCCCTCATGGGGAGACCCCCCAAAATTTAAGGAGCTGCCTCTGCACGGGTAATATGACTTTTACAGCCTGTTGAGGGGCAAGGGGAGACTTTCATAATGTTCCCTGGGCATTAGGTGGGGGTTTGCCATGGCATCCCCAAGGGAGGAATTGAGAATTTTTCCTGCTTGTGGAGAGTTGGCCAATGGAATCTGGGGAGGTGGGGGAGGCTTTAGGAAGTTTTCTGAGGGATGGGACGGGGAGTGACAGTGCCTGGGATGAATGGACAGTGTTGGGGGGAAGGTGTAATCTGAAAAGACTTCCCCTGTTCTGTCTACATAAGCAAGCTCTTTGAGGGCCATCCCCTGGCGTGGGGGTGGGAGGCAAGCAGTTTTTAATGTGTTTTGGGAACCAAGTAATTAAAGTGAACAAATATTTAAAGATCATTGGATCTTGTTAATAGGAAGCCTGGTGGATGGAAAGCCAGAGACTGAGAAATGAAAGTCTTAGTCTTAGGGCTGGGCTTGGCAGTCATCTAGGGCCAGGTCCCTCCCATGAAGAGGTGTCTAGAGCAGTGATGGCGAACCTTTTGAGCTCGGCGTGTCAGCATTTTGAAAAACCCTAACTTAACTCTGGTGCCGTGTCACATATAGAAATTTTTTGACACTTGCAACCATAGTAAAACAAAGACTTATATTTTTGATATTTATTTTATATATTTAAATGCCATTTAACAAAGAAAAATCAACCAAAAAAATGAGTTCGCGTGTCACCTCTGACACGCGTGTCATAGGTTTGCCATCACTGGTCTAGACCATGCTCCTGCAGATGGGGCACTCACTAGTACACAGCACTTAATTCATTTTTGAGATGATCACATTGGACCCAAATCTGCCTCCTCCATGTAACGGAAACTGAGGCCCAAGTGCAGGACATACCTGGACTTGGAATGCAAGATTTTGCATTGTCAATTCTTCCAAGGTCAGTGACCTAGAATCTTGTCCATCCCCACCGTCCCCCACTTCCTCACTCAGCCTTACTATTTCCAGTTCCCTTATTCCCTAGACTCTTGGCAGACGATATCTGAGATTTCTGGTAGGGTGAGGAAGAGAAGGCAAATTCCTCTCAGGGAAGCACGTGGAAGGGCCACGTCACGAACTCAGGACCCCAGACTCCCTTCCCTTTCTAGCTGGGTCAGGGGGAGTGTTTTGTGTCCTCCTGCCACCCTTACCCCGTGTGAAGGACCCGGGGTCTGGTGCCAGCCAGCGTTCCATTTCCTCCCATGGGAGACAGATCCTCGGGGTCACACCAGGGCTGCGCCTTTTCTTGTACCAAGCCCTCCCAGCATAAAGAATTCAGCAGGCTTCTTTGGAAGCATAAATATTTAATGGTGTTGTAGTTATATATAATTTGATCAATATGTCAGTGCTAAAAGGGCCTTTAAGGAGGCTCACCTATCATTGAGTGATCTGTGATGTAAACCTCCTCAGCCTCTCCAGGAACCGGGGTCATTATCTCCCTTGGCTGCTAAGTGGATCATTTATTTGCTCCCTTCTTAAAGACACGGTGGTGCTGCTTTCCCCTAGAGCAGTGGTTCTCAACCGTGGCTGCACATTAGAATCACCTGGGAATCTTTTTAAACTCCTGTTTTCGGGGCCTCATCCTCCGGAAGTTCTGTTTCTTTGTTACTAATGTTGTGGCCCCACCCCATAACAAAGAAACAGAATTTCCGGAGGATGAGGCCCAGAAATCAGGATTTTAAAAAGATTCCCAGGTGATTCTAATGTGCAGCCAAGGTTGAGAACCACTGCCCTAGAGCCTGTGGCAGGGATGGATGGGGCCTGGGAATGCCATCCCAACTTTTTCTGGAGGTCTCACCCCTTTCTGTCCCTTGACTTCCGTCCCATCAGCAATAGAATACCCACTTGCTTTATTTCAGATTGGTCTGAGGAGAAACTGCCTGGCAAGGAATATCATCTTGTAGTCCAATAATTGAAGGCCTATCAATTTAGAATTGCTTTAGAAATGCAACGGGGTATTTTAATTTAAAGTTGCCCAGACACATTGTTCTGGAATCTTCCAATATTTTATTGCTGGGTGATTTTGGCACCCAGCTGCTGGAGCCTACTTCTTTTGTACAGCCCCCCAGTCCTCCCTGTGCCCCTGTGATTTTAATTCAAGATGAAGCAGATTCACTATGAACGCCCCAGGACGTGAGTCAGAGAACCAGGTTAAAGCTGGTTAAAATTCAAGAACCCCAGCGTGGACGAGTCCCCACCTCAAACACACATGCTTCTAGAAGAATGACCTGAGGCCCAACCAGTGGACCTGTCTTTCCAGAGGTCACATGGCACGCCAGACCCAGAGCTGAGTAGAAAACCACCATTTCACATAGTTTGGGAGCGTACGTAACTCACGCTTCACATAGGCAGGTATCTTTTTCCTCACTTCCCTTTTCTCATACGCATCCACAGTCGGGTCTCTGGATTCACAACACACCACACAGATTGTCCCAGGAAGGAATCTTGGTTGTAGAAGTGAACCAGGAGCCCCGTGGCAGCCCCTTGGCTGTCTCACAGACATATTTCCACATAGTTTGGGAGCGTAAGTAACTCACGCTTCACATAGGCAGGTATCTTTTTCCTCACTTCCCTTTTCTCATACGCATCCACAGTCGGGTCTCTGGATTCACAACACACCACACAGATTGTCCCAGGAAGGAATCTTGGTTGTAGAAGTGAACCAGGAGCCCCGTGGCAGCCCCTTGGCTGTCTCACAGACATGTAAACTGCTGTTACTTCCCACTAAATGATGCATCTTGAAAAGGCCTTGCCTGGCTGTCTTCAGCACACAACCAGTTTTTTCTTGTGAAGCAGAGAACCCATACAGTGGCTTGAGGTGTTGAGATTGAGGGCCTCAGTGCTCCGGCAGTTCCCCTGATGGTCACATTTGAATGGTTCCTCCTATGAAGACTGGTTCTTGGGACTGAGCCCCCGCCTAGCCCAGCACCCAGCACCCATCCGCCTCTCGAGGTGGCTTGCTTCTTTGCTCATCCTTCAAACTCAGCCCGTGCACTGTCTTACTGAGCTTTATGGAGAAAGTGACATGTCACAGAGCAATTCAGGAGTGTTTAAGATTCTAAATTCTACCAGTAAGTGGTGGCTCCTGGATCTTATAAGTTATCCAATTCACCCTCCGTTTTACAGACAACAGAATTGAAGCACAGTGGAGGGAAGTGATTTGCCCAAAGCCACACAGCTCGATGGAGGCAGAGCTGGGAAAAGAAATCAGGTCATTTCTGTGTGCCCTTGGGTCATACCATGCTCTTTAAAGTGGTAGGTTGCTCCCTCTCCTTGTTTTTATTTGACTGAGGTTAAAAAGAAGGGTGCCTTCTCAAGAGCTGCCTGGTACAAATGCCTGGCAGCTTAAGACTAAATAGTGGAGAGACCGTCCCATGGAAGGGCCTGTCGGTGCCTGTCAGCTGTGCCTTGAACAATCAGCTAAATTAAAAAAAAAAAAAAAGGCCAAAGCCTGGCTCCGTGCCGAGGCCAGGGGTCACAGGTTGCTGGGGTGAGGACCACCAGCACATTCCATCTCCCTTCATTTAGTGTCCTGGGTCAGAGGCCCAGGGGTGGTAAGCAGCAGCAAAGTAGACGCTAGCGTATTGGGAGAGAAATATGCTTTAAAATGCTCAAGTGCCCTCAGTTTACAGCAAGATGCTTAGAGGTCCTGCTTTAATGAGGAGATGATGGGGCAGATGGGAGCTCCTAGGGCGCACTGAGCAGATTGCTCTTTGGGAAATTACACTTGCCCCCCACTATCTTGCTTCCTCGTTTATTTGACTAACAATCTCGACAGAGACACAGGGCAGATGTTATTCCAAGAGCCCAGTTGGGAGCTCAGATCCAGAACTTCTCGGGATCTCCGTGCACGTTTCTCTGAAGTGCCTGCGTCTAGTAGATTAGTTCCTTCCGAGCAGCACTGTTTCTACCAGCAAAGCCGCCTTCTTTGAACCGTACTTGAAAAGAAACTTTCAAAGGCAGCATCAGGCTCCCCACACACCTTTTTCCAAAGGAAGCAGTCTTTCTGCCGCAGGCACTCTCCTCCGCTTCACATCTGAGGCTCCGACTCAAAGGCAGTGGCTTGGTGGGACGGAGATGGAGGGCAGGATGGAGGGCCGTGGCCTTGGTGATAACAGTGCCCTGAGCTGCCAAAAGGGTTTTCCAGCCGATGCTCTCCCTCCAGTTTGTGGTTGGTAACCCTCCCGATCGTTGAAGTCACACATCTTGATTTTGTTTTCTTCCTTCTTGGAACTGTTGTTTGCGTTGGATAAAATGCTGTTTGAACAGCTGCTCTAATCAGAAATGTTGTCGATTATTAACCCTGAGGGTAGTTTTTCTTTCAAAAATACTTCTCTAAGCTCCCTCGAAATGTGGAAATTTGGTTTCTTGGTAGGAAGTCATTTAGTGAAGTTGCTTAATTGCCGAGCGTCAGTTTCCCCGTCTGAAAAATGGAGATTTTAGTGAGTGCCTTCCTGTTAGGGTGATTGTGAGTTCACACACACGTGACGCTTGGAGGAGCTGCAGCTGCGGATGTCAGCCGTTATTATCATGTTAAGAGTGGTCCTCTCCGGCCCACTTTCTATTTCCAGGACTTCCCCTCTTGCTATCACCACCCTCAATTAAAAAAAAAAAATCATTGTGAGAAAAAATCATGTAGTGGACAGTTTTCCTGTTCATTCTTTGACTCACCAGAGTATCCAAGCCGTTCGGTGGCATGTGTAGAGATGGGCAAGGCTTAGTCCCTGCTTCCACTCTTCAGGGAGACGGGGAGGGGAATGCTGCTGCAGCAGGTGATGGCACGGGTACAGCCAGAAGGGCCAGGAGGGATGCAGTTTGCATACTTTTCCACCCTCAGCTCTCGCCAACCCACACAAATCCCAGACCCGAGGACAGGGCCGCACTCGGGTGGGAGACCGCCCCTCCTCTGCCGGCCCCAGCCCGGTACAGTCTTGTCTCGTCTCATGGGGCACTAAAGTTCAAACTGTGCCTGAGGCCTCTGCATTGAGGTCAAGCCCAGGAGAGAGCCTGGATGCCGAACCCAGGCCTCCAGAACATTCCATGTCTGTGTAGCTGTTCCGAGGGCCCTGTTTGTGGTGTTGGAAGACGGGTGAAGGAGGCAGAAACCGCTTTCAGAGGGGTGGAAGTCAGAGCGGGAACTTACTCTGATGACACTGTGGTCACCTGGTAGCCTGGATACCAAGCCTTGAACTGGGCACAGCTACCTGAAATCCTGGCAGATCATAACGAGAGGACGCTGGGCTCCAACCAGGCCCGGGGAGAAGTTCCCACGGAGGAGAAGCCTATGGCTGCATGTTTGCTGATGAGTGTGGGGAAGGGGAAGATCAGCTACTTTTTCCTGTAACTATCAAGACTCTGACACTTGGCCTATCTGCTAGAGGAAGTAGGCAGTAGCTGGGAACCCTTTCATAACCACCTACCCCAGAGATGGTGAGAGTTGTAGCTGCTGAGTAGGCCAGAGTGACCCGGAAGTTCAGAACCTGCTGCCGGCCTGCTGGCTGTGGAGAGGGGCCACAGCCAGAGACCCACCAAGGCAGCTGTGGTTGGTCTAGCTCTCAAAGGGCGTGGCTGCTGCCCACCCACCTCCCACTAGTATGTCAACACTTCATCCACCACGGTCACTCCCATAGATGCTGTCCACACTGGGGCAGGACCAGGTCAGCGGCTAGGGGGACACTCCACTATGAAAAATAAATACAGGGAGGCCAGAGAGATTCTTTTGGCTAAACATTTATTGAGCGCCTACTATGTGCTAGGCACTGCTATGCTAGTTATTTGAGGTAAGAGGCCTTGGACCAACTGAGCCTCCTAAGCAGTGAACTTAGTTTATTTCTGTTTGTTTTTATATCTCTTTCTATCCTTATTTGGCACATAAACATGACCACTGAGTGACCTTGTTGCTCTGTGCGGCTTTGGACTGAGATGCAGGCTAGCTGATTGTTTCTAGAACTCCTGCCATATGCAGCCCTGACTTTCAGAATTCATTCTCCTTCCCCACTATCAGTTGATTTGGGGGAGGAAAAAATGAACAGAAATGGGAAAAACCCTCTTTTGGAGTCAAATCATCCCACTTACCTAGATTAATAATTTATACAACAATTACTTAGTAATCTTCCCAGGTTCCTTACAATATGAATGACAGGTTTCCAGTAGGTGGAGGCCAGGGATGCTGCTAAAAACCCTACAGTGCACAGAAAACCCTACAGCAGTGGTTCTCAACCTTCTGGCCCTTTAAATACAGTTCCTCATGTTGTGACCCCAACCATAAATTATTTTCGTTGCTACTTCATAACTGTAATTTTGCTACTTTTATGAATCGTAATTTCCCAGGGATCCAGAGGTCCAGGGCCTGTTTGTAAGCTGGCATTGCTTTTATTTTAAGTGCACAAGGATTTCTCATCCAGAATCATTTGACATGCAGATGATCACGGATTTTTAAAGGCTGTTGTCATGGTTTTGTCTCTGGAAGATTGCTGTGTGCTGATGAGAGCTCTGAAGCCAGTGCTGGGCCCTCAGCCTCGGTGGCCTCAGGATTTAGAAGGAGATAAGAGAAGCAATTGTGAGACTTGTCTGTTAGTAGGTCTAAGGCCTTCCCGGTCTGGCCTCAGTTAACCGTTTAGCACCACTCTCTTTTAACCTCTTTCTACCTGGCATTCACATAGCACATGGGTAGCTAAACCAGTTGGTGTCTTTCTAAATGTGATCTTTTCCGGAGTGTTAGGAGGCGGGATAGGGAATTGATAAGCCTTTCTATGATCAACTTCAATGAAGCCTTAGGAATCTAAAGAGTTGCCTCCTGAGCAGCTTCTAGGAAAGGTGATACTTTACCCTAAGAAATGCAGTGTTAACGGTGAGACTTTAGGCTGGGCAGCACATATATGGGAGAAGCAGCAGTGAAAAGTGGGGGTACAGGAGACCCTGTAAGCCTTGCATGAAGCTGGCCCCACGGGACCCTTTGGTACATGACCCCCGGGGGCTTCCTGGCGACCTCCCGATTTGTCTGAGAGCCTGTGTTGCTGTTGCCATTTGGGCCACTGGGCATAGCAGTCCCTTCCTCACCACGCTATTTCCCTCTCGTAATAGGTTTTGCTGGGGTGTGCGGTGTGTGTGTGTGTGTGTGGGGGGGGGTGTGGTGTGTGCATGTGTGTGGGTGTGTGTGTGTAGAGGCCTGGGTGTTACACTTAGGAATGACA
>NW_006300018.1:1666931-1670447 GCF_000327345.1 Myotis davidii
GTTGTGTGGGGGGGGGGGGGTTGGGGAGTGGTCATTCTTGTTTTCTTGTTTTGTATTACTCTGTTTTTCATTAGAGCTTTCATCCAAAGGAGACAAACTATATTCTGACCCAAACAGCTGGACCACCTCTAACAGAAAATTGGAGATCCCCAGAATGTAGGCAGAGTGGTTGGGGAGTTGGAAGATTTCTTCAAGCTGTGATTTAGCCAAGAGGCTCCTGAGGGTGGAAAAGAGGAGTTGTTTTCTTGTTTTGTATTACTCTGTTTTTCATTAGAGCTTTCATCCAAAGGAGACAAACTATATTCTGACCCAAACAGCTGGACCACCTCTAACAGAAAATTGGAGATCCCCAGAATGTAGGCAGAGTGGTTGGGGAGTTGGAAGATTTCTTCAAGCTGTGATTTAGCCAAGAGGCTCCTGAGGGTGGAAAAGAGGAGCCGGTGGGAGGGTCTGTGGTTTGGGGCAGTTTGCACTTCCACTTGTCTGACATTTTGGCGACAATTTATTTGCCTGAACTTCATGAGGTCTCTTTTCTTTTGCAGACAGAGATTGCGAAGAGACTGAACACAATTTTAGCACAGATCATGCCTTTCCTGTCACAAGAGGTAAGACTTTTTGTCGTGTCCTTGTCGTTCCAAAGCAGCCACTGGCTGATGAGGTTCCACCAGAGCTCTAGCCCCTGAAGTTGAAGTTGACAACCTGGGGTTTACAGAGCCTTCTCCAGCCAGTTCAGGGCTGGGAGCCACATCAGAGGAACAACGTGCTCCTTTTTCTGGTGGGACTAATTCTCTGCCACTATCTGAGACCAGGGCGGGGGCGGGGGTTTGGCCTGCCACTGGGGTAGCAATGGGCAGCAGGTGCCTCTGTGCCCCCATGCTGTATCTAGTTCAGCCTCTGCTTCCCTGTGCTTGAAATTCCACACCTAGAGCCATCTAGGAGCAAGGACACCTGGCCAGTCAGTGTCAAGACCCAGACCCTGTGAGGGGAACCAGTACCCACAGGGGACCCCACCCTTCAGAACAGTGCACTCGCCAAAGGCACACCTTATCGCTCACATCACCTTCTAAGCCACTTTGCAAGGGGCCCCCACCCGAGGAAGGTGCTGAGGTAGTGGAAACGTCTCCAAGGACGCTCTTTGGTACAGGGTGGACAGATGGGCTGCCTGCGAGGCCCATTTCCGTCTGGCAGAGCTCACTTCGGCTGGGGCAGGCCCTGCCCTCCATGCCCCTCCTGGGCCCTTCTCAGCTCACTCCTGGAGCCCTGGGTCAAAAATGATTGACTTCTTGTAAGAACAGGATATAGCCATGTCCTCAGAGTTTGCAGCCTGGTAGGGAAGACAGCCGCATACAAAGCTGGTGCTACCTCAAGGCTGAAGGGAATGAATACACCGAAAAATGTTTTTTTAAAAAAGACTCTTTTTTACAGCAGTTTAGGTTCATAGCAGAACTGAGTGGAAAGTACAGAGATTTCCCTTAGCTGCCCCCACCAGAGTGGTGCATTTGTTGCAGCTTTTGAACACAACATGGACACATCTTCATCACCCAAAGTCAACTCATTGCTTACTTTTGAGTTCATTATGCTGCTTTTCTTTATCTTTCTGTGTAGACATACGTTTTTGTTTTCTCTCTATTTAGATAGATACAGATTTGGTTATATTTAGATACATATGTATTTCTTCTGAACCCTTTGAGTGTAAACTGCAGACATCCTGACAGCTCACCACTCACTGCTCCCACTGCGTCTTCTAACAATGTGTACAGGCTTCTGCGTGACTCCAATACCGTTACTGCATTTAGAACATTAATAATCATTCAATAATGCCGTCCGGTGTCCAGCTTGTAGTCTAACGCATGGAAAAAAGTTTTTTTGTATGTCTGTTGGAGGGGGGCCATTGACCAATACCCATCTTTTGGTTCATTTATATTTTAATTTAAAACAATTCATACGAAGTTTTGATTACAAAAGTAATACATGCTCATTGAAAAAGATCTAAAGAAGAAAGTGAAAATGCCCTGTCCGTGACCCACCCGTGTCCCCTGCCAGTGTCGAGGACCTCCTCTGCCTATGCCTCTGTGCGGCTGGGTGGGCGCCTGGCCCCAGCCGCCGCAGTTAACCCCTTCCGTTCCCTCCAGCACCAGCAGCAGGTGGCGCAGGCTGTGGAACGTGCCAAGCAGGTCACCATGACGGAGCTGAATGCCATCATCGGGGTACGTGGACTCCCCAATCTGCCTCTCACCGTGTGTATAGCCCTTTTATTCCTCTCATTTATCATAACCAGAGATCGATTTTGATCTCAGCTGGCCTCAAAGAATGGCGGCCCCAGGACTCCATCTCCTGAAGCTTTTTATAGGCTTGGGTCCATTTGGGGCTCTCTCCCCATTGGGTCCCTCATTGCCCACCCAAGTCCCTGAATTAAAGACATGTCTCAAATCAACCTCTAAACTCATCATCCCTGTTCTCCCTCAACTTTTGGTGTCCCCACCATTGAGGGGGATGGGCTCTGAGATCACGTTTAAGACCAGGCTGACTGATGGGGTCCCCCAACCTCCTCCTCATGCCTTCCAAGGGCCTGTCTGCTCTATCCCCTCTCCCTGGCAAAGGTCTGCCTTTCTTTAGCCATCTGGGATCAGAACTGTCTCTGCTGTACTGTTGATGTGAAGCGTGCTGTGGAATTTGGGGTTGGGCCTTGCTGTCCCATGCACTCAGCTGCCTGGCTGAGCCTTCCTCATGTGCCCTTGTGAATTCCAGCTGCGGGACCTAGACAGGTCATCCTGACCTCCGAGGTCAAGGGAACAGGGAAAAATATCCCAGAGCTCTTTACGAACCCACTTCTTGTTTGATCCCTCAGTGAAAGGAGGAAGCCAGATCTTTCCCCAGCCCCTACCTGGCTTGCATCTTTAGTTCTTGGTTGCAAATAGCATCTTTCTCTTGATTGGTGCTTTGGTTGAGGCTAAGGATGTTTAAGGTAAACATCTGAGAAAAAAAAACACCTTTTCAGTGTGACTTTGGACAAGGTTCTTACCCTCGGGGTATTCTTGTTCACCTTTTGTCCCTAAAGTGATAAAACACAGGGAGTGGGTGAGATCACTGCTTCCCATCCACAGACAGCTGGGTCAGGGTCCCTAAGAGGGCTTTGGAACAATGTAGATTCCAGGGTATTCGCCACAGAGTTCTTGTCCATAGATCTGGAATTATTCTGAAGGATACAGAATAATTGGGGAAACAGTGGACTGGTTGGCCAGGGGCCCTTCAGCCCTAACGTTCTGGGGTTCTGGCTGGTTTTCATTCTTTTTTCTCCTTAAATGAGGTCATTATTTCAAAGTGGAACTGCAGGCTCCAGAGTTTTCTGCTTGGTGGGTAGATGGTGACTCTGGGCTTTTCATTTCGGGGCAGAAACCTGGAGACCTGTGTTCTAGCTCTGGCTCTTCCCGTGTCACCTCGGGCAGGCTCATTTCTTCCTCCAGCCTCAGTTCCTGCATCTGTAAAAGGAGGGCGTGGGCCAACTCATCTCTCTGG
>NW_006300018.1:1670489-1673103 GCF_000327345.1 Myotis davidii
ATGCTGGTGGGTCCCGACCCTCTCTCTTGCCATTGGGATCCACGATGGCTATGTGGTCCTGTACTCCTGGTGTGAGCTCCGTGGCAGCTCCCCACTGCTGCTGGGGAAGGGCATGAAGTGTTAGACCGGTCCTGGTAGCATTGGGGGGGGGAGCAGACCCTCATCTGTTATGTGCGAGGAGCATGGGGGAGTTTGGAAAGGGGACTGAGCAAGCAATGTTTTTAGCCATTGAGTTTGGGGGGGGCAGCACCCCCAGGGGGGACATCATAATACCAAAGTTTGACGTCTCTTTAGGATCCTCTAACCCAGTGTTGGGACCAGGTGCTTTGTGGGGTGTGGTCCTGTGCATTGGAGGTTGTTCAGCAGTCCTGGCCTCTACTTACTGGATGCCAGTAGCAGCCCCCCACATTGTGACATCCAGCACTGTCTCTAGACATTGCCGAGTGTCTGTCTGGGAGGGGCAGAATGGCTCCTGGTGGAGAACCACTGCTCTATCCAGCCAATGCCCTTATTTTTCAGAGAGGAAAAGTGATTTAGGGACGGTCACATACTGTTCAGGAGCAAAGCCAGGCAGAGGCCCAGGGGCCAACTCCCAGCCCAGGGCTCTGCCCCCATCCTGTGTCCTATGTCTCAGTGACCAGTTCCTGTCTCATGGCTCAGCTGACGGTGGTAGAAGGGGGACCAGGGGTAGCAAGCACATTGTGAGCTCTGTCCTGGAATTTCTCCTCTTCCAGCTCCTCATCCCCATCCCCTTTTCAGGATGAGCCCTCCCCTCTCTACAGCGGCCACAGTGGCGTCCCCTCTCCCCCTCTTTTTTCCCTTTGGAATTAAAATCCTCTTATGAAAATAGTTTTTTTTAACTTCTACAAAAGAGTGAAATTGGGGTAGAAGCGCTGCTTGGATTAGCTCCACTTCCTTTAAGTATTTAGGAAGCTACAAGTTAGGTCAAGGCAGCTCCAGGCAGATATTGGAATTCAATTAAAGCCAACGAGTGGGGCCTGTGACCCCCATTTTCAAGGTAATTGCTTCTGCAGCTCTGAGTGAATGCAGCCGTTGCCCTGTCATTAAGCAGGCAGGCGTCTAATCGCTGCGCCTGACAGAGCCTCACAAGGCAGGAATTACGGACAGCTGAGGCCCGTTGCACTGGGAGCCAGGCTTGTCTGCAAGCCAACAAGAAGATGGCTCACCTCCTCAGGAAGGAGAGGGGAGAGGGAGCTTGCAGCTAACTAAGCTGACTTTAGAAAGTGAGGTGGAGAAGGAGGGCAGGGGGCAGGGGGCCAGGAGGGCCACAGGCGGGTGGCAAGAGAGTAGATGTCTTGTCCCCAGCCATAAAGGGCAGTGAAGAGAAGGTCCAAAGAGGCTCTTAATATGCCCATGGTGCTATGGATCAGCCCCTCTAGAGGGGGAAGTAGCCCAGCCCCCTGGTCTGGGAATTAGGAGAGCTTTGAGCAAGTTACTTCATTCCCCGCCCCCCTCCACCCCCCGCCCAGGCCTCAGTTTCCCCATTTGGGAAAAGATGGAGAAGAACTAGGCAAGTTTCTTAAATGTGCCTCCTGCTTCAGTCAGTTGTTTAGGGCTCTCTTGGGCATGGAGTTAAAGGATTCTGGGGCCATGTCTTGGCTCAGCTCAGAGAGAGGTGAGAGAGAAGTTAGGTATGTCTGGCGTGGGCATGCCTGTAGCTAATGGAATACTTACTGTGTTAATTGAGATACCTCTAGGGCGGTGGGGAATGTCCAGCCTGCAGACTGTAAAAGACCTGAGAAAGCATTTGTTCTGGCCCTGCCAAGGCATTAGGGGTGAGTTAATTAAATGTTTGACTAAATATATCAGGCTAATTTTTAATTTGATAATTTTGTATGGCTTGTGAATGATGTTACAAATATCCAAATGGCCCTTGGCAGAAAAAAGGTTCCCCACCCCTGCTCTAGGGTCTCCCTTTCCTGGTAAGAAGGGCCAGGATCCAGCATCAGATTAGTGTGAGAGGAGAGGAGACAGGGGGGCTGGTCCAGGGAGCTCAGGCTCATGGGCCCAGCCCACCTACTCCCCTGTGAGGCCACAGGGAACTCGTGTCCATCTAGGAAAGATAGGCTGGAAGATATCTCTGCTAGTCGGGGCCTGGCAGGACCCAGTTCCTACAGACCCCCTACTGTCACATGTATTTTATTAAAGTGTGTGTGTGTGGGGGGGGAGGGTGAGGAGGAGAAAGAGGGAGTTTGTATTTATCTAGAGTGGTGAAGCCATATCTAAGGTTCTTGCAATCACTCCAGGATGTTGTTGAGCTGGATTCTGTTGATTGAATTTTTTAAAATGTATTTTTCTTGATTTCAGAGAGGAAAAGAGAGAGAAACATCAATGATGAGAGAGAATCATTGTTTGGCTGCCTCCTGCATGCCCCCTTCTGGGGATGGATCCCACAACCTGGGCATGTGCCCTGACTTGGAATCGAACCGTGACGTCATGGTTCTTAGGTCAACGCTCAACCCCTGCTGGGGTCCAACCCCAGCAGGTCCACGGGTCCCCAAAGGTGTGGACGGAGTTGGCGAAGAAGGAATGACACGGAGACAGCGTTCAGTTGATCAGCAGCCTAGCCAGGATCTCTAGCCAGGATCTCCAG
>NW_006300018.1:1673596-1686561 GCF_000327345.1 Myotis davidii
CGATATGATACGCCAGGTCCCTTGAAACATATGCTGTGCAGATGTTTCTTCCCTGCAGCGACTGTGTCAAGCAGCAAGGGTGGACTGGCTTCCAGCAAACCCCCAAGCCACACCAGCTGGGCAGTTGATTGAATTTTGCAGGAGGAAGAAGGATGGCAAGAGAGTAGGCCTTAGAATGCATCGTTTCTTTCAGCCAGGCGGCCGTGGTGGAGACAAGTAATGTTTGGGGTTGAGTCCTGGCTCTGGTTGTTTCTGGCAGAGACCTTTAGCCTCTCTGACCCTGACCCCATCTCTGAACTGGGGATCAGAAGGGTTGTTGTGATCCCCACCAGCTATGGGCCCACCAACCATGAGAAGCAAAGAACGAGTGGAGGCTTGGGGCTGCTCCCCCTCTCCTTCAAGGGCAGGAAGTGTTCATTTTATACAGCGAGGACTCTGTGCTTGCTTTGGTGGACATCTTCAGTGGGTCGTGGCTCTGGAAGCATTTAGAGAACACAGAACTTCACTAAGTTTAGCCCAAATCGTGAACCTGAGGAGTGAAGCATTAAATGAGCTCACAAAAACATAGAGCATGATATGCATAATGCAATTACATGTGCTCTACAAACAGTCTTCCCAGTGGCCTCACTTGTAAGTGGCCATACCTCCCACTTGGCACACGTGTGGAGGATGGGGACACACGAAAGCCCCATAGGACACCTTCTTGGACATGCTTGTGTTCTGGTATGAAATGGTAAAGGGGCAGGAAGAACATGCGTGGGTGGGCTTGGTCCAGTTTCCTAGCCCCTCTTCTGGGATTGGAGGTGGAGCGGGCCGGGCCGGTGCTTGACTTCCTTTCACATCATGGATGGAGAAGTCCCAGAGTGAGAAGGAATAGCGGAAACCCGAGTCAGGCTGCTGCAAAGCGGTCAGCTCAGGGCCCTCCTCAGACTATGGACTTGGTTCCTTTTTCCCAATTGAAAATATGGTCATCCTCTCACTCACATGTGACTGTGTTTTGGCACATTGTCCTCTGAAGTCAGGGATGTCACAGGGGCTAGAAATGCAGCCTGAGGAGGGCCGTGCCCTGCCTGCCTGCCTGCTTGCCTGCCTGCAGAGGGGCTGGGCTGTGACATGGGGGTGGTGAGATGCACGGATCGTCAATTGCCAGCTGGCTCCCCCTGCCCCACTAGGGAGAAAACTTTGTCTCACTGTGTTGTGGCGAAGACCTGTGCCCAGCCAGCCCTTGGCATCTGCCCCCACCCTGAGAAGGAAGCCTTGGAGGCTGCCTCGTCTGTTCCTGTTTCCTGAAGCCTGTGGGGCCACTCTTGACTGCCTTCAGATCGCTCAGAGGAGACCTTCTGGCTGCGCGGGGGGGAACTCCGGTACTTGAAGATGGGAAGTACATGGCACCATGGAAGTTTCCTTTCCTCCGTTGTAAAGAAGACTTGTGCTTGACATGCCAACGGCAGAACTCAGTCTTGGAAGTGCAACAGCTTTGCAAGCCTCTGTTTTCCAAGTTTCTGATGCTGGTTCACGGGTTCATGTTTCAGGGAAGGAAGCAGGAAGCCACACTGATGCTCCTTGTCCCAAATAACAGTTGGAGCTGCATCTAAATGGGCCCTGGAGAGGAGGCATGGATGTGGGAGGTGGGTGGTCACTCTTGGACAGAGCCACTGTGCTGTCTTACTTCCCAGCCTCTCTCCACGTTTACCTTTTCCCGGCAAGCATGTCAGGCACCACATTTGAGGTGCTGGGACGGATAGAACAAGGTCTCTGTTTTTCTGGAAGCCACAAGTTGCCAAGCATCATATAAAGATGAAAGACATAGTTATATTTGCAGTCCAGCCATAGATTTCGCTAATATTAACTGAGCACCTGCTTCGTTTTGACATGTAGTAAAGCATGTGATCCTTGCACAACCTGGAGAAATGGGTTGCATTCTGATTCCCATTTCACGGATGAGGAAATTGAGCCCAGAGAGGTCCGCCGACTCATCGAAGGTCTCAACTGGTAAAGGACATCTGGCTGTCCACCTTAGTCTGCCTGATTTCAAGTCTGAGCTGTTAGAACTCTTAGAAGGGAGAAGCTGACCAGGAGGATGGGAGCTTCTAGAGGAGGTGGCATTTGAAAGATGAGCCTAGAAGGTTGGGTCCCAGGGCAGACCTTACCTGGTAAGGTAAGAATCAGGGTGTTTCCATGGCTACCAATCTTCAATAAGCTCTTTCTGTAGACACAGAATTGCTAATGGAGGAATTAGCCCTGTTCCCAGGCAGCAGAGCTACTTCTTTGAAGCCAGGATATCCTCCCTTCCTCTCTCCCTTCTCCCTCCAGTGATCTTATTGGCCATACACAGTAAAGAGTAGACTAAATACCTCCATTTTTGCTTTCTGGAATTTTACTGAATAGTTAACTATAGTAGTATTGGTGGGCCTACCAGCAACTGGTCTAAAACCATAGCGCCCCCAGCAGAGACTCATTTTAAAACTTAGCATCTAGATAAAGTTGAATGGTCCAGCCCTGGCCAATTTAGCTCAGTGGTTAGAATATAGATGGAAGGTTGAGGGTTCAATCTCTGGCCCCAGTCAGGGTGAGTGTGGGAGGCTACTAATCCATCAATTTGTCTCTCAATGGAAAAAATATCCTCCCGTGAGGATTTTAAAAAAAAAAAAGTTGAATGGTTCAGCCACACCAGGGAATACTATGCAGCCATTAAAAAGGAAATATTGATTTGTTTGTAACCCTCTGAATTAAAATCCAATTCTATAACAATAAAGTTAACAAGAGCCTATTTGTATAGAAATACATTTGAAATTTATGGATTTTTGTAAAGGAAAATCTAGACAGATGAACAGTCTGTTCCAGGGAGTGGGATTGAAGGGTAAGCTTTTTGGAAAAGATTGTAAATCTCTACTTATTTGTGATATTTCTGACATTGAGCATGTATTACTTTTGTAATTAGATATAAAAATTACATTTTCTTGACACAGAAAAGGTGGGGGACCTCAGCTCTAAGCTCCAGTCCCAGAAAGCTGAGTCCAGCCGGTGGGTTGGATCTCTGCACTGGGTTCCTGTGACTCCAGCTCCTCAGTCCCTGCACTTGGTTCCTGCTTGGGCATCTTGGGGACAGAGCTGGGGTCAGGTCACACTGGGACCAGTGCCCAACAGCAGCTTCTGTAAACTGCCCAGCAACAGACGTCCCAGGTCTTGGCTGCAAGTCCCAGCCTTTCTCCCAGAGCTGAGAAACGAGCTCTCTGGGCCAAGGGTGCGGTGGTAGCTGTGATTGCCATTAACTTTGGGGTGGGCCAGGTTGGCAGTTTACAGCTTAGCTGTGGGAGAGCGGGGTAGGTAACTCTGACCTCAAATACTGCCTCTTGGAGCCTTACCTCCAATCAGAACTGTGGGCCTTTACTGTGTGTTGCCATAGGTTAGCAGTGGCCCCAAAGTCACAGTTAACATTGACATGCAAGCTTATCAGACTTTGGCTCTTCTTACTTTGGGGTCCTCCTTAGGAATATTCTCTGGATGAGGTTGGTGGCTGATAGATTTGAGCCCAGATCCCACTTACTAGAGATAGGACTTTGCTAGTTACTGGCTACTCCCCCTACCCGCTCAAGCGTCAATTATTCATCTGTAAAATGGGCACAACCGCTCCTTTGCCAGGTGAATGGAAGGGTCAGAGATAATATTGGAAACGCCCAGGCATTCATTAATGTTGGTTCCCTCCTCTTGTGCTAGTTGAGAGGAAAGATGTATGTACAGGTGGGTACCAGCACATCCAAGGCCCCAGCCTGGGAATGTTAAGACAAAGGGCATTTTGTCTTGGCTGCAGGAGAGAGATCTAAGGCTGCCCTAAGCCAGTGATGGTGAACCTATGACACGCGTGTCAGAGGTGACACGCGAACTCATTTTTTTTGGTTGATTTTTCTTTAAGTGGCATTTAAATATATAAAATAAATATAAAAAATATAAGTCTTTGTTTTACTATGGTTGCAAATATCAAAAAATTTCTATATGTGGCATGGCACCAGAGTTAAGTTAGGGTTTTTCAAAATGCTGACACGCCGAGCTCAAAAGGTTCGCCATCACTGCCCTAAGCCAATCCCTTGGGTGTGGGAGGGGGGAGAAGGAAAGAGAGGACCCCGAGGCTAGTGCTGGGAAGGGGTATGGTGTCTGGAGCAGGGAGCCAAACTCCTTTGCTAGGGACTGTTATTGTTGCTGTTGTTGATAATGCTGAGTTAATCAGATCAAGGTTTAGGACAGAGAGGAGATATTGTAAGCCCTCTGGTAAATGTTAGCTACTGCTATGAGCTCACTTAATGAGTAACCGGCCTGAGGTCACACGGTAAGAAGGGCCAGAGCTGGGGTTTGCATCCTGCACTGGTTCTAAAGAGTCCACTGTTTTCTTCATTGTTTATTGATTTGAGAGAGAGACATAGATGTGTTGCTGCCCTTACTTATGCATTCCTTGGTTGATTCTTGTATGTGTCCTGACTGGGGATCGAACCCACAGCCTTGGCATAGCGGGACTGCTCTAACCACTGAGTGACCCAGCCAGGGAAGACTCCACTCTTGTTACCCTCTTCTTCACTCTGCTGTCCAGTGACATTAGCTCTCATTTCACAGTCTTGGCCTCCTTTTGATCTTGGACTTGGCTGCTGGAGCCAGCCCTCGCTCCAAGACAGGCCTGGAGTGCCTCAGTGTTAGGGGAGCCTTCCCTGTGATAAGGGCTCAGGGCGGGGGGTGGTGGCTGCTAATGTTGAAGGCATGTAAGCGTGAACAAACATGAACTACCAGGAGCTTAGGCATGGATCCCCTCCACTGAGAGGGAGCTCCTATGGCTGGTTTTTAAATGCATGCTTTATCTCTGACTTTTAAACATGGAGAAGTTTTATCCTGAATTGGGTGGGGGGATTGGTGGAGTGTTTGAAGACATAAATCTTGTATCTAAATTGCAGTCCATTAACAGACTTCCTTTAGCAATACAGCATGTGGACTGAGCTGGGGACAAAGGTTTTGAGGGGCCTTTCCCCCGGCTGCCACATGAAGGAAGCCTGTGGCTTCCCCTGTCCTTTCCTGCTCAGCTGTGCTCACCACCAACTTCGTTGCAGCAACAGCAGCTCCAGGCGCAGCACCTCTCCCATGCCACGCATGGCCCCCCGGTCCAGTTGCCACCCCACCCATCAGGCCTCCAGCCTCCAGGGATCCCCCCGGTGACAGGGAGCAGCTCGGGGCTGCTGGCACTCGGAGCCCTGGGCAGCCAGGCCCACATGACAGTGAAGGACGAGAAGAACCACCATGAGCTGGACCACAGAGGTGCGGCCTAGATCTGGGGCTGGGGGCAGAGGGCAGAGGGCAGGGCTGGGCTGGGGCAGAGGTCCGGTAGGCCCCACTTAGTGGACACAGCAAATGCTATCCCCGTAGGATCAGGAGTTAGCAGAAGCTTTGGAGCTGTCTCTTGAATTCCTGGTGGGTGGGAACAAGAGTCCTGTCACCCATGCCAATCCCGCCCATCCCCCCAACCCCCAGTGTACACCGGATTCTCTGCCTTGGAAGACACCTTGTTCATCCATCCCAGAGTACCCTCCACTCCTATCTTCCTAGACACCGTGCCTAGTCTTAAGGGCCGGCCTCAGTCCCACGCCTTCAGGATGCCTTCCTGGCCAGGCTGGGGTCTTTTGCAAATTCACATAAGAGTTTAAGAGGTAGAGTCCCAAGAACTGAGCCTTTGTTACTGTCCTCTTGTATCCTACCCCTGGAAAGCGTTTGTCCTCCAGGATTATCAGTCCTCTGAGGGCAGGGGTATTGAACAGAATGTGTGTCTCACCCACGCAGGTGCCTTGGAAACGGCACGCAGTCAGCACTCACGTAAAAACTTGTGAGTTGACTGCCTTTAGGCAGAGGTTGCCACCACACTACTGCGGACGGTGCTTGGGAAGACTTGCAATGAGGACCTGCTCCCACCCTTCCCTGGGTCCTAACATGAGAACCCAGGAAGCTGCACAGGGCAGGCCCTCCGGAGGACTCAGTTCGAATGGGAGAGGAAGGGGCCGGCTTCCTGGGAGACCCTTTTCAAAAACCGCCACCTTGTGTGCTCTGCCCTGAGGTGGTCTTTCGAGCTTTATTGTTTATTGAGATATAATTGACATATCACATAATGCCTATTCAAAGTATCCAGCGGGATGATTTCATCTGCCCTTAGATGTTTGCCAAGGCACACAGCTGGCACCTTCCGAGCCCCCTAGGCACCACATTCTTGGGCACTAGGGGCTTGGAGTGTCATCATCCTGCCCAGGATGGGGCCCCAAGGTGGCACCAGGCTGTGGGAGCCAGAGGCTTACATCTCTTCCCTGCAATAGGATGGGATCCCCCCCCCACCCCCCCGCAGGCAGGACAGTTAGGGTGTTAGCGCCCGACTGGTTAAGTAATCAGAGGCTTCTGCTTCCAGGGGCTTCTGGGAAAAGAGACAGAGAATGGTGTTAACTAAACAACAAACAACACCATTCTCACAATTGCTTTTTTAAAAAGCAGTGATGTTCTCAGTCCCAGATCCCATGGATATTTTCCGTAGCACGACCCTCCCCCAGCTTAGGCTTAAAATGCTGACCAGTAGCCGCGGTGTCCTCCTCGGCACGTCTGGGAGAGCCAGGCCGCCAGGCTGCCCGGGACTGGGCCGGGGGGAGTGTTAGAATTGGGGCAGTTAATTTCCAAACTGAGCAACGTCCCCTAAAGCCCTGCCTTGGCTGCCCCACAGGGAGGCCAGGACCGCTGCTTGCTTGAAAACATTGAGACTGACCTTTTCTCTTTCTTTTTTGTTTTGGGGCCCTGACCCTCCTCCTGTCCTGGCCTTCGGTCCCCAAAGAGAGAGAATCCAGTGCGGTAAGTGTCAGCACTCCGGAATCAGTTGGGTGTGTTTGGGGCGGGAGGAGGGCACCAGGTGCTTTTCTGGTGGTGGGGGGGAGTGTTGTCAGGAAATGGGAGTTGTTGTCACCTGTTGAGAGTGACCTTCAGTTGGGGAAGCCTTCATCTCCAGGCTTTTGGTCCATCATTTGTCAAAGTGCTCTGACTAAATGAGCTCCAACTCCCTTTACAGGAGAAGTGGTTAACCAGAGAGGTCTGCTGGCCGGCACTGGGGCCTCCCAGGGTGTCTGTGGAGTCTCTGGGCTGATCCAGGGCTTAGGACAGTGATGGCGAACCTATGACACGCGTGTCAGAGGCGACATGCGAACTCATTTTTTTGGTTGATTTGTTTTGTTAAATGGCATTTAAATATATAAAATAAATATCAAAAATATAAGTCTTTGTTTTACTATGGTTACAAATAAAAAATTTCTATATGTGACACGGCACCAGAGTTAAGTTAGGGTTTTTCAAAATGCTGACACACCGAGCTCAAAAGGTTCGCCATCACTGGCTTAGGACCTAGGTGTTCCACGTCCTGGGTGGGGGTGCCTCGCCACCCCCCGGGTTGGCTGCCCCCCTATGATCCTGTCTCCTCATGTTCTGAGGTTTCTCTCTGCTCTGGGTTTAAGAAAGTGCTAGGAAGTGAGCATTAAGGCCAGGCTGCCTGCACATCTGCCAGCTCTGAGATTTGTTGTAAATCTTTCTGATCACACTGAGGCTCAGAGGTTCTGTTTCAAGTGAATAAGCCTTCTGAATAAGCACGGTGGAGTCTGGATAAAAAATATCCTCCAGCGATTAGCAAAGGCATTTTGTTCCTCATAGCTGTCCTTGTATCCGGGGCCACCTAATCTGCTAGGAGAGCTTTGTTACCTTGTGTTAAGTAGGACTTGGAAGGTCAGGCAGTTAACTAGCCATCCCGACCCACCTCCCCTTCGCAGCCACTGCCCAGGCGGAGTGTGAGCCCCTCTGAGCAGCAGTGCTCGTGTCCCCTTTGGACCGGTCCTCTGCTCAGAAATCCAGATCCACACAGGGGCCCGGGAGGGGCTCACGACATAAGAAAAGAAATAACTGAAGTTGAAAATTCATTCTGATGGTTTTAGTGTTGGTTCTCAGAGGGTGGCATTTGGAGAAGTGGCTTGCCTCAATAGGAGAAGGCCGAGACTGGACCCCTCAAAGCTTAGGTCTGGTCCTGGCTTCATGGGACATTGGCTGACTCTCTTGGCCTCTCCCAGTCTCAGTTTCTTTATCTCTAACACTAGAGGCCTGGTGCACAAAATCTGTGCACAGCAGGGATTGGGGCGGGGGTCCCCTTAGCCCAGCCTGCACCCTCTCCAATCCGGGACCCCTTGGGGGATGTCTGACTGTCAGTTTAGGCCTGATACCCGGGATTGGGCCTAAACCTGCAGTCAGACATCCCTCTCACAATCTGGGACTATTGGCTCCCAACCGTTTGCCTGCCTGCCTGCCTGATTGCCCCTAACTGCTTCTGCCTACCAGACTGATCAACCCCTATAGTTTGCCCACGGCTGGTATAGAAGATAGATGGGCATCCTCCTGCCCAGCCAGCCTCTCAGCTTAGTTAGGCAGACCCCACCTCTCAGAACAGAACCCAGGGTCCCAGACCTGACCTGGTTAATGGACCTGTTGCAGAAGGAAATGGGTCATTGAAGCCCAAAACCCTCCCTGTCTTCGCATCGCCCTCATCCTCATAGCTATTTGCTCTTGGCTTTTTGCCCCAGTTTATGAAAGCTTTCTGCTACAAGAAACCCCCAGGGAACCCTCAGGAGCTAAGCTGCTCACTCGATGTCACTCTCCCATATCCATGCACATCGGATGTATAAAGCAGCGGGGCAGGCTCAGGCCCCTGGAGAGTCCAGTGGGAATGAGTCAAGATGCCATCTGGGGGCGGGATGGGCAGCTTGGGAGAGGCAGTAGGGCTGTGTGCATGCGGGGATGGTGTCGGAGGGGGTGTAGTCTGAAGCAATCAGCCCTTTGGAAACCAGGTTGTCAACAGATGTGGCCCACGGCCGGAAGGACGAAGCTTTGTCGGGGTGGGAGGGGGGAATGGCTGGACGGGCTGGAAGCTGTCCCAGAGGGGTTAGTCTAGAGTCCAATTAGAGGTAGCTTCATTCATATTTCCTTGCCTAGCCGAAGCAATAAAAAATACTTAGTTTTTTGGCCGCCTGCCAGCCAGAGGCGGGCTGGATCGATGCCGCTAAATGCCTGACATGACTCTCCGGTAGCAGCAGGGTTTTCAGCCTGACTGCATGAGAAGAAAGAGCTCGCTGTGCTCTGAGCTGCGTTCTGGGGCGCAGGAGAAACACGAGCTGCCACACGCCCCCTCCTCCCTGCCCGCCTGCAAGGATAGGGCCTGGAAGCATTTCTGCTTAGCGTGGGGCGGCCACCGTTGGAGGAAGGGAAATGAAATGACGGTGATTTTTCTGCCAGGCTTGCAGCAGCTAATTGAATTGCGGCTGTGCGCACATCGACGTCACTCGCAGGGCTGTGGGGAAGGTTGAACTGCAGTTCCATTATAACTTCCATTTTTTTCTTCAATGCTTGATAACTCTGCCATTTTAATTTGCTTTAGGCAGAAACTTGGCGGGGAAGGGATGCCCAGAAACCGGCTTAGCAAAGGAAATTAAGTTTGCAGCTGGTTTCCACACCATTCCCCCAAACGCCGGCGCTAACCCCCAGGAAAATGGGAAAACGGAGGTGTAGGCTCATCCCACCCGCCCTTTGATGCCCTCTTGTGTACATACGTCCCTCTGCGTCCCTGTGTGTCCTCATCACACACCTCTGCACTGCATGGATGTTGATGGCTTGGCCTTTCCCTTCTCTTTGGCTGGACTGGAAGCTCCCGGAAGGCAGCCTCTTCCTCCATCCTGGGCACCCGCTACCCCCTCCCCCCCCCCATCCCTTGCATGCTGGGTACTCAGAACAGGGGTGGGTAATGAGAAAGTGAGGGAAGGTTAGGGATTTGGCTCTGAGACCAGAGTAAACCTAACCAGCCACCCCAAGGGGGACATTGGTTCTGGCTTTATTCTCTGGGCACAGAGGTTTGCCGGCAGGTGCCCCTCCTTAGGTCCCAGCCTGGTGCTGACAGCCACGTGGTGCGTTCCTGCCGCCGTCACCCGGGGAGCCCACAGGTCCTCCTCTGAGGGTGGCGCTCACACCTTCCGGAGAGCGTTGTTTCCAGGCTGCCTCAGCTGTAGGCCCGTCTTTGCCTTCCCCAGGCCTCGAGTTCCAAAGTTGTCTTGTCCCTGCTTGCTTTGTATTTGAAGGGAGAACGCATTAGGTCCAGGCCAGAGGAACTTGGCTTTCCTTCATGTTGCCTCCTGTCAGCGGGCCTTGGGCACGCTTCCCGCTGCGTTCCCATTGTGACAGGAACAGGGAGGACTGCCGCCTCCCTGGTGCCCTTTTCCCATCTCTCGGAGGGAAGACGCATTTCTGTCTCTTTGAAATCCTGGTATTTCTCCAAAGCTGCACCTCCACTTAGGAAGCCTGTTGGCAGCAGTCATTCCTGTCGGGTCAGCAGATGAAGATTTGCACATGGTTCCAGTTTGTCAGCTCAGATCCATCTTTCAGGACTTGGTTCAAATTTTGCTCATCCCTTCTTGGAACAAATACGCGTGACAGGCATGAGATGGGGTGAAGGCAGCGGGGGGGGGGGGGGGGGGGGGCGGCCCTGAAGGAGCGCACAGTCTCATAGGCCAGAGGGCACAGGGCTAATGGCAAGGTTAATTACTTAGTAGCAGCGGCTTGGCGACAAAAGCGAATTGTGATGCTCCCAGAGCCTCTCTCAGGGGGACCTAGTCAGTGGAGTCAGGAAGGCTTTCCTGGTGAGGGGCTGATGCAGCTGTGACCTTCGGGACACGAAGGACACGTGCACTGACCTCCTGAGTTAGCGCACTGAGTTAGCTGGGACTGTGTGTGTGAAATGATCACACTGAACCTCCTTCCTGCTTCCAGAATAACTCAGTGTCGCCCTCGGAAAGCCTGCGGGTCAGTGAGAAGCATCGGGGCTCTGCAGACTACAGTATGGAAGCCAAGAAGCGGAAGGCCGAGGACAAGGACAGCCTGAGCCGATACGTATGTCTGAGGGTGTGGTGGGCACTGCTGGGCCTTGTGGTGGGCAGGCTGGGGTGTGGGAGAACCCACAGGACCTGTTGTGGGTGAGTCAGAAAGACATACTAGTAAGTGGGGCCAAGGGCAGGAGAGGGTCCCACCAAGGGTAGGTGGTGGCCTGGGGGAGGTGGGTGGAGGGCAGCGGGCGGCGGAGTCTGGGGAGAACTGAGGGCATCTCTCAGGGACAGGCCAACAACCCCGGCTGCCATCGGGCCCTCCTGGAGTGCCCATCTGTGTTGCTCACAGTTTGACCCTACAGCCTGACTGTGGTGCCTGCCCTGCAGGCTGTGCAGTGTGCAGGGTGAGAGCTGGCACAGAGGGAAGGCCGATGCTATGCCGGGACCTGGTGGTCTTGCGCCAAGGCCTCTTTAGCCACTTGGCTGCTCTGTGGCTTTGGACACGTTGCACAGCCGAAGCCTCAGCTGCATTTCTGGGCGCTGTGGCTCATCTTCCCTCCCACACAGAGTGTGGAAATGGTGAAGTGAGACCAGTCACTTCCTTGTAAATGATGGCAGATATAAACCCACTGGAAAGTAGTGTCTGGCTTCAAAGAGACAAGTTAAAGGGGCTTAGAAACATAACGGGCCAGCTGTCGGCGTGGCTGCCAGTGGGTGTGGGAGCAGAATGACCCCAGGGCTGGGGGCCAGGCTGGAGTACAGTGAGGAGGAGGGCCGCCTTTGGTGGACTTCGGGTTTGGCCTGGGTTCAAATCCGGCTGGTGGAAGCAGGGTGGGGATGGTGTGGGGTGGGGAGGGTGTGGCCTCTTACTGGCTTCTCTCTCGGTGCAGGACAGTGATGGGGACAAGAGTGATGATCTAGTGGTGGATGTTTCCAATGAGGTAAGGGCAGGCCTGGACTGCAGGGCGGCTCTCGGCTTGGGCGTGTGAGAGTGTTCCTGCCTGGTGGGTGCTCTGTGTCTCAGCTACTGTGCTAACATACTGGCAGCGTGGAGCGCGAGGAGGCCTCTGCAGTTGGGGCATCAGGCTGGTGGGGAGGAGCAGAGCAGGGCTTTGGTGGCTGGGCCTTCATGGGCACTGCGGGTTTCCCAGGACGGGTCCTCACAGAACCCCCCAGAGATCCCAGATTAGGGCCAGGGCTGGTTCCTCACGGCCTCCAGGTCAGCTGTGTTCTGCCCACCACCCTGGGGTCTGGAGGTGGGGTTGTGACCCCTGGGTCAGCCTCAGCCAGGAGGAGGAGCTGGAGCAGATCCACCCAAGGCCAAGAGGCCCAGCTGCTCAGTCTGAGTCCTGAACTGTGTGTGATTTGGGCAGGTCACCCCATCCCCACCCAGACCCCAAGTCTCCCCACCTGGGAGTCGAAGGGATCAGACTAGATAATTAAGAACTAGTTACCCCCACTTTGGGGTCCCCAGTCTCTCAGCCAAGCTCCTTTTCCTATCACCCATGCCCACTCCCTTCCATCCCAGCGCAGGAAAGAGTCTAGGCTGGTTGCTGCTTTGAGTACAGTTGTGCATCACTTGTGTTTTTAGGACCCAGCAACACCCCGGGTCAGCCCAGCACACTCCCCTCCTGAAAATGGGCTGGACAAAGCCCGTGGCCTGAAAAAGGATGCCCCCACCAGCCCCGCCTCGGTGGCCTCCTCCAGCAGCACACCTTCCTCCAAGACCAAAGACCTTGGTCATGTACGTGGGGTCTGCCCTTGGTGCTGCGGAGGGTCGGGGTGGAGGGGAAACGTCGGAAAAGAGACTGGAGCCAGAGTGATGCTGACCAGAGGGCAGAGGGATGGGGTAAAACAAATAGGTTGGGCTTTGCCCAGGTTCAAATGCCGGTTTTACTGCTTGGCCTGTGCTAGCTACGTAATGTTTCTAAGCCTTGGTTGCTGCATCTACAAAGTGGGAAAGTCACCATGGCCTCAGCTAAACAAGGTTGGGCAAGAATGAGTGGCTGTTGGGGCAGAAGATTCTAAACTGGGCTGGCTGGGGGGCGGGGGGAGGGC
>NW_006300018.1:1686600-1692715 GCF_000327345.1 Myotis davidii
TTGGTCTCTGCATCTTCCCGTTTTAGAATGACAAATCCTCCACGCCTGGCCTCAAGTCCAACACACCAACCCCGAGGAACGATGCCCCGACTCCAGGCACTAGCACGACGCCAGGGCTCCGGTCGATGCCGGGCAAACCTCCGGGCATAGACCCGATAGGTATAATGGGTAGGCACGATAGGGCTGGGGTACCTGTGGCTGAGGGAGGGGTCTGCCAGGCCAGGGCGGGAGCTGCACAGGTGGGCCAGCGACCAGGGAGTGTGTTGGGGCTGAGGCTCTCCAGGGCCTGCCTTTGGGAGGCTTCCTGGTCAGGTTTCAGGAGGAGACAGGCTGGTGCTTCAACACTGATATGGGGCTTACTGGGCCACTGGGCAGGGAACTTCAGACAGGTTGGGGCACCCATGCGTTGCTCCTGCCTCTGTTCTGTGAGGCTCTGAACAACCCCTTCTTTGGGCTTCCGTGACCTGCCCTATAAAAAAGGTGGGACCTCTCTCCGCTTGAATCTTCTTAAGCTATGCAGGTGGGACCCCAGTTAGGTGGGTTCCTCTGAGAGGACTGCCGGGGCAGGCAGCTCTAGGGTGCTGGCAGGATCGCTGCTGGGTGGGGCCCCCTCCCCGTGATGGCCACTTCCCACTGATGCCTGCCTCCTTGCAGCTTCGGCCCTGCGCACGCCCATCTCCATCACCAGCTCCTACGCAGCGCCCTTTGCCATGATGAGCCACCACGAGATGAATGGCTCCCTCACTAGCCCCAGTGCCTACGCCAGCCTCCACAACATCCCACCCCAGATGAGTGCGGCCGCTGCAGCCGCTGCTGCCGCCTATGGCCGATCGCCAATGGTGAGCTTTGGAGCTGTACGTAGACTTTTTGGCTCCTTTTTTGGGGACTAGCAAGGAGTGGGGAGCTGGTGAGGATTAGGGGGGCACTTCCTGCATACCAGAAGGGCCTCACGACCAGACAGCTAGCTGCCTTTGGGGTACAGTGCTCATTAGAAAGAAGAAAACACCACCTTTGGGGATCAGCAGCCCCAGACGCCCCTGCTTGCCCACCAGCTGCCATGTCCCTCACATGATGCAGCCTCCCTGCCTGCCCTTTCTGCTGGGAAATGGGGCTGATCCCTGTCTTTCCGGGCTCCACGGGATGGGATCCCAAGATGAGTCAGATGACTTCCAGGCTGCAGGGGGTTGGCAAATGGGGCTGCCTATGACACCGAGAATGGTCTGTTGGTGTTGATGAGCAGTTTAGATTGGGTTGGTAGAGAGAGGGGTCTTTTTTCAGGAGACAGTTTCTGTCTTTACCTCCTATACCTGTGGGGGCCTCCTCTGTATATGAGAGCCCAATGGGACACAGGGACTGAGGTGGGGCAGAGGCCGCTGCCTGGTGGGGCCGGGGGGACAGGAGGTGGGGAGGGTGCTGGTCAGCATTGGGAGACCCGGACTGTCAGCCCTTCCCTGCCATTGTCCCGGGCAAGGCGCTGGCCCTCCTGGGCTCTGCTCTGCTTGCCTGTCTCCCGGGTCCTGAAGAAGCAGTGAGGTGCAGGCAGGACCAGGAAGCAGAGGAGGCGGCGGCCAGGTGGGGGATGTACAGTGTGTCCCTCACTAAGGGCTGCCCTTGTCTTGCCTTACAGGTTGGTTTTGACCCTCACCCCCCCATGCGGGCCACAGGCCTGCCCTCAAGCCTCGCCTCCATTCCCGGTGGAAAACCGTAAGCTCTGGCTGCACTTCCTGCATGCTTCTGGGGAGGGCAGGGGAGAGCACCCCGCCCTGGTGGACCTCCCTTGAGAAGGTGTTAGCCTGCCCCTTAGAGGTTCTTCAGGCCAGACTGTAACCCCAGGAATTAGCTGCCTGTCCATATTCCTCACCAGCTCAGGGTCCCTCTAACAGGGGAGCTGCTGAGGGCTGTGAGGTGTGCTCACTGGCCTGGGAGGGAAGGAATATGGCAGACATTAGGGCCTTCTAACCAAATGACGCAGTTGGCCTGGGGGCTCCGTTGGGCTCTACTTGTTTGAAACACCCCCAGCTGGCATCCCCAGTACCTGAAACAGCAGGCAGCCCACATTGGCTCACACACTGGCTCTGCTGTATACTCTCCCGTTCGTTTGAGGATGTAAACAGATCCCCTCCCTGAACACCACTGGCTCCTGAAGGAGGGGGTGGCACTCTGCTGGGGTGTTTTAGGGGCGGTCGGTGTGTTAGGGATGTCACAGGTGGTGGGAGAGGCCCTTCCAAGGCACAGGTGGGGCTAGTGAACTGGTTTGGAGCAAGGATGTGTAAGCAGGAGCAGAGTCAAGGCTGGAATATTGAGCAGTTCCCACCCTGGGGGAGCCTGGCCAAGAAGGTTGGGGTTACCTGGTTTCCTAAGATTTGGGGGGCAGCTGGAGGCAGTGAGACCAGTTGGGGTGGTTCTGGTGGAATGGGGCAGGACCTGGGGAGACTGGGAGAGGACTGGGGACAGCAGAAGTGACAGTTCTTGCCATTTCAGAGCCTACTCTTTCCATGTGAGTGCTGATGGGCAGATGCAGCCTGTGCCCTTTCCCCACGATGCCCTGGCAGGCCCCGGCATCCCCAGGCACGCTCGGCAGATCAACACGCTCAGCCACGGGGAGGTGGTGTGTGCCGTGACCATCAGCAACCCCACGCGGCACGTCTACACGGGTGGCAAGGGTTGTGTGAAGATCTGGGACATCAGCCAGCCAGGCAGCAAGAGCCCCATCTCCCAGCTGGACTGCCTGGTGAGGATTCTGGGCTGTGGGCACCTCTAACTGGCATGGGAGAGCAGGGTAGCCTGGCCAGCGGGGGAGCCCTCTTGACCTGTCTGAGCCCTTTATTGGCTGGGTGACTTCGGGCACGCTGGCTGACTTCCCTGATCCATGGTTTTACTGTCTAGGTGGAGATGATACTGACCTGGGGCGTGTAAAAAAATGCGTGAAAGATTGAAGGGTTGTGAATGAGCAGTGGAGATGGCCTGGCAGCTGCCAGGAACAAGGGCGGGATGTGAGCAGGGGAGCAGGGGTGCCCGGAGGTGCTGGATGTGACTCTCCTGGTCCCTGGGAAGGCAGGTGGGCAGTGCTGAGCACTCTCCTTTTCTTCCTCCAGAACAGGGACAACTACATCCGCTCCTGCAAGCTGCTCCCTGACGGGCGCACGCTCATCGTGGGCGGCGAGGCCAGCACGCTCACCATCTGGGACCTGGCCTCACCCACACCCCGCATCAAGGCCGAGCTGACGTCCTCCGCCCCTGCCTGCTATGCCCTGGCCATCAGCCCCGATGCCAAAGTCTGCTTCTCCTGCTGCAGCGATGGGAACATTGCTGTGTGGGACCTGCACAACCAGACGCTCGTCAGGTGCGGCTGTGGGAGGGACCTCGTGCAAGTCACCTCGCCCGGGTCTCAGTACCTTGCTCGGGGCTGGCTCAGAGCCAGCTTGGCCATCCTTGTTTATCACATTACCGTACGGCTTGCGTATGACCTCAGCCCCTCGTCGTGCGTGTGGGGTAAGGAGAGGGATTAAGAATGCACATTGAGGAGACACAGAGTGTCCACCTAGGGAGGTCCCTGTGTTATATACCTGCCCCTGGACATGACCCTGAGTGGAGTGGGAGAGAGGCCTGGCTCTGCTGTAAGCTCACTAAGGGACCATGGGCATATGGTGTACCCTTTTCTGGGCCTCAGTTTCCTCTTCTGCTCAGAGGCTGCCAGCTTGGTATTCAGTGGTCCCCCAGGTTCACTCCTCCCTGCTTGGCCTTCATAGGCAGTTCCAGGGCCACACAGATGGGGCCAGCTGCATAGACATTTCCCACGACGGCACCAAACTGTGGACTGGGGGACTGGACAACACCGTGCGCTCCTGGGACCTTCGCGAGGGCCGGCAGCTGCAGCAGCATGACTTCACCTCTCAGGTGAGCAGCCAAGACTCCTCCCCTCCCCTCCCCGAGGGCCGGTCAGCGGATGAAGGGGCCCTTACGAGTGGCCATTGCACATGACGAATCTGAGCCATCTGAGAAGGCTTCCCGGAGGAAGTGGCTATGAAATAGAATTGGCAAGGCCTTGGAATGGCCACACTTGACCCAACTGCTTAGATTTGATTCCCAGCTCCTCTACTGTTGAGCACTTTGGCCTCAGTTTTCTCATTTCTGGGATGAGAATAATACTAGCTACCTCCTAGATCTAGTGTGAGTACCTGGAATGGTCCCTCTAAAAGCCTTAGCCATTAGCCTGGCTCATAGGAAGCATTCTGTAGATGCTAGGTATTATGATTTTTTGTTGTTTTTATTACTCATTCTAATATTTTAGCCACACATATTTAATATTTTAGTGTTTTATTTGCTCACTTTTTTCTTAAGGAAAGGCAGAAGTCATGGAGAGTACCTTTTTGAGAGCAGAAGATCCGTACCACCTCTGAGTTTGAATCCTAGCTCTCCCACTTACTATCTAAAGTCAGCCACATCTCTAAGCCTTAACCTCCTCACCTATAAAATGGGGATGAAAAATGACATCCCATACCCCTGGGCTATTGGGCGGAGGGAGAGGAAGGCTTGGCTTTGCAAAGGGCAGTGGGGAGGTGATGGGGAAGGAGTGGTGGGATCTGGAAAGCAGCGAGGCTGAGCTCATCTGGTCCCTCCCCTGCAGATCTTCTCGCTGGGTTACTGCCCCACTGGGGAGTGGCTGGCCGTGGGCATGGAGAGCAGCAACGTGGAGGTGTTGCACCACACCAAGCCGGACAAGTACCAGCTGCACCTGCATGAGAGCTGTGTGCTCTCCCTCAAGTTTGCCTACTGCGGTGAGCCCTGGGGAGCGGGGTCCTGGCAGCCTGGCCTGCCCCCTGTGTATAGATGAGGGGCCCAAAGCTTAGGAGCAGAGCCCTGATGGGAGCCAGGCCTCCTGACCCCAACCAGTGTCTCCCCATCCTTGTCCCTCAGGTGCAGATACTGCCACAGGGTACTGAGCGCTCTGGACGCCAGGCCAGAGCCAGTTGCTGCTGGCCGGGGGCAGTGGAACTGCTCCCAGCCCTGTGGGCAGTGCCTCTAGGCAGTTCTTCCAGGCGGTGAAGACTGCAGCCTCTGACAGCTCAGAGCCCCGGAGTGGAATGTCTTCTTCTCCACTGACTAGCTGTGCAGCCTAGGACACGTCTCCTCCTCTCTGATTCAGATGCATCTTACTCTGGCCTGGGATTGGCATGGCGCCCACCACATGGCTTTGGGGGCACAGTGTGTTAATGCTGGCAGTGCCCTGGCAGAGTAAGGGCACCTGCTGACCTCTGTCCCAGCTGGGTCTGCAGACTCGGGGCTTTGCCATTTCCCAGCACCTCCTCCTATCTTCCAATAGCAGTGAGAAGGATCAGTCTACTTTGGTGGCTTTAAAAAAATTTAGAGAGTGTCATTGCTTCCATTTTGTGCAAACCCTACCTTATCTCATCAGCCCTGCCCAGCCTCGACCTTGATTGCAAAGAAAGGCATTCTCTGGGTGTCCCTGTGTCTGTTATGTATCTGCCCCTTGAAAGCAGAAAGTCGGCTGAGCACTGGTTAGTGGTTCACACCGTGTTTCCATGGCAGCCACCACACCTGGGGTAGGTCTTACTTTGGAGGCAGCCCGTCACACCCTGACGCTCTTTTCCTCTCACCTGCAGGCAAGTGGTTTGTGAGCACTGGGAAAGATAACCTCCTCAACGCCTGGAGGACGCCGTACGGAGCCAGCATATTCCAGGTACCGCCTGCCAGCCAAGTGCCCTCCTGGTTCTGCCCAGAGTCGGGCCAGGCTGTGGTGATGGGGGTGGGGATGGTGGGAGCTGAAGCAGGACCATCTTCCAGCCCCTCCCTGATGGGGTCCCAAATGGGTCTCCAGAAGCGAGCGAGGCCTTGGCCACATCAGCAGGGCGCTCTCTGCTGCTAATGGCATCTGGCCCCTCAGGGTGAGGGCTTTTAGGTGGGGCTCTTGTAGGATTTCCAGAGCCAAGCAGAGAGAAAGCATGCTATTGGCTCTGGCCTGTGCGCTGAGCACTCAGGAGGTGTGTGAGGCAGTGGAGCAAACAGGGCAGCTTTTTTCAGAGCCGTGTTACCTGATATTCAAGGAAGGTGAATTTCATCTCAACCTTTCAGTGTAAGGGGGGGGGGGGGGGGG
>NW_006300018.1:1692788-1706939 GCF_000327345.1 Myotis davidii
GAGGTGAGGTTCCTGTCCCTTTGGGGTGGAGGGGGGGGGGGGGGGGAGGAAAAGGGTCCAGAAGGAGGTGGGAGAGGGAGGAGGCTTTTTATGATTCTTCAAGATCTGGGGCTGGGCATCTAAGATCCCCGTGGGCACTGCAGTGGCTGGGAGCCCGTGGAAGGGCATCTCCACCTGAAAGCACCTCCTGGGCTGCCTTGGAGGCCACGCTGTGTGCACTGCAGGTTGGAGGGCCGGGCCGGGGAGGGCGGTTTAATTTGGATCATTGAAGCGGTGCAGAGCTAAAGTGACTCCTGTCTTTTTTTTCCGTCCTGCACCTTCCTTGCCTCTCCTCCTCCAGTCTAAGGAATCCTCGTCTGTCTTGAGTTGTGACATTTCGGCGGATGACAAATATATTGTAACAGGCTCTGGTGACAAGAAGGCCACGGTTTATGAGGTCATCTACTAAACAAGAACTCTAACAGGGCTGTCAGACTCTGGGAGAAACAGACTCAACTGTGACAGGGAGATCCTGATGCGGGCCCCCCAGGATGGCGAGGCCGGGAGCAGCCGCGCGTCCTGCTGCGCTGTGGCAGGCTGGGCGGCGCCGGCACAGTGCGACTCCGGGCCGAGGTGATGTGTCTCACAGACTCCAATGGATTTCTCTCCTCTTCCCCTTCACCGTGCTGGCAGATGCTACTAATAGATTTATGTGGAGGCTCACGGCTCCAGCTCCCCAAAGACACCCTCGTGAATCTCTATCTTTCCTTCCCCTTTCTTTTGACCCGTCCCCTGCCCTGGGGTGGGGACACTGGAGTGGACCACATACCTGTGCCAGGGATGGGGATCTTATTTCCCCGCTTGTGCAGCGCACAAGATTTGTGAAAAATGTAAATAACAGACTCCTATCTCGGACTGGTCAGTGGGGAAGGAGGCCCCTTCTCACCAGAAACGCTAGCCGTGTGTTTCGCCTGCTGTATTTGTACTCCACTCATGGTGGTGGTGGTTTGTGTTTGTTTTTTTTAACAGAAGTTTCCAGTTCCCGCCTGGGAGGGGAGTCAGGGAGGGGGAGGAATGGGGAGAGAATTCCGGGGTGGAGAAAGGGAGCTGCACTGGTAACCAGGCTGACCAGTCGGGTCCCTTGGAATGAGGGTGCCTCCAGGAGGCTCGGGATGGTCCCAGGAGGGTCAAGACCACGCCACACAGAGGACAGACAGTGCCTGAGGTGGGCCGGCCGGGGCTGAGGGCAGCAGCGCCCGTCAGATTTTTCTGTGGCCTCCACGCTGCCTGCCTCTTGCCCTCGGTCACCCTCTCTCAGGGCTCTGACTAGCTCCCTCACTCTCCCCACCTCCCTCTCTTTGGTGCACAGTTGGTCATGTTGGGAAATGGAGTTCAGAGGACTCCCTCTCCAGCCCTTCTTAATCGGCAGACAGAACCTAAAAAGGACAGAAAGTTGGAGGAAAGCATAGCAACTCAGCTCAGGGAGCTACCAGAGAAAAATAGCAACTGATGTGGGTGCTTTTTTTTTTTTTAAATTTGAATAAAGAATTAGAAGTGATGTCCTTTTATAAAATGCCTTCTCCCCTTTCCTGCCTGTGATTCCTCCCTCCCCCGCCCACAAGGGAATGTGTATTTAATCTGCGGGATTGAGTCTGGCAGGGTTGCAGGGGCTGAGGACACTAGCAGGTAGGTGGGGGCACCGATGTCCTGGCACACTGGTGACTTTTTCAGCTTTCAGTCTCTCTTCTGAGCCCAAACAGGTTACAAGTAGCTGCAAGTGACACTTTTTGGTACCAAAATGTTCCGAGGAGTTTGGCTTTTTTTTTTTTCTTTTGGTCTTTTTTTTTTTCTTCTTCTTCTTTTAAGGAAAAGCTAAAGGCCCTTTGAGTCCTGGTGGTGGGCTCTCCATGGATGTAAGTGTATGGAAGATAATTTTTATACTGCATTTTTATGGCTTATTTTGTAATGTGTGATTCTGTCTGGTGAGAAGGAAGGAGGGGCTCTGGTGAAAACTGCCCATATTCAGTGATCTTGCTCCTGGGCCAGCAGCCCCCCTGATGTGATGAGGAGGCCATGGAGGCTGGCCAGGCACCCTGTACCAGGGTTCGGTACCTGTTGCTGCTGGAAGAGGAGGAGTCTGACTCAGAGACTGGCCGAAACCTCGTTGGGTTAGAAAAACTGGAGGCTGCATATTGAACTTATAGACTGCAATTTCCTGGGCAGAGGTCCAAGCCGAGTTACATAGGGGTTAGACTACCTGTGTACAGCAAAACATGTTTTTTTTTTTTTTCTTTTGGTCTTTTTTTTTTTCTTCTTCTTCTTTTAAGGAAAAGCTAAAGGCCCTTTGAGTCCTGGTGGTGGGCTCTCCATGGATGTAAGTGTATGGAAGATAATTTTTATACTGCATTTTTATGGCTTATTTTGTAATGTGTGATTCTGTCTGGTGAGAAGGAAGGAGGGGCTCTGGTGAAAACTGCCCATATTCAGTGATCTTGCTCCTGGGCCAGCAGCCCCCCTGATGTGATGAGGAGGCCATGGAGGCTGGCCAGGCACCCTGTACCTTTCTGAGGTTGGGGGAGAGGTGGCCAGGGGTATGTCTGTCTCTCTCTCTCTCTCTCTCTCTCTCTCTCTCTCTCTCTCGACTGTCTCAGATGTTCATCTGCCACTGTTGTTAAGGCTGTAGCCACAAGGGAGGGCGAGGGTAGAAGTTGATTCCTGAAGAAAGAAGAAAATGAAAAGTAATTGTAATGAGCTGTTTTTATATTTTTAAAAGTTACTATTTAAAGGTTGGCTTTATTGTTGCGTTTTAATTGCCCCCAGACATCTCTGTACACACAGTCCCACCCTCACCCTCAAGTTTGAGTCCTGGGTGATTGCCTTTGTCATTGTGGACATGAGCTCTTTCAGAGTCTGCATGCTGACTGTGCAGGATGGGGAAGGAGGGTGCTTTCACCACAGCCCCGCCCTCCCTGTCTAAGCCCCAGGGAGCGGGGTGGGAGCAGGGGTTTCCTGCAGGCAGGTGGGCACGACAAAGTTCCCTGAGGGGAAGGCTATATATAGTAGGTTACACCAAAGTCTTCTATAGCTGCCAGTGCAAAGCGGCAAAAAATATGAACTGCAATTGAAATCGCAAAGTGTCCACAAACATCTGGACCCTGAAAACCTAGGTTGGTTTTTTTAAAACCTTAAGTTTAGGTGTTTGTTGTTGTTTTTTGTTTTTTGTTTTTTGCGGGTGGGGGTTTCAATCCCTTGGTCACAAAGGCTTTGGAGAGATTTGCAGAAGGGGCAGAAAGAAGTGCCATCAGTGACCCAGGGAGGGGGTCGGGCTGGGGTAGTTTCCAGGCTCTTGGATTTCCTGCCCCCATTGGCGAAGTCTCCCAGAACTGTAGACTAAAGGTTTCAAACTTCTTATTCTGTCAAAGTCATACATCAGCACAAACAATTGCCTGCTGTTATTGCACACAAGAACAAAACTTTTTTTAAAGGAGTGATAATTCTAAGTCTGAAAGGACAGCTGGGCTGCACTCCGTCATTCAGCTGCAGAGAGGATGTCCCTTGGCTTTTACTAGAAGAGAGGTTGAGCTGCAATTCAGCTTACAGCTCTGTCGGTTGACATGATCGTAAAACGGCATCTCTTTGGGCCACACTCATTTGTCCAGAACCATACATTGCAGCAGAGGGTGAGATGGCAGGCTCCAGCCAGGAAATCTGTGTGCCCAGGACTGGCCTGGCGGTTGCCCACCGGTGCCAAGATAGGGTTGGAGTCGGAGCTTGCTGGCCCCAGTGGGTGGAAGAGGAAAACCTCTATCAGCGAATGCTTGTCCTAATGAGAGTGAAGGCCAGAGTTACTCCATTTCTGAGAAGAGGAGGTATTCTCTGAAAGGCCATCTACCAAGATTTCCTGGGCATGGTCCAGGATGGGAGGTGACCAAGATTCAGTCTCCACCATAGAAGCTCACAGTTGAGGGTGCGGAGAGACAACACAGCCCCTTGACTTGTGCAAGTGGTGTTGGGGACATCCTTCATCTTCAGCTGCTGATGCCTCAACCGCCTGTTCTGTCATTGTAGGGTCTATGAGAAGGTCTGGAGGTACAGAGCTGTGGCTGCTGAGTAGAAGGGTCTTTAGCGAGAAGGCTAAATGTTATAGACTGGCCATCCAATATCTCGTGATGATGGGGTGTAAATTTTTTTTCGAGAGCACATTTAAAACCACTATAATATAAAGCACAGCAAAAAAAACATGATCAACCTTTTTTTATTTGCATGGTTAAGCACCATTTGATTTTTTGTGTGTGTGAGATACAAAATGTACTCTATTGCGGTACCCATGAAGCATTTTTAAATATTGCACCAAAATTGGGCCTGTTCAATTTGAAGAGACGTCTATACTGAGCCTCAGATTTTACAAATGGGATGGTTAAGACCCAGAAAGGACAGGTGACTTACCATGAGTCACATAGCCTGAGCTGAGACTATAAATCACACTCGGGAGTGGGGGAGGGTAGGAGGGAGCTGCCCAGTGGACAGGACTGCAGGGGGTTGAGGCCTCCTGCCCCTTCTCCAACAGAACTAGTGAAGTTCCTCACCGAAGGAGACAGCCAAAGAAAGTCATGGAAACCAGCCTCCTGCCTCGAGAATATCTTAGAACTCACACACCCATCTTGCCCTTGCTTCCCTCCTTCCCTCTCACCCTCTCTCCCTCCCCCGCCCCCCATCCCCATCAGCAATCTATCCATCTGGCCATCCTATCCCCCTATCCATTCAGCCAACATTTATGAAGTCTAAGTCTAGCATGTGCCAGGCATGGGCCTAGGTACTGGGATGCAAAGATCGATGAGGCAGTGCCTGCCCTCACAGAGCTCTCACCAGCTGGGAGGAGCAGTCACATCAACTGGCAATCACTGCTCCGTGAGCTATGTGATGGCACAAACCAGAAGATGTCCCAGCACATAGCTGAGACATTAGCCTGGGTGGGGAGAGTGAGCAAGGGTTCCTGGAAGGTGTGAGCTGAACAGACCTGAAGAATGGAGAGCTGCTGCGCCAAAGGGAGGCGGGGAAAGTGTTCTGGACAGAAGGAACAGCATGTGCTAAGACCTGGGTAAGAGGAAAGGACCCGAGCTGTACCGCTCTCCTACCCCCACCCTGTGTGGTTCTCATCCTTCCCTGCTCTAGCTCCAACCCAGCTTGCTCAACTCCCAGTTCCCGGTGCCTCTGGCCAGTCTCCTCCAGCGCAGGAGCCAGGCGAGGATTCTGCACTGAGCAGGATAGTGAAACTCAGGAGGAGGGACCTGGGCAGAAACCAGGGCTCCAGCCAGAGCCAAAAGAGGCAGGAGGATGGGGAGGAGGAGAAAAGGCGGGCTGCAATCCAGGGCCAAGAGAATGCCTGTGATGACCCCTCAGGGATCTAAGGCCCTGACACAGTTGCCATTCAAAAGCTTGGGGGTCTGTGCACTGGGCTGTTGTACATGGTCAGTCTCCCCAGCTAAGCTCCTCATCCACTCATGCAGCACTTTCATAACCTGCACACCTGCCCTCAGCACTCTGCTTGGAACTCCTCACTGGCCCTCTGCGTAGCAGTGCCTACACTCCTTAGCTTGTCCCCAGGCCTGGGCCCTGCATCTCTAGAGTCAGTCTTCACCTCTTCTTACTTCACTGCACACACCAGTCCACAAATCTCCAATGCCCTATAAAAAACAAGCTGATTTTATGTTTCTGCCAGGATTGCCTTGCAGTCTTCTTTGAACTCCTGCTCATACTTCAGGACTCAGCTTCAATGTCACCTTCCAGGAAGCCTTCTCTGCTCCCCTCCCCCACCCCCGCCCCCCTCTCCCCCAACTCCTCTAGTCTGAGTTGGGTGTGTCTCCTTTGTGCTCTCTACAGCACATACTAAGCATGGTGAATTGTGACTATTAGTTTCCTTGCATCATCCTTTCATCTGATGTCCTCTTGACCCTCCACCAGACAGGGACCTCCAAGAGCAGGAATTGTGTCTTGTATCTCCAGGACATAGCATACAGTAGGTGATGTTAGTTGAATGAATCAGTGAGTATGTGATGGAGATAACAGGCAATAATAACAGAGTGCTTAGTATGTGTCATTGCTTCATAAGCACTGTCTAATTCCATATTCATAACTATCCTATGAAGCAGCAGTCGCCAACTGATGGTCCACGGACCACTGGTGATCCACAAGGCCCCAAAGGTTGGGGACCGCTGCTATGAAGTCAATGCTATTCTCATTTTATAGATGAGGCAACTGAAGTTCAACTAGCCCAGGTTTATACAGCTTAGAGCATATGTATGATATTGCTGCTGGCTGGCTGGCTGGATAAATGAGTGGTGGACTGGATGCATCATTAGGATCAGCTCAGAAGTTTGGAAAGAACTGATCCCACAAGTGGGGGAGGCGATCAGTGGCCTTGAGATGAAGAGCATAGGAGGGAAAGTCGGGGACAGAAGTGTCCCCTGATTAGCTTAGGCCTTCCTCATGTCCATTAGGAAACCTCTGTCATTGCCCAGACAGCTCCACAGTGTGCCCACCTGAGCTAACCTAGGCAGATCACAGGGCATGGCTGATGGCTCAGGAGACGCCCTTGGGAACTCTTGGCCTGCTGAGGTCAGGCGGAAGAGTGGGATGGGGCCGTGGCCTGTCTCTCCTGGGTGTCATTAATGAGAGCTGCCCTGTGCAAGTGTTTGCTGATAATCCTATATAATAAAGAGGTAATATGCAAATTAACCCTCACACCCTCCCAAATGGCTGCCTATGACCAGGCCAACAGGGGGGTTAGTGAGGGACGACCAAACGACTGAACAGCAGGCTGCATGGGGCAACCAGGCCAGTGGTGGGGGGAAGTTGGGGGAAACCAGGCCGGCAGGGGGGGCAGTTGGGGGCGATTAGGCTGGCAGGGGGGCAGTGAGGGGCTACTAGGCCAGCAGGGAGGACAGTTAGGGGCAACCAGGTTGGCAGGGAGGGGGCAGTTGGCGGCAACCTGGCTGGCAGTGGGGGATAGTTAGGGGTGACCAGGAAGGCAGGCAGGTGAGCGATTAGGAGCCAGTGGTCCACGATTGTGAGAGGGATGTCCCGGGGATCGGGCCTAAACCATCAGTCGGACATCCTCCAAGGGGTCCTGGATTGGAGAGGGTGCAGGCTGGGCTGAGGGGACTCCCCCTTCCCCTGTGCATGAATTTCATGCACTGGGCCTCTAGTAGGTAATAAAACTTGAAAAAAACAGGTCTGGAATCTTCAATTCTGGCAAATGAAACAGCAAGCTAACAAGGATTCCCTTTAATCGTGTGGACAGACAGACATGTTGAACAGAATTAAAACAATTTTACTAGCCTACCCTGAAAGAAAGGGAATCTTTTACTGTCATAAATAAAAGACTTTAAATGCAGAGTGAGGAACTCTCAAGCTGAGAATAGTATGTGAAAACTATATAAAACAAAGCCTGACAGAATTACAATGAGGAATGGGAGGTCTTAACATGCCATTAACAGAAATTGGTAGATTGAGCTAAAAGAAATTTATAAGGATATAGAAGACATAGAATCCTACAATCAACTATTAAAGAGCACAAATTATTTTTCCAACAAACCCGGAAGACGTTGGTTTTACAATCAAATGAAGCAGATAAGGCACTTTACAAAATTTAACACTCATTTATGACTTTTCTTAAAGAACCAAACTAGGAATAAAAGAAAACTGACAATGGGAGCTAAACCAGGCTATAGGCCTGCAATAGATCATATTAAATTTTAGATACACTGTTTTCAAGTCAGTAACAAAACAAAAAGACTTATTACTGCTTCTATTCAACATAGTGCTAGAGGCTCTAGCCAATGCAATAGAACAAAATTAAAAAACAAACAAGGTACAATGATTAAAATGAAAGTTGAGTCCTGGCCGGTGTTGCTATGGTTAGAGTGTCAGCCCACACACCAAAAAGTTGCAGATTTGATTCCTAATCAAGAGCATGTACCTGGGTTTGCAAGTTCAATACCTGGCCCCAGTTGAGGTGCATGCAGGAAGCAACCAATTGATGTGTCTCTCTCACATCGATATTTCTCCCCCGGCCCCCCACTCTCTCTTAAGAAAAAAAAATCAAATCAACAAATGACAAGTGCTGGTGAGGATTCAGCAAATGAGTGGATTAAAAAACTGTGGTACATCTACACAATGGAATACTATGCCACTATAAAAAAGAAGGAAAGTTTACCATTTGCAACAACATGGATGGAACTGGAGAGCATTATGCTAAGTGAAATAAGCCAGTCAGAGAAAAATAAATATCACATCATCTCATTCTTATGTGGAATATAATGAGCAACATAATTTGATGAACAAGAATAGATCCAGAGACAAATGGTAGGGGAGGAGGGGGGGTTAGAGAGCAACCAAAGGACTTACATGCATGCATATTAGCATAACCAATGGATACAGACACTGGGGCGGTGGGCGCTTGCCCAGTGGGAATGGCTGCAGGGGAGGGGGGTTTATCAATTGGGAAAAAAGGAGACATGTAAAACTTTAGACAATAAAAAAAAAATCAATAGGAAAAAATATCCTTGGGTGAGAATTAATAAAAATAAATAAATAAAATGAAGAAATTTGTAATTATTTGCAGATGATATAACTATACATAGGAAATGTACAAAAATTTAAAACAAAAGTTTAGTTGCTGGATTTAAGATTACCATTTATTAATCAAAAGCACTGCTATTCATAAGCAATAACCAGTTAGAAAATGTAATATAAAGAAATAAAATGCATTTACAATAACAACAAAACTACCTATGCATAAATCTAAGTAAAGCTATATAAGAACTTAATGGAGAAAAGGATAAAATTTTATTGAAGGTATAATATTTAGAAGACGTATGTAGATCATAAGCTATGCCCTATTCATTGATGGGAAAATTCGACTTCATTTTAAAAACTGTCTTTCCCACCAGCCTATATTACAATGTTAAGCAAAATCCAAATAGGATATTTTTTATGTAATTTAATAAGCTAATAAGAAAAGGACTAAGAATAGCAAATATAACATTGAAGAAGAATAAGAAAGGAGGACTTGTCCTCCAGATATCAAGATGTGCGTAAAGTTGCAGTCACCAGGAAAGCATTCTTGGTGCATGTATAGAAAAGACCAGTGGGACAAAATGGAAACCATAAACAGACTTCTGTGGAGATGTGAGTCTGACCTGGGTGGCATTATGTGTGAGTGAAGAAAAGTACTGTTCAGCAGATAATTCTGGACAGTGGGCCATCATTATAGGGAGTGTGTGTGTGTGTGTGGGGGGGGTTGAATCTCTATCTCACACACTAGACAAAAATAAAGTCGTTAAACTCTCAGAATGAAATATTGAAGAGGGAAACAATTATTGAACACAACACAGAAAACAAAAGCTATAATTTAAAAATTAAAAGAGATCGAGTTGACGACAGTAAAATGTGAAACGCCTTTATAGTTCGAGATGCCATAAAGCTACACCACATAGACCTATGAGTGCAGTACCTGCCACTGACAAAGAGTGGTATCTGGAATGCGTAATGAATTCTTCCAAATCAGTATGTGAAAGCAAACAATGCAGGAAGAATGGGTAGAGGACAGAAGCAGGTGATTCACAGGAGAAGAATGGTCAGTAAACATGTAAAAAAGGCCACACCTCACTAGTTACCAGGGAAATGCAAATTCAAAACAAAGCGAGATAGTACAGTTCATTCACATTGGATTGGCAAATTTTGAGTTTAATGATATGGAGCTTCCACGAGGGCGGGGCACGACTAGGATGTCAAACACTGCCGTGGGAGCATAACTGAGTCACCCACTTTGTGGAGTGTTTGGCAATAGGCAAGTAGAAGCAACACAATCCTATGACCTGATAACCCTACTTCCGGGTATATGCCCTAGAGAAACTCTTACACAAGCACACAGATGTACGTGGAGATGTTTATTGCCTCACTGTTGAAGTAACAAAAATAACTGGAAATGACCTGCTCATTATAGGGGCATGGGTAAAGCAAATCTATTCATTTTTGTATAATGAAATTGTGTATAGACATTAGAGTGCATGAGCTAGATCTTTATGTATCAACTTGGATAAATCTCAGAAACACAATGTTTTGTGAAAAGAGCAGGTTGCAAAAGGAAATACATGACATATTATTTATGTCAAGTGTAAATCCACATCCACATTAAACAATTATAAATTTGTATGCACACACACATGCACATAAATAGAAAGAATATATAACCCTTCACCAGGATAATGGTTATCTGTGGAGAGGGAAGGAAGGGAAACATTGTATTACCTTTAAAATTTTTTTTAAAAAAATATTAAAATGTTCCCATTTTAAAAAACCTGTGTGGTGGCTTCAGTAGTGTCACATTATTTTCTGTTCTTTTCTGTCTGTTTGATATATTTCATAATTAAAGATTAAATAGAGAAAGAAAGCCGTAAAATCAGGATTTGGTAGGAAGTCACCCCTAGCATACTTTCTGGTGACTGAAGAGTTTTGGGCACGTGGGCTGGCCTGGGGACACATGGCCAGTGGCACGGAGCAAAGCCCCAAGCTCACTGTGTCATCTCAGCTATGTCACTGGACCTGTCCACTCCCCTTCCTTCTCGTCTATGGAGTGATGCTTGAAAGCTGGATGAGCAATTTTTGTGTCCTCTCCAGCCTAGATACTTTGTGATTCTGAAGATTTTATAGGTGTGCAGGGGCCGCTATCATCAGAGACACCATGGATTAAGTTTGTTTAGCTTTTCATTACAAAATATGCTAAATAGATGCCAAGCAGAGAGAACATCACAATGAATCTTCATGTGCCCATCACCCAGCTTCAACAGTTAGCAACTCGGCTAACCTAGTTTTATGTTCTCCTACCTATCTCCATCCAGCCACCATCACTGGAATATTATGCAGCAAATCTCAGACATCTCATCATTTAATTAGTAAATATTTTACTATCTCCAAAAGGTAAGATCTATTTTTAAAAATATACAGCAAAGCGAATATAGTCAATAATATTGTAATAACTGTGTAGAGTGTCACATGGATATGAGACTCATGGGGTGATCGCTTTGTAAGGTATATAAATATCTAATCACTATGTTGTGCACCTGAAATCAATATAATATTGTATGTCAAACTGTAATTTAAAAATAAATTTAATCCAGCTGGTGTGACTCAGTGGTTGAGCATTGACCTATGAACCAGGAGGTCATGATTTGATTCCCAGTCAGGGCACATGCCTGGGTTGTGGACTTAATACCCAGTGGGGGATATGCAGGAGGCAGCGAATCAATGATTCTCTCTCATCACTGATGTTTCTATCTCTCTCTCCCTCTCCCTTCTTCTCTGAAGTCAATAAAAACATATTAAAATAAAAAATGTAACCCAAGCCCTAACCGGTTTGGCTCAGTGGATAGAGCATTGGCCTGCAGACTGAAGGGTCCCAGGTTCGATTCTAGTCAACAGCATGTACCTCGGTTGCAAGCACATCCCCAGTAGGGGGTGTGCAGGAGGCAGCTGATCGATGTTTCTCTCTCATCGAAGTTTCTAACTATCCCTCTCCCTTTCTCTCTGTAAAAATAAATCAATAAAATATATTTTAAAAAGATAAAAAATGTAACCCCAATATTACTAACCCACCTAAAAAATAACAATTATCTTCAATGTCATCAATACCCAATCTGTATTTCAACTTCCTCAATTGTCAGAATATTTTTAAAAATGTGTTTACTTAAAGTAGGATCCAAATAAGGTTCACACAAAGTGACTATAATTGATATATTTTAGATTCCTCCCTCCTCTTTCTCTCTCTCTCTCTCTCTCTCTCTCTCTCTCTCTCTCTCATCACATATGCAAACAGGCATTTATTTCTTGAAGAAACAAAAGTATTTGTTTGAGAACTTCTCACAGGCTGGATTTAGCTGATTGCTGACTTGTGGCTAGATCTTGGGGCTTGATTAGCTTCGGGGAGAGAGGAGGCTAGAATCCTTCACTGACCCCTCAGGAAACACACTATCAGATGTTTCTCCTTTTGCATGGTAGCAGTCACTGATGAGCATCGCCTAGGTTCATAAATTTATTAGGGGCTACAAAATGGTGATGTTTCAACCTATTACCCCTTCATCTATTTGCTTAAAGAGAAACTGCTATAAGGAGAAACTGCTATAAAGAGAAACTGCTACAAAGAGAAACTGCCCCTCATAAACAATTTGGTTATGTTGAAGTTTAGTTTAAATGCAGATTAATTGCTTTATTCGTTTGCTTCATTTGCTAGTTTTCAAAGTAATAAGTTAGTTTCTTAGTATCCTCAAAAGCTTACTAATTTTAAAATATTATTTTGAACGTGTGGATTTAAACATATTTGATATATTTCAGTTAAGATAAGTTATTGTTACTGCTTCTCAAATCATCCTGCTTTAGGAAGTCTCTTTAAGATGCCTCCTGAGTCTCTTTGATATGACCCTTCTAGTCTTTGGTAGCTTCATTGCTTTCTTCATTGTTTCTGGATAACATTGTGCATTTTCTGTCCTAGGTCTGAAGTCAGTCATTTCTCCAAGGAGTCCTGGTTCCTTTTAGTGGAAGGTGGTATTTAGAGACCATGATCTGGGTGAGGGCTAGGGGTGCTTGATGCTAAGGGACTGGTCAATGTTTTTTAGATCCTTTTAGAAGCAAAGCTAAGGGGTGTGTGTGTGTGTGTGTGTGTGTGTATGTGTGTGTGTGTGTGTGTGTGTGTTTATATATTTGTTAAAAATAAAACACACGCTGTCCCTTCCCCTCTCTGAAATCAATAAAAAAACCCATATTTTTTAAAAAAGATAAAATACATAATGAGATATATTGATACTTCTGGCTCAAATTCAGAGTTGTAGTTTTGTTTTGTTTTGTTTTTGTTTTAGAAAGGGGAAGGGAGAGAGATAGAAACATCAATGGTGAGAGACAATCATTGGCTGCCTCCTGCACACCCCCTACTGGGGATGGAGCCTGCAATCCGGGCATGTGCCCTGACCCACAATCTAACTGTAACCTCCTGGTTCATAGGTCAACACTCAACTGCTGAGCCACACTGGCTGGGCAGGGTTGCAGGTTTTTACTTCATCTCATTGATCTTCTTTTTTAATTTTTTTAAAGAAATTAAATTCTGAGTGATTTACGTGATGATGAAGTTAAAATCCTTCCCTAGTTGTTATCCATCACTGCTTGCCTCATTCTCCAACCTAAGTGTGAACTTCATGAAGGCAGAGATCAAGTGTGATTCACGCTGTATTCCTGATTCCTGTCAGAGTACCTGATACATAATAGTTGCTTAGTAAGTCATTATTAAATGCCTGAAAGAATGATGTTTAAAATGAAAAGTTTCCTCTTAAATAGAGAAGTAGAGTGAATGAAATCTGAAAACAAGCTAAACACCCACCCACCCATTAATTCAATAGATACAGAAAGAAGATACCCAGTGTTGGAGACTAGCAACACAGGCTAGAGAGATGAATGGTCCATGCCCTCGAGCATTGCACTCATTAGTGGGGCAAACAAGCTCCAACAGTTAGAACAATTATAAAACAGTGTTATTAATAAATGGTGGTCTGGCCTTGGCCAGTTGGGTCATGGGTGCAACTCCCTGGCAGGGCATATATCTAAGTTTCAGGTTAAATTCCTGATCAGGGCATGTGAGGGAGGCAACAGATCAATGTGTCTCTCTCACATCAATGTTTCTCTCTCTCTCTTCCTCCTTCTCTAAAATCACTAAAATAAGCAAATCCTATCTAATAAAGAGGAAATATGCTAATTGACCCTCATGCCATCATGAAGATGGCGGTGCCCACAGCCAATAAGGAGGGAATATGCTAATTGACTGCTCCACCCTCAAAGGTGGCAGCACCCACAGCCAATAAGGAGGGGATATGCTAATTGACTGCCATGCTCTCAAAGATGGCAGCACCACAACTACGAGATGGTGGCGCCCAGTCCCCTCAGCCCCACTAGGGCGGCAGGCGCACGGCAAGGCTGGGCACCCCCCCAGGTGGGCCTGGCCACTCCGTGTGCCTGCCTCCGGAGACCCTCAATCCCCTCAGCCCCCTAGCCACCCAGGGCTGGCCCGAGGCACAGGCAAGCCTCAGCTGCCTGAGGCTCAGGTAACCAGGGTCGGCCGAGGGGCCGAGG
>NW_006300018.1:1706996-1708732 GCF_000327345.1 Myotis davidii
GCCACCACCTCCTGGACCCCCAGTTCCCCGCCCGCCCCTGAGGGCTCCCGGACTGTGAGAGGGGACAGGCCGGGCTGAAGGACCCCCCTCCAGTGCATGAATTTTCATGCACTGGGCTTCTAGTAGATAAAAAAAAAAAAATGAAGAGCGATCTGGGCAGCATGCCGCGTGTGTCCTGAGAAGGATCAGGCACCTTTTAGAAGGGTCAGAGAGGGAGGTGTCCATGGAGGCTCACAGACTAGACCACATTTGTTCTGAGTGTTCAAGGATGAAGAGGAGCTGTAGGTTGGGAGAAGGAAAGGCATTATAGACCCACTACTCCCTGAGTTGCCTGCCCCATGTAGTGCTGAGCTAGTTTGCTCCTGGGTGGCTGAAGGCTTTGCCACTCCTTGGATCTCCCGGACCCCTAGTATCTCCCCCAAGGGAGCTGCAGGAGGGCAGGAAGGAAGGAAGGGAGGGGAGGAAGCCCACAGGCAGGAGTCACTTGGAGGAAAGCAGAGAGGCTCCCTCTGTCAGGAGCATTGTTTAGGAACTGCAGTGGATCAGTTTATTTGTCAGCCAAAGTAATTTGCATTCAAGAGTGTTTGGGGACACACTCCTTAGTCCCTGAAGAGTTCCAAGTCCCTCCCAGTTGATTCACCATCACCTTTTTATCAGGGGGGCACCCTGCTCTGGCCCTGCAGGCCCAGTTCCAGGAGCCATGGCTGTCAGGCCTCGCAGTCCTGCCCCCAGTGAGCAGCGCTACCCTCCTCACGTAGCAGTCCCTGGAGCCAAGGATCAAAGAATTGCGTCACTTGTAAATTATCATCCAGTGATATTTCCCCTGGTTTGGTAACCCTTACCACCCGTGAGTTGCTTCATAGTTGTTTAAAATCCATTTTTAAAGCCTAAATATAAGTATTTAAAGAGAAAACTTTATATTATTTTTCTAAATGAATATCACTCACCTTAAAAAATATCTATGCTAATAACTGCAATTAGGACAAATCTAACGGGCTGTGCCCCCAGCGCTCCCTGCTTCCCTTTTGTTAAAAAAAAGAAGGGGTGAGGGAGCAGTGCTTGAGAGGCCCTGAGGACCTGTCGCACCCACATGAAACTCGCTCCCTGAGCTAATCAAATGGTTGCGAAGCAGAAAGGGAATAACTTTCCTACTCTGTCCAAATTGAGTCCAACACTCCACTCCATGTGGGGAAACTGAGGCCCAGAGAGCACAAGTGACTCGGAATAGAGTTCCATGGAGGCGGGACCACTGCCCGCCTTGGTCCTCTGTGTCCGGAGCTACGCTGGCAGAGTGAACGAGTGAATAACCTCACACAGCCGTGAGTCAAGATTGAAACTAAAACCCAGATTTCTTGCCTCTGAGTGATTTTTGCATCACAGATTCCCCACCCTGCCCAGGCCCCATCACCTCTCCTCAGCTTCCTCTTTCAGTTCTTCTTGGGGAATTCCAGAGACAGTGCTTCTTGGGCAGGGCCGTGTGGTCCTGCCGGGACCTCGCGCTGGTGCCCTGCCTCCAGGTGTCCCCCGTGGTTACAGCCCGGCTCTCGATGCTGTGGGATGTGCAAGAGAGAGAAGCAGCAGCCCCATCTTCCCATGCTCCCGCCTCCGCAGTCAGAGCTCCGAGGTGCACTCTGGCCCGCCCCGCCCCCCCAGCCGCTTCTGGCCTGTGAGCAAGAGGGAGGCGCGCACAACGGGCCGGCTGGGCGTGGACTGAGGGCCCTGATGGATGTGGAGAG
>NW_006300018.1:1709528-1723501 GCF_000327345.1 Myotis davidii
GATGTGGAGAGGCCAGGGCTGGACAGTGGCTCTTGTCTCTTCACCTTCCCTCCTTACTCTTCACGCCGAGGACACTGCTCTCTGCCCCCACCTGTGGGCTTGGCTCTGTGCTCTGAGGCTGGTCAGTCCTCTGGGCAGCCATTTCATCAGCTCCTGTCTGGGCCACCCCCCCACCCCTGTTCAGCATTTCCCAGTTAGCCCTGAGATTCAGAGACTAAGAGGGCCCGCCCTTACCCCCACGGTGCAGCCAGGGTTGGCGGGGTGGGGGAGGGGAGGGTGCAGACCTGCTCCTGATGACCCTAATATCCCTCGGCCAGTGCTGTAAGGGGATTAACATGGAGTGTTGGGGCCCAGAAAACAGGTGCCCAGTAAAGGGACCAGCAGCCCCCACCTGGCCTATGGTGACTCCTGGAGGTTGGGATGGCTTCTTGGAGGAGGGATGCCTGAGCTGGGCTCTGAGGCAAAGTGGGATGAAGGTCAAAGGAGGAGGGGCAGTGCTTCCATCATCAGCATGTGCAAAGGCCCTGGTGGGAGGGTGAGACATGAGGCTCAAGGGAGAACCGCTGCTGCGGGGGCAGATGTATCCAGGGGAGCTAATGAGCAGTTTAGCAAAAGAGGCCTGTGGTAGAATCCTGGGCATTAGGGAATGCGTGCTAGCTGTGGCCTTGGGCAGAGTTTCGGGAGGGGCAGCAAGCACCACCCCATGGTGACTGGCATCAGAGCCTGGCACCACCGGGAAAGTGTGCTGGGTGGACTCAGCCCCCCTTTACCTCTCACCCCCTGCCCCCCACCCCCCACCAATCAGTAGGGGCTCAGGAGGGAGGCTCTTCCAGATGGGGATGAGCAGGTCAGCTGGTCCTAGCACAGGTGTCCCGTTTTCTGTGGCCTGGTGTCCTGGGGAGACTGGTGTCATTGCTGTCCTTTGACAGGCTGCTCCATCTGCCCCATCCCTCTGCCTCCTGGGTGTGCAGACCCCAGCCACAGACGTCTGCCTCCCCTCGTCTGCCTAGTTCCTCTTGGCCACCCTGCCCAGGACCCCCCATGTCTGGATCTGATGCCTGCTGGTCAATGACCATCTCCTGCAGCCTCACTCCCCATAGCCCTGCCTGTGGGTAGTACCACCTGCATTGTCCCCAGGGGCTTCCTGTCACCGTCCTTGACTCACTCTGGACCCCTAGGGTCTCAGGCCTCAGCTCCAGCTCTCCCATCTCCAGGCAGCTCAGAGTGGCCCCAAACTCCCCAGCCTCCCTCTCTGCATGTCCTCAAGCGGGAAAGAGCAGGTTTGAGGTTTGGCTCTGCCCCAGGCTTAATGTTGGTGATTCTCCTGGGTCTGTGCCTCAGTTTCCCCATCGGAAACATGGAGGTGAAAACCAGATATCAGAGTCCCATTCTCTGCCTCCATTGGCACAACCTGAGGACAGTAGTACTGTGGCTTTCCCCTCCTCCCTCCCAGATGTTGGGTTTCTGGGCAGCCATGTCTGCTGAGAGGGGCACAGGCGCACCTCCCCAGCCAGCACCCGGCTCTCCGCCGTCCCAGCCTGGCCGCCCTGTCGCAGCGGCTCTCTGCTGCGCGGCCTTCCATTAGCCGACCCCTCAGTGGGCCCCACGCTGAGCAGATGGCAGGGGAGGCAGCGGCAGCGGCAGCTGCTGTTATCGCTCCTTGATGACATGGAGTGTAAATTTTGTTGGCAACACTCCCTCCTGCCTCTGCGTGCCACCAGCTTTAATCACCGTAATTGAGTTATAATGAATGATTGTGTGTTCACATTGTCTGATCCCGGCGCAACCAGAGCAGAGCTAGCAAGACTCAGTCACCTCTCTCCGGGCTTAGGCGCGTCCTCACCCTCGGCATGTCACCCCCGCCCCCCGCCCCCACGCCCTGGGCTCGGGTCTCAGGCACCTCTGCGGCCACCCACCCCAGCGGCCCCTGGTTTCCTCTTCACTTTATCACTCTGAAACAACAATGACTTCGGGAACATGGAAAGAAAAAGGAAAGCAGAAATGAAATTGGAGGGGCTGAAACCCTGCCCCTTAGTGATAACCGCCTCTGCCCACAAACATTTCGGTGAATATTCTCAGGCCTTTTCACCAGGCGAATAGCTACAGCTGTGCCACACACACCTCCCTCCCCCATCCCTGCGGCTGACGTCGGTGCCAAGTGCATTGCCACCAGCTGTGCCTCACTTCCCTCTACCAGCAGCTCCAGGAGGTAGCACCCAATGGCCTTGTTGGACAGAGGAGGCAACGGAGGCTCAGAGAGCTGAGAGGCCCTGCCAAGCTCAAGCAGCTGGTAGAGGGCTGCCTTGTTTCAAACCCGGTGTCTGAGTCTGTGCACCCCTGCAAAGTGTGCACATGAAAGGAAAGGATTCTACCCCCGCCGCTCACACTGTCCCCAGCCCCACTGTGCACAAGAGAAAGCAAAACTGGCTCCAGAGCTTTAAAACACTTTCTCACTCCAAAGTGCTGGCATTCCCCCGGGAGAGAGTGCTGGACAGGCCTCTTCCGAGAAAGCAGCCCCAAGCCCCCGATCCACATGGTCCTGCTGGCTGCTGCCCCTTCTGAACCTGAGGCCCTAGGCTGCTGACCCGTGTGTAAGGGGGGGTGCAGGGAGGCTTCCCAGGGGTGTTCTGTGGGTCCTGGCCATCTCAGGGTCCCTCCCAGCAGGGTAGGTGGGCAGCTAGTGCGGCTCCGCTCTCCTGGCTCTCATCATCTCCTGGCTGAAGTGGGTGGGCCTCCCGAGTGACTGACAGGAGCCACCCTGCCCAGAGATAGCACAGGCCAGGGGGGAGCTGCGGGGGCTGCCGGTCCCTTCACAGGGCTGAGGTTCTGCAGGCAGTGCGGGGTAGGGCTGGGGTTTGATGGACAGGACCCTGGAAGCCAGAGGCTAGGAGCTTATCCCAGCTCCATTCCCGACTTTCTGCTTAACTTTGGCAAGTCTCTCCTTGACAAATTTCCTCTGAGGATGTCCAAAATGATGAATTTGAATGACACCTGATTGCTTCTTCCACTCTTCCAGGTAGTGACATTCATTTTCTATAGCGTGATAGCATTATTATATACTTATAAAGAAGTAATATTTATAACATATAAGTAATTATTATAGTTGACATCTATTGAGACTTGTGCGTGCTAAGCACTGTGCTATTTCTTTTCTTTTTGACAGACTGGTGCTTTCTACACCAGCATCCTAAGACCCATTCACAAATCATGCTTCAGCGCCTTAAACCCCGGGCTTGAGCGGAGCTCTGTGGAAGGAGCTGGCCCAGTCCGTGCCAGGGGCCCACCCTTACCTCTCCGGATCCGGGTGGAGCGAAGTCTGTGAGTCTCCTTGTCTGAGGCAGCCCTCACAGCAAGTCACGGCCGTTGTTCTTCTCGGAGCACTCCTTGGTAAGGCATTCCAAGTGCCCTCTGGAGAACTGCTTCTCAGGGAAAACAATGATTACTTTCGTGAAGTGTTCTCAGTAAACAACATTCCCCAGGTTTCAGTTTTTCCAGCTCCTTTAACCGTCTCCTTTGATGATGGGTTCCAGTTTCCAGGATCAAAAGCCCCTCCTCCTGAAGGCTGGGAAGCCAGGAGAGGCCCAGGTGCCAGCCCTCGTGTTTTCAGATGCTCTGGGGGCACAAAGGATGCCAGCACAGATGGCATATCTGGTCCTTTCACTGTCGCCTCAGATCCTTCCCACAACCCAGCACCAGCTTTGTTTTACAGAAGACTAATCTGAAGCACAGAGAGGTAGGTAACTTGCAGGGCCACACAGCTAGGCGATGGTGCTGTGATAGGCACTGGGGGATGGGCGAGACACATGCAGGCCCGGATCTGAGACACGCCTCTAGGCTCCCATGACATCTGCACTGTCCCCATGACTCACACCCACAAACACCCCCATGCCAGCACGCTGCCCACCGCTGGACTTGTCCATCTAGACCACCCTGGCACCCTCTGAGCGGAAGGGGAGGGACTGCAGGCTGTGGGGCTCCTGGAGACTAACACACTCGCACAACGGCAGGCAGCTCAGAGGATTCGCTGGTGATCACCCCGAAGATGCTCTGCAGCCGCTTCCAAGTGGGGTGCGCACAGCTCCCTGCAGTCAGGGTGCAACAGGCACCCCTTCCACCCAGCCTGGGCTTTCCTCCGGGGCTCTGCTGCTTTCTCCGGGGCTGGGGAGAGGGTCGCTCCATGCAAGCCCACCTGTCCTCCCTTAGTGCCCACCCCTGGGAGACTTAGCTCCCCTTTTGGCACCAGACTTTCCTCTCGGGGTGAAGGCTTTTCACTGGACCTGGAGAATCCTAACTACTTGTGACTTAGCCAAATGGTTGCTGGCCTAAAGTCTTTGAGCCCCCTAAGCTTCTCCCGTTTTGGGGGTGCAATGGCCTCACAGATTGGGCTGCTAACCATGGCAGTGCAGGGGTCAGAGCACTGTGCTTGGCTAAACGGGCTCTACCCGGGCTCCGCCCCTAATATGCTGAGGACATTGGAGGGCTCAGTCTCTCTGGCCCTTAGTTTCCGCATCTGTGAAATGGATCTAAATAGACCTGCCTCCCTGCGACATGAGGCTTAAAAAAGCTTCTGTAAAAATATGCTTGTAAAAAGCCAAACGCTGCCTTTGTGAGGACGAGGAACTGTTACTGTGCCAAGGTGCCTGGCCACCCCAAACCGGCCCTGGGCACCCACGTTGTTGGCGAGGTTTGTCTCCCAGGCCTGAGCTCGGTCCTTCTGTGCCTCATCCGGACTCAGCAGGTCTCCCTCCCACCCAGGGACCATGATGCTGTGGAGCTGCCTTTTGTAAGACAGGGCACTCAGCTAGAAACCTTTCCTCTTAAAAAGAGATGCCCAGAGAGGCAGTTCATAGTCCCAGGGATCGGAGTGCAGCTTGCCCAGCCTCCTTTGTGCTGCCTCTGGAGGACGCTGGGAAGCTCGTCTCGCCTGGGCCTGCGGACGCCCTGGGCCGCGGTGCTCAGCTCAGCACTGTGCCGCTCTGGGCGGACCAACCTGGGCCCAGCGGTGCAGGCCCAGGCCTGGGGACAGCTGAGATGGCTGCCACCTCACTCCACCTCTCCCCGCAGGCTGGTGCCACTGACAGCCTCACTCCGTGGGGCGGGGAGCCCAGGGCCACGACGGTGACCCTTGAGGAGAAACTGGAGGGTGAAGGGAAGTAGACATGGGCCTGGGAAAAGTGGCCCAGAGCTTCAGCAGAGAAGAACTGGGCGGAGTGCAAATCCAGCCGAAGAAAGAGAGGCCTCACTCTATCATGAGCGCCCATGAGAAGGGCAGAGGCTCCCCCAAATGAAGGGTAGATGGCCAGAGACTTGGCTCATAGGGGCCTAGCAGAGGTTCACATCTGACGAGGCTTGGCGGGCAGGCGAGCAAGGCGGGTGGAGGAGCCCTGGAGGACAAGGGCTCAGCAGCCTGTTTGGAGGAAGGAGGGCAGCTGGTGAGCCAGAGGTCTGGGATTCTGCTTAGACTCACCGGGAACAGCACCACAGACAGGGCAGAGCAGGGCGCGGCCGTGCTCGGGCACAGGTGACACAGCCCTGGCTCTGAGCCCAGCTCTTTGTTGGTGAGCTTTCCCCACTGTGGGAAGTGGCGTGGTTATGAGCACAGGCTCTGCAGTCACTGCCCAGGTCCAAACGGCTCCTTTACCAACTACCACGGAGCTTCTCAGTGCCTCAGTTTACTCCTTTGTAAAAAGAGATCATAATAGTGTGAGGACCAAGTTAGGTAAAACATGGGAAGTATTTAGAAGAGTTCCTGGCTCCTACTAACTAGTCAATAAATCAGGGGTCCTCAAACTTTTTAAACAGGGGGCCAGTTCACTGTCCCTCAGACCATTGGAGGGCCGGACTATAGTTTTTTTAAAAAAACTATGAACAAATTCCTATGCACACAGCAGCGGCAAAAACACCCGGCGGGCCGGATAAATGTTTTCGGCGGGCCGCATGTAGCCCGTAGGCTGTAGTTTGAGGACCCCTGCAATAAATGTTAGTTATTATCCCTTGGGTGACTTAACTTCTCAAATGTGAAATAGGGCCACAAGCCTGTTAGTCATCTTCCCAACACTGCCACTTACTTCGGGATGACCTGAGCCGAACACACAGCGGAGCCATCATGGTGGTGGCTGATGCAGCCTCTGGACCTGTCTGCCTTCTGTGCTGGTTGGCACCATTAGCAGCGGCCAGCGCTCCCAGGAAAGGCTGGTCAAGCTATGATGCAACGAGAAGGCACCAGCGGGAGCTCAGCAGGGCCCGGTGGAGGCAGGAGGCGCCCACAATGTCCAGGTATCAGGTGGGCCCCAAACGCGGCAGGCCCCTGCCTCACCCCAGAGCTGTCCTTCGGAAGCAGAGGCCTGCTCTGTGTCCCAGGCCTGTAGACCTAGGTGTGACCGTCCCCATGCCCTTGCTCACTCACCAGCAGGCTTTTTGTCTTATTGGAAGGGAATACATTTTAGAATTCCTTGATGACCCAGATTAGTTATTCGATCAGCCATTCCCTTTATATTTTCTCTTATTCTACCCATTTACTCATAGATGTGCATCCTGAGGACCTAAAAATGAGGTGAAGTAACAACATCAATTAAAAATAAACATTTGTCTTTATAGAAAGTCATTAATGAACACAGAGAGGGGACTCACCGCAGCTGGGGTGTGGGGCGGAGGTGAGGGCTGTGGGGAGGCAGGATCCTGTCAGCCACAGTGGACCCTCTGTCTCTGAATCCTGGCCAGGGGCAGGCCTGGGTGTGTTGTAGAGCACAGCTGGTTCGCTCTTTAGGCTGTGGCTTCCGACTTGAACATGAGCAGAAACCTTGTTGAGAAGTGGGCATGACTGGGCTGGACCTCAAAGTCTAGTGAAGCGTCTTCTTCAGGATGAAGGGCCTGAAGGAAACCTGACCAGACCGTGGCGAAGGGAGGTGGGGCAGGGCAGAGGAACAGTACCCTCCCAGAGAAGCCTTCTCCTCCCCCCAACAGGGGAGAGACAATTTTAAGTAAAAACTTCTAGATGTGCAGAATTCTTACATTTTACAATGCACTTGGTTCCTGGTGCTCATTTGAGCCTCATGACTCTGGGTGGAACAGCTCCCTACTTGACAGCAAAGGAACCTGGGGCTCAGAGAGGGCCAGCAACTTGCTCAAGGCTGCACAGCTGGGCCAGGAAGCCACAGGAGTCCAGCCCAGGTCTTGCCCTGGCTCCTCTCCCCAGCTGGGGCCTGCGGGCCCTTGTCCAGGTCCTCAGCCCTGGCTGGCACCAGCAGTGTAGGGAGTTTTCAGCAGCTTCTGCAAGCCCTTTCTCTAAAGGGGACGGAGAAGGAGGGCTTAGTCTCTAAGCCAGGGAACCAGAAGTGCTCTACTGAAGAGCGCCAGCAGTTGGAGAGTGGGCGATGCTCTGCTGGGGGCTGTCAACCCCCTTCCCAGTGGGCCCTGGTGCCCACAGATGAAGGTTCAGCACAGAGTCCTCACCGTGTCCCACGAAGCCCTACAAGGCCTGGCCTCTGCCTGCTCCCCCCACTCTTCCCTGCTCACTCAGCTCCGTCACGCTGACTTCCTAAAGCCACCAAGTGTGCCCAGCTTTTGTCTGCTCAGCCTGGAATTGTCCTTCCCAGATACCCGCTCAGTCACTGCTTGTGGCCCTCCTGTCTCTGCAACCTGGTCCCTTCCCGCCCTCCTGCCTCCTCCATCACCCCTGAGCGTTGTGTTTCTTCTGGTCACCACCCCCCCACCCCCGGATGTTACTGCTATGTCCATTGCTGTCTGTCTCCCCACGAGCTGGTGGGCAGGAGTGCTGCCTGGTGCTCTGGGGCAGCCCCAGGGCCTGGAACAGTGTGGGCGCCTGATGAAATTTACACAATGAATAAATGGCCCAGATGCCAGTTTCCCCTTATGACATGATACGGTTTTTCTAAGCAGACGATTCAATGGGGAGGGTGAGGAAGGTGGGGAGGGCGGGCAGAAAGGGGAGTGACAGAGAAACATCACCAGGGATTCTCTCTGTAGGTACAGCTGTCATTGTCCTCACATCAGCCCCTTTGTGTCTCAGCGATGCAGACACAGGTCAGGCAACTTACCAACCCAATGTGACTCTCACCTGTCACTCTTGTCCCCACTGCCACAGTGCTCCCAGGTCAGGCTCTCAGCCCAGGCTACCCTGCAGCCCAGGGCTCTGCCCCCAAACCTGCCACCGACGAGGCAGGTGCTTGCTGTCTGAGGCCGTGACCATGCCACCTCGCTTCCAGGAGAGCGGCTCCCAAACGCCTGCCCACAAACTGGCTTTGGAGGCGGTCCTGAGGTCAAATCCTGCTCCCTCAGTATCAGCCGGTGGCCTTAGGCAAGTTTTTGAACCTCTCTGAGCCTCATTGTCTGCTCCTCAGATGCAGGAGAGAGACAGCAACTGGTCAGAGGCCCACACTGTGCGCTATTATTATCTTTCGTATCTGCAAAATGGGGACAAAGATACTGACCTCACATGATGGTTTGGAAGGCCAATGAGCTCAAGCATTGGAAATGCCAGGCACGGCCTGACACAGGGGGTGTTCAGATAATACTCCCTTTGGCTTTCCCCAGAACTAGTCCGCTGTTCACCCACTCAGTGCAGAGAGAGGAGAGAGGAGGAAGGGGCTGTTGGAAGGGGCAGGAGGGGAGTGTGTCATTTAATAACCCAGGCGGTTTGAAGCCATCTTGAGGCTCTGGCCCAGGGCCAGCCAAAGCAGAGTGTCCTCTAGAACCTCTTCCTGCCCCATTTCTGGCCCCCAATCTCTAGGTAAGGTTGCACACCAGCCGCTCTCACTGCCTCATGGGCCTCCCCAACAATTTCAGCAAACACCCCCACCAATGATGGTCTCCACCTCTTGGCTAACAGATCTCAGTGTGGGGAGGGTGAGGCAGGGTGGGAGAGCTGGGGTGGGGAGGGGGCATGGCCTGGGCTCTGGGCTGAGGAGTGCTGGCTTCCTTGGGACACGGGTGTGGTCTCCGCCAGTGCGAGGAAGGCACTTGAGCCGTGGCCCCAGAGTAACTGGCGGTGTGTGGAGGTAGCACTTACGCCTTCCTCACTGCAGGGCGTCTCTGTGGCCAGCCTGCCTGCAGAGCCCTGCCGGTGTGCAGGAGGGCAGCTCACATGTTCCCCACTCGTCCCGGCTGAGTGGGTCTGCCTTTGTGTCTCTATCTTTCTGTGTGCCCCTGGGGCAGCCTGCTTGTCTGTGGTCTGTGCCTGGTGTGTCTGAACATTCGTGTGTGTCGATGTGTGCCCGGCAGTGTAACATCTCTGAGTGTAGGTTTAGGCCCAGCATGTCTCAGTGTGCACGGCTGTGGTGTGTGCATGCATGCACACCTGGATTGTGCCCATGAGCGTCTGTCTGTGTGGGGCTTTCTTCCAAAATCACCCCCACAGAACCCACACCTCCGGCCGCATTGGCTCTGCCTGCCCTGGCGCGGAGAGCGTGCACCCGTAGCCAGTTCGGAGGCGATGGGAAGTGAAGGCAGGCCTTTCTTCTTTGAAGGTACATTCCAGGGGAAGCGCACTGCAGAGGAATTGTCCCGGAGATAGCTGGCTCATGGCCAATTCGTCTTGTCAAAAAGATCCTGGTGCCTGTGGAGCCAAGATGAAACAATTCTTTGGAATTAACCAAGCTAATTTTGGCTAGCAAACATTTTGCTACAATGAAAGTTTTTATTGTAACACATAAAAGTCAAAACAACACCCAGGCCCCTTGGGGGAGACAGGGGGAGGGAGGAAGAAAAACAGTGCACACACAAGCTCTAACTAATCATTTGAAATCAAAAGTGCTCAGTGCTGCCAAATTAAATGTGACTAACAATACCCGTGAGGAGACGCCACTTTAGGGCAGCCCCAGAAGCCTGCTGCAAACCCCAGCCATTATGTTCCAGGGAAGAGTCAGGCGGGAGGGAAAGAACCTGGCCAGCTGCTAGAACATTCCTTAGGCCTGGGCCAAGGTGGTGTCACCTGGACCAAGTGGGGCAGCATGCTGCCATTTCTGTGGTGCCGGTTGGCTCTCTGAAGCCAGCTCTGACTGTGCCTCGGCCTGTGTGTGGGCCCACCATGCCTTTGTTCATGCTGGGCCCCCTCAGGGGGTCACTCCCACACCCCTTCTAGCTCAGACCTGCAGCCAGGTCAAGTCCCTTCTCCACCAAGCTGTCTTTTTTGATGACTGATGTCCTGGGTTCCCCCTGTGGTTCACATGACCATTGTGCTTGTCAGCGTGCCCCCTAACCTATACCCCGAATTTTGGAGGAAAAAGATCCCTTTGGTGGACAAGGATTTACTCTGAGCATTGAATGCGTGTGGCAAAGGGGATGAAACTGACCTGGGGAGCTGTCTTTACAGAGCGTGTAGTTGGCCCCGAATGATGTCACGTCAAACCAGCAAGTTTTTCCTCATCTCCCACTTGGCCTCGGAACTGTGCTGGGTGCCGGGGGCACCTGTGTGCAAGGCTCAGTCCGGCCCCCAGGCACTCACACTCACTCGGGAGGAACGGTACATATGCACATGATTAACTAAAAATGCATCCACAAGAAGTGGGCGAACAGATGCAGTGGGGGCCCAGGTCTGCTTGGGACAGTCAGAGCAGGCTTCCTGGAAGAAGAGACACTTGAACTGACCTCGAAGGGCCCAGACCAAAGGGAGCAGGAGCTATGTTCTTTCTCATTTCTCTTTAATGCCTGGGTCATTAAAGGCAGCCTTTGAAGGGCAGGACTGGTTTCATCCTACACAGGTCTAATCCCATTATCTCTACTTTTTTCAACTCCAAAGCACATCATCCGTCTCACAGGACACATTTCAACATGGTGCTCACTGAATACTTGGACGGACATGGGGGCATTTCAAGACAGATCTTGCCTTTTCTCTGATGCTCCTTCAGTGGATTCCAGCTCTCTCTGAGGGCAGGACTGTGTGGTGCACAGGTGTGGGGTCAGACAACCCCGCCCAATTCCCATTTAGTCTACTTTCTGGGGGAGGGGATAAAGTGGACAATTCAGCATTTTCTCTAAACCTCAGCTATCCTATGGGTGATTTCCTGCATGACATTCCCTCGTGATGCTGAGCAGTGGCATAAAGCTACAGCTCCCAGTCAGCCAGGCGAACACTGTGTTGCCAGAGTTTTGGGATATGGTGTTTTGGGGTTTTGCATCCCATCATCCTACAAAACACCTATCTGTGTCCTGATTCTGATGAGAAGAAGAGGAAGGCAATTACTCTAACGATAAAACTCAAGATAATTGCCTAACTGTAGGCTAAGGATGTTCAATAGATTAGGTGAATGAAATGCATTTTATTCATTTATTTTTTATATTTTAGTTATCTCTCTTTTTACCCCCTCCCAACTTAAAATGGGTTTTAACTCCATTGTAAATCAAGAGCATCTGTATATAAAACAGATGTTAGAGTGTCTATTTCATAAAGTGTCTATTATTATTACTATTATCGCTTTTACCAGTTGGGATGATCCTAGCTGCAAGTAACAAAATATCAGATAGTGGTATAATCAATACATGCATGTGTGATATTACTTGACAAGAACAGTGGTTCCAAGGATGATGCAACTGTGTCAGCAAGGGTCCAGTTCTCCCTGTCCTGCTCCGCCATCCTCAATAGATGATGCCTCATGGTCACAAGACAGTTGCCATGGTTCCGGGCATCATATCTTCACCCAAGTCTACTGTGAGCAGGAAAGAAGGAGGAGGTGAGAGAGGAAGAGCCAAAGAGCTCTTTGCTCACAGGCCTATTTGTTTGGAAGGGAAATTCTTTTTCTGAGGGTCCCTGTGGAATCCTCCTCCCCTCCTGTTGGTTGAAAGCAGGTCCTTTAGTCACTGGCAACGGAAAGGATTACAGTGAATGAGTTAGACCAGTCATGTTTGTCACTTGAGGCTGGGCATGTAAATGTCTGAGCACAAGTTGAAGGAATACTAGCAGACAGTCCACAGCGTGTGTCATCGTGCCATCCAGGCTGTGACGGGCACTGAGATGGGAGAAGCGGGAATGCAGCCATAGCTGGATGCACATTGGGCTCGTCTAGGGAGAGGAGGAGGCTGCATTGCCCACATCTCATCAGAACCTAGACCGCAAAGTGTTGAGGAACACATATGGATGCTTTTATTTATTTATTTTATTTGTTATTTTTTAAAATTCTCATTCAAGGGCATGCTTAGAGAGAGGAAGGGAGGGAGAGAGGAAAGGAGAGATTTCTATATGCTCCCCGACTGGGGAATCAAACCCACAACCCAGGTATGTGCCCTGATCAGGAATTGAATTTGCAACCCTTCATTGTACAAGATCATGCTCAATTAACTGGGCCACTCTGGCCTGGCACGGATGCTTTTGGACAGAGAAGTTGCAGGGACACTCCCCATCCCTCACCCAGCATTGAAGGCCCCCAGCCCCACCAAGAACACAGGGCACCAGGCTTTGCAACAAAGCCTGCAGGAGGGGCTGGAGTCCCAGCTTGGCCTGACTTGCCAGTGGCCTTGGGCAGGCCACTTGGCTTCTCTCGGTCTCACCACCCTCCTCTGAAGGGAATACTTGCTCTGTGGATGCCCTGTGGCTGGTAAAGACCTGTCAGATACAAGGACTCATCTGGGAAGTTACAACACAGGTCAAGGTGGAGGGGTACCGCCCTAGTTGTAAACAGGTGGTTGACCAGGTGTGTTTTAAGGCTTCATTCCGCTTTGATTCTGTGCTCAGTAAAGCAGTGAAGCAGTGGCTGCTGGGGTTTAAATGAAAGCTCTCCCACTTGCAGGCTGTGTGAACTTCGGCCACGTTGCTGGGCCTCTCTGAGCCTTAGTTTCTGATCGATAGAAGTAGGGGTAATTATAAGGTTGCAGAGGTGAGTCCCTTGAAATAATGCTTGTGAATTCCTTAACAACGCCTGGCACACTGGTAAGCGCTGAACAAACGGGAGCTATTGTTGACGTATTATTCATGTCATTCTCACAGCAACTTCATGAGTTTAGTGCTTATTTTTCCATCCACTACCCTCACTTTATTGGTGAGGCTCTGAGTGGTGAGGGAACTAGATAGGTCCCTCAGGGTGTAAGAGCAAGGGCAGACTTAGAATCCAGGTCTCTGACCGCTAACCCCGTGCCCTCGTTACTGCACTCCATCCAGTCTGGAGGGAGACAGCACAGCAAGCAGGGAGGGAGTACTGAGACACGGGGGAAATAGATATAGTCTGCCTGTGGGAAGGCCTCAACAAAATGTAAATAATAAAAACAGCTGTTCTGCCTGTACATATATTATTTTAATCTTTAAATTACCTCAAAACGGAGTCTTTTTATTCACAACAACATGATGTTCAGAGAGCTTCTGTATATCCTCACCCCACACGGCCAGGCCTAATGGTGGGAACAGCAGGTGTCAGGGTGAGTGGGGCAGACATGTGGGAGCAGAGAGCGGCTGGCATTCCTCATCCGGGAACAGCCTCTGGCCTGGATGGGGACGCTGTTTGCCCAGTACCTTCACCTGCATTCCCCGTCTGTGCCGCCAGCCACCCAGGTAGGAGGCTGGCAGGTCTTGCAGGCCCATTTGCAGATGAGGAAGCCAGGACTTACCTGTGCCCCGAATCACAGAGCTGGTAAGAGGCAGAACCCCCAGCTTGCCTGGACCACGTTCACCTCCCAGCATCTTTCTAGGTATCTATAACACTCATCCCCGGGACACTGGAGGGTCGCTTGGGAGGTAGGGGGGCTGTGCTTGGCCCCTCCTTACGCAGGAATCCTGTCCATGATGGAATTCTAAGAGGGGAGCGGCCCTGACTGGCCTGGAGTCCTGCCCGGGTGGGCAGCGGGAAGAGCATTCCCTGATGGGGCAGCTTGAGAAGGCCCATGGCTCTCAGAGAGGCTGGCCCACCCGCAAAACAGGCTGAGCGGGGCCGGGCCAGCACTCTGCAGCAGGTGAAGCAAAGCACAAGTATGCTTTGGCCAACAAGACCTGGGGCCACGAGCCAGCTCTTTCCTTTTCGTGCCTCTTTCCC
>NW_006300018.1:1723533-1724875 GCF_000327345.1 Myotis davidii
GGTGTGGCGTGTGGAGGCTTGAGCCCGTCCCCTGGATGCCCAGGCCCTCCCTCACTCCACAGCTCTGCCATCGCACCACCAGCCGCCCGCTTGGCCGTCTCTGTAGACACACACAGACCTAGACACACACACAAGACACACAGACACACACTGACCCAGATGTAAACATGGAAAGACAGACACATGCCTTAACAGACACACACACGGACACATAGACATATGCACAGATACACAATGATACACAAGCACATGGGTACAGACACACACACATTGACACAGATACACAAGACAGACAGACAGACAGAGGCATACATACAGACACAAGTTTACAGACACAGTGGAACAGACACACACAGCACAGATTCACACTCACAGATAGACACACAGACGCGCACACACACTCAGACTATGCTCGTCGTGGTACACCTGCTCTGCACTTCGTCACAGGCTCTGACATCATCGAACTGACCCCCGTGGCTTGGTTCGGCAGTTCTCAGACTCAGCTGCACATTAGAATACTCTGGGGAGCTTCTAAAACCCCACAAGGTGGGACCACACCCCAGATGAGTCACATCAAAGTCTCTGAGGGCCCGCCCAGGCACCCTGTTTTCAAAAGGCCCCCAGGTGAGTCCACTGCACAGCCAGGGGTAGGAGCCAGTGACCCTCAATTCATTTCCTCACCCAGCAAGGAAGTCCATAGCGTGAATTACCCAGTGTCAGATAGAGCACCCACATTTCCAGGACTGGCTGGTCTCCCTCCAGCTTGTCTAATAAACCTTTGACCCTAAATTGCCCCAGGAAGGGGCAGGGTGAGGAGGACTGTGAACTGAGCCTGTCCTGCCGCTTGGAAGAGAGGTGAGTGAGACTCACAACTTCCCCCTATGCCCCCTGTCCGCTGTGCCCCCTGTCCCCTGTGCCCCCTGTCTCCTGTGCCCCCTGTCCCCTGTGCACTCTGCCCCCATGCAGTGTTGGGGAGGGTGTTTCTTAGACTGGGGGCCCATTTACACAGGAATTCCCCCGAGCTTTCTGGCATGCATGTTCCCTGGCCCCAGCCCCACCAGCTGAGTCCCAGTCTCTGAGGGCTGTGCTTGGGGCCTCCCTTGTGCGCACAGTGGCGGGTCTGGGAGTGCGAAGACCAGGGCTGTCTCAACCCTGGCTCTAGGTCATGTAGTGGGTTTGGCCTCTTGTCTGTGATCTTTCCACTTAGGGCAGAGGTTCTCAACCTGTGGTCGTGACCCCTTTGGTGGTCAAACGACCCTTTCACAGGGGTTGCCTAAGACCATCCTGCATATCAGATATTCACATTACAATTCATAACAGTAGCAACATGACAGTTATGAAG
>NW_006300018.1:1724894-1731474 GCF_000327345.1 Myotis davidii
AACGACCCTTTCACAGGGGTCGCCTAAGACCATCCTGCATATCAGATATTTACATGACGATTCATAACAGTAGCAACATTATCGTTATGAAGTAGCAACAAAAATAATTTTATGGTTGGGTCACAACGTGAGGAACTGTATTTAAAGGTCCAGAAGGTTGAGAACCACTGAGGGGTGTCGTGAGAAGCAAACAAAGGGGTTTCTGGGGAAAGACTTTGCAGCCTCTAAGGCACACTAGGGGTGATTGCTTTATTGCTACTGTTGGTTGGTACTTGCCATTTCCATTCTGCTGGACCTGCCCTGGCCTGATGCCTCTGTGATGAACCTGGAGAGCTGGGAGCCTGGGACCGTGTGAGAACAGTCTTGTGGTCATCATCACAGAGCAGGAGTGTGGGGACAAGCGCTGGGTGTCAAACTGTCCCTGGGCCCCACTAACTCATCTGTGCAGCAGGCAGGGAGCGAGGCCCTGCCACCGTGGGGGCACCCATGAGCCTGGCCTGACATGAAATCCTAGTGTGGGAAGAGGGAGGTAGAGGGCGCTGAGCATTTTGGAGCACTGCTATGTACCAGTAATCCACTGGGCATTTTACACATATTATTGCATAAAATTGTCATCCTCAGTGTTATCCCCAGAGAGGAGAAAATGAGACCCCAGGAGAGAAAACAGAAACTTGGAATTCTGACCTGTCCGAAGGCAGCATTGACAGAGCAGGGTAGAGCTCCTGAACCACCCTGTCCCCCTGGGCACCCTGTCCTCCGGCTCCTGATGCACTCTGTCCTCCTGGTCCCACTGTCTCCTGGTCCCCCTACGCACCCTGTCCCCTGTGTACCCTGTCCCCCTGTCCCCTGTCTCCCCTGTCCCCTGTCCCCCCTGTCTCCTATGCACCCTGTCCCCTGTGCTCCCTGTCCCCTATGCACCCTGTCCCCTGTGCTCCCTGTCCCCTATGCACCCTGTCCCCTGTGCACCCTGTCCCCTGTGCTCCCTGTCCCCTGTCCCCTCTACATGGCAGGATTACAGGACTAGGAGGTGCCTCTCCCTTATCTGGTGAAGGCTTTGGCTGCAACCCTAATTCTTGAAGGATCTTTGCCCGGGTGATTTTCAGGGGTAATCCCACCGTATCCCCTGGTCCAGGCCCACCTCAGCTGTGCGTTGGAAGGATGAGAACATCTGAAATCAAAAGGTTTCTAACAACCTAGGGTTTCAAAGAAAGGTGAAGATCAAAGGCAGAGGAGGGCAAGGAAGTCAAAGTCAGTTCACACCAAGTTGAGGCAAAGTAAAGGAGCCGCTCCCACAGGCTGAGTGCAGGGCGGCCAACGTGGAGACTCTACTCCTCTGTCAGCTAGAGCTGTGGGACAGACAGATTGACAGACATACTGAGCAGGGAAGGGGGGCCTGAAAGAGACAGTGAGAGAGGAGTAGATATGGAGAAAATGAGAGAGGAAGCAAGGCACACACAGAGAGAAAGAGCAAGACAGAGAAGCAGAGAGATGGAAGGAAGGAAGGAGGGAGGGAGGGAGGGGGAGAGAGAAGGACGAAGGAGAGAGAGAGAGAGAGAGAGAGAGAGAGAGAGAGAGAGAGAGAGAGAGAGAGAAAACGCTAGAAAGCAAAACAAAGAGAGCACCACAGACAGAAGTGAGGCAGCGAGGCATGAAGAGATGTCGAGAGGACAGAGATGGAGAGGAGGCCTGACTGGAAGGGGCTGCCCTGCTGACGGAGCTGTCGGCGTGGGCTCGCGGCAGAGCTTTCCCCCTGAGCTGCTGCTTCTAGCCTGGCAGCGGGACCCTTGGCCTGCCCTCCTCTTCCTCCACCTGGAGGCTGGCCTGCTCTCAGACGGAAGGCGGAGCCTGCCAGGCCAGCTGCTCCTTTTCCACAGATGTGGTCTTCAGAGGCTGGGCTGGGAGGCCAGCAGAGTCCTGGTTCCCCACCCACAGGCCACACAGGCCGGCAGTGGCCATGGCCTCCACCTACCCGCGTGTTCCCAGGCCCCTCCTGCCACCTGGGCCTGCCTCTCTCCCTTCCAGCTGTGTACACGGTGCCTTCAAAGCCCAATGCAGGCTCCTTCTCCTCTGAGAAGCTCACCAGGCCCATGGGCCCCCAGGGCATTTTCTGGACTTCTTTCCCCCCTGACTCATCCCTCCATCTTCCCCCCGTTTGGTAACCATCAGCTTGTTCTCTGATCTATGGATCTGTTTCTGTTTTGATGTTGTTGTTTATTTGTTTTGTTTTGTTTTGTTTAAGGTTTCACATATAAGTGAAACCATATGGTATTTGTCTTTCTCCGTCTATTTCACTTAGCGTAATACCCTCTATATCTACCCATGCTGTCACAAATGGCAAGATTTTATTCCTTTTTATTGCTGAATAATATTCCACTGCATTTATACCACTTCTTCTTTACCCATTCATCTACCAGTGAGCACCTAAGTTGCTTCCATATCTTGGCTATTGTAAGTAATGATGCAATGAACATAGAGGTGCATATATCTTTTAAAATTACTGTTTCCATGTTCTTTAAATAAATACTGGAAGTGGGATTGTTGGATCATATCATAATTCTATTTTTAATTTTTTGAGGACCCTCATACTGTTTTCCACAGCGGCTGCACCAGTCTGCCTTCCCACCAATAGTACCCAGGGGTTGCCCTTTCTCCACATCCTCACCAACACTTGTTGTTTGCTTATTTATTTATTTATGTTTAAATATATTTTTATTGATTTCAGAGAAGAAAGGAGAGGGAGAAATAGAAACATTAATGATGAGAGAGAATCACTTATCGGCTGCCTCCTGCACGCCCCCCCCCACCCCCCCATCCCCTCACTGTGGATGGAGCCCAGAACTCACAACCTGGGCACATGCCCTGGCCAGGAATGGAACCGTGACCTCCTGGTTCATAGGTCGACACTCAACCACTGAGCCATGCCGGTTGGGCTGTTTGTTTATTCTTTTATAATAGTCTTCTCCAGACTTATTTTGCCTGTCAGGCTGGGCCACATTCAGTGATGCAGTATTTGTCTACCAAATGCCATGTACATACATCCTCTGTCTCCATCCTTCCATCTGGATGTAAAGTCCTCTCCTATCTTCTCCCCAACCCCGCCCAGGCCTCACAGCACATGCACAGGCAGAGTCTACCAGGTTCTGATGTGCAGCTGGTTCATACTGTGTTTCTATTTTTCCAAATTCACTCCCGTGGATGCCGGCACCGAGTCCTCAGCTTGGAGAGCATGCAGCAGAGGCACCGGGTGCCCGAGGACTGAGGAAAGCAGAGGCCAGTCAGGCAGCTTGCCAAACCTTGAGCTGTCTGCGCACACTCAGCCCTAGAACCTCGCTCTTGCCACAGGCTGTCCCGCCCTAGCCCCTTTTCCTGAACCTCACTCAGGACTAGAGCCAGGTGCCTGTGCTGGGGAGATGGGAAGGAACGGGTGACTGTACCTGCTGGCCTGGGGCAGACCTGAGAACCCCTCCCCTAGGCTGCACCCTTGTCCCCAACCTGTACTCTCACTTCCCTTTCTCGGTGGGTCAGCACCTGCTCAGCACCCACACCCTGTCCCCTCCCCTGCCAGGCACACCCTCTTTCTTTCCCCAGAGGCCTTCTTCGGGGCTGGTCTTGCTCAGCCAAAGCAAGACGCTTGGTCAGGTAACTTCCAGGGACTGCAGCAGTGTGGCCTCCACACTCAGAGCAGGGCCTCTGCCAACAGGAGCATCTCGAGGGCTGGGGCGCCAGCCTTCATATCCCCCAATCCTAACACAGGGTTTGGCATATGGTGGTGCTGGGGTCACTGTAGAGCAGGAGATGTGGCCCCAAACAAAAGGCAGAAGGATGACAGCTTTGACCAGCCCTGCCCTCCCTCCTGCCATGTGATGACACTGACAGCAAAGCACTTACATTGTCAAGGGGACACCCACAATTCAGACCGGGGCCTGGGACACGGGTCAGTGACTTGTTCCGGGTCACACAGCAGTGAGTGCAGAGGGGCCACAGTTGGACTCAGTTGCACTATAAGAAGAGTCTGAGCTCTGGGCAGCCTGCTGGGCCCGAGCTGGAAGCCAGAGCTGGGGATTCGGTGGCTTTCCGGTGTGACCCACCGTGCCTGCCACCGCCCTCCTACCTTCAGCTCCGTATATACTGAGGACACAGCTCCCTGGATCTGTGTTCCTCTTCCTAGTTGATATGTTTTGTTTATAAGAGAATTAGATCACCCATCTCCACCCCTTGGGGGCATCATGAGGATTCAGACTCAAGTAAGAGTTAGAGGCAGGACTCCTGCCTTCAAAGACCTTCCAACCCAGTGGAGGGCAGAAACAGCCACCTGACCTTCTATAAGGTTCAGGTTCTAGTTCATGTTCAGACAATGGAGACAAGGTGAGAGGATTGGAGGGGCTCCTGGAAGAGGGTGAGGTGCAGGGCAGGCCTGCAGGGGTGGGTCGGGAGGGGAATGGCTGGTGGTACTAATGGGGATGGAGAGACTGCAGGGGTGTGGCGGCCTGTGAGAACCCGGCCAGCTGGCATGGAGAAAGCGATGACCTTCCAGCACTTTCCCTCTCAAGTCCCCTCTTGTAAGCCAACGTCTTTAATTTATTAAGGGACTGATTTTAAATCATCTTCCTTCTCTCCCTGCCCATCTTCCCTCCGCCCCTGCCTATATTTCCCTGATCATAAATTTTGTTTAAATGACAGTTTAGAAAATGAGCAAATCTTTGGTGACACTTTTATCACCTCCAGAATACTTTTAATAAGAGGTTTCGGTAGATTGCATTCTGGGAGACAGCGAGGAGAGAAGCAAGACAATAGCTCCATCTACCCAGCCCTGACCCTCTCCCCCTACCCCCTCCATGGGGAAGGCCCTGCCTCCCCCAGCCCATCCTGACAGCCACTCACCTGTGGCCTGGGGCTCAGCCCTCCACTCCTCCCTCTTCCTTGGTCCTCTTATCTGTAAAACCCTGGTTGCAAGAGGGTAATTAGTGCGGACCTATTAGTAATGGTTAAAGCAATTAGCTGCTGACATTTCGCACCACACCTAGTCCTCAGACTGGCACATCAGGCCCAAGAAGATTTCTCAAACTAAAAGCAGCTGCTGAACTGGATCTGAAAGCCTGGGCCACGGGGAGCGTCTATGCTGCGGCCGCTTTTGTGCTCATCCTGTTAGGTGTCAGGGAGCCTGAAGGTCCCCACAGCACCTAAAGCGCAGGCCACCTCCGGAGTTCCTGCTGGGCCGGGCCAGCAAGAAAGTCTTCCCAGGATGAGGGTCAGGAATGGATGGGGGCAGGCAGAGGAGCCTCCAGGGTGTCTCCAGGGGGAACTGACTCCCGAAAGGGGTGACTGATTATGTGGAGTAGGTTGTGAAAGGGGGGGCTTGTCACAGTCCAAGAGTGAGGGGAAGGCTGGGCAGGAACCAAGAATAGGCCTGGAATGAGAGGCATTTAAAGGGAAAGCAACAGGATTTGGAGGTTGGCTGGATGCAGGACACGAGGGCAGTAATGGGGTACCACAGAGAAAGGCAACCCTGGGAAACCACCGGGGGCAATCACTGGGTGACTTGTAAAATGATTCTGTTCTCTTAAAATAAACAAAAGAAAAACCAAGTTTTGTTTTCTTTTTAAAAAAATATTTTTTATTGATTTTTTACAGAGAGGAAGGGAGAGGGATAGAGAGTTAGAAACATCGATGAGAGAGAAACATTGATCAGCTGCCTCCTGCACACTCCCTACTGGGGATGTGCCTGCAACCAAGGTACATGCCCTTGACCAGAATCAAACCTGGAACCCTTCAGTCTGCAGGCCGACAGTCCATCCCCTGAGCCAAACCAGTCAGGGCAGTTTTGTTTTCTTTAAGAAACACATCCTTGAAGGCAATCAAAATGGAATTGCTCCTAATTGACCTATGGTTTAAAAAAAGGAAAAAGGGCTGTAAGTTAACTGAGAAAGTGAGTTGGGCGCACAAGACTGGCATTTATCGGGCACCTGTGCATGCTAGTCCCTGTGTGTGGCACCTTAGGATGAGGCTTTTGTAGAGCTCGCTCTGTGGAAGGGCGCTCCCCTGGCTCCCACCTCTATTATGGGAGGTCATTATGGCCTTGGGTGAAGCATGAACATGTAAGGTGTGGAAAATAATGAAGTGCTATTGAGACCAAATTCTGTGTAAACCAGTAATGGGGACTGCTAGACAGAACGAGAGAAGGTTCTTGTTCTTGCTTTGTTTTTCTTTACACTCTGCTCTACGTGTATGTGAAAGGGCCCAGGCGTGGAAGAGAGGACGGAGTGAGAAGCGCAGCCTGGCTGTGCGGTGTCTGTGGGGTGGTGGGCAGAGGCCGACCTGCTGACCCCTGGTGTCCTGGCTGCAAAGCACAGCCGAGTCCTGTCTCAGAGGTGGGGCTGGTCACTGTGGGTGCAGCTAGCCCCTGGCCCAGATTTGACCTTCTGTATTCTGTAATTGGTAGCTATTATTATTATTATGGCTATAACTATACATCATTAATTCACAGTTTAAAAATGCTTCACCTATTCCATTTTGCCCTGCTTTATTGAAGAATTAAATTTTTATGGGAAATTCTCCTAATTGCCTAAATTCAATGTCATTT
>NW_006300018.1:1731576-1735738 GCF_000327345.1 Myotis davidii
CACCCACCCACCAAGCCGCTCTTCTCGATCTCCTACCACCTGCTGCAGACAGGACGGCCCGTTACCTTTGCAGAGGAGGACGCCGAGGCCCAGAGCGGTTAGACGGCTTGCCTGAGGGCACACGGCTGGGAAACAAGCATTCAAAGCCAGTGTGCTTGTCACTAAAGCTAGGCCTCCTCCCAGCTGGCAGAGTCAGGGCTGAGGCGATTCTCTGTGGTGGCACTGACCTTGACATGATGGAGAAAGTGGCCAGCTAAAGGCTGTCCTGTGGACTGTACTAGTCCTCCTGGGATGACCCCCTCTGGGGCTGAGCAGCCCCACAAAGCCCCGAAGAGGCGTCCACCAGGAGGCTGCCGCCTCTGTGTCCAGTGTCCCCCTCGGAAGAGGAGCTGGTTTCTCCTCTGGAAGCCCCTGGGCCGGTCTCCCTGGCTCCCATCCTGGGCTCATCTGCCCGGTGTTCAGGGGACCAGATGTGATGCAGGGATCAGAGCCATGGAAATCCCATGTACTTGGGGGGCTGTGTGATTTGCAGGGAGCCCTTTCACATGCACCACGCCCTGAGCTAGGACGAGGCAGCATCTCTACATGGAAGAACATGGGCCCTGGGAGCACTGACTGGGGCTGGTGTCCCCGTCCCACCTTTACATGCCGTGTGACCTTGGGAAGCCACACTACCTCTCTAAGTCTTAGCTTCTTTACCTGAGAAATGGGGGAAATACCTACTGCTCAAGGTTTTTGTGAGGGCTAATTGAGATTATACACATGCACATGTATATGATATTATATATTTATGCATAAAATCTCACGTAGCTCTCATAATAACCCATAAGTAAATAATAAACACTGATACAGAGCAATGTTTGAATAAGTTAATATTAACTAAGCATAAGCCACACCCAGAGGAGGATAATAAGAACTATTGTTTATTAAGCCAAGTTCTTTTCATCCTATTCTGTTTCATTTGACACTTTGTCTGCTCCCCACCAGACTACAAGCTCCATGAGGCCAGAGCCACGCCTGTTTGCTCCGTGCTCCGCCCAAGCGCTCAGCAGCATCTCTGACACGTACAGGGGCTCAATCACCCTTTGCTGTGGAGTCAGTGATCTTGTTTAATCCTCACAAGAGCCCTTTTAAGAGGTGTTATTATCCCCATTTTGCAGATGAAGAAACAAAGGATCAGAGAGGTGATTAAGGTCACACAGCTCATGGCAGTGGAGTTGGAGTTCAAACTGAGGTTCCTGACTCACAAGTCTGTGCTGTGAGCTCTCAACCACCCTGCCAGAGGGAACCATTCCTCTCCACAGGCAGAAGGCTGTGACGGGGCTGCTGGCTCGCATGCTCCCCTTCAATCAGAGAGGGGGGTGATCCCCCGCCTCACAGCTTTCTGAGTAGCACCGGTGGGGCAATTGCCCACGAGGCCTTGGGATAGCGGCTGGTGAACTAGGGGGACTGTCCCAGCTGGTGAGACTTAAAGCAGGTTGGGGACAGCACATGCCAAAGCACATGACTGTGCCCCAGGAAAACCCCCGTGGGCCATGTCCTCCCCAGGAGGAAGCTCTGCCTGGCTGGGTGCCTTCTCTTCAGAAGGAGGGACTGCGGGGGCTGCAGGGAGCTGGTGGGAGGGACCGCGGGGGCTGCAGGAGCTGGCTCAGGCCAGCCAGGCTCCTGTCCCTGCCGCCTGGACGAAGCTGTGCCTCAGAGGTCTGCACCCTCGGCAGCCGCCTGTGAGCCTGCTCTGGGCGGTGGGTTCCCACAGGTGGTGGCAGGAGCCCATCTCTCCAGGTCTTGGGAGAGGCTGGCAGGAAGTCTCCTGAGAGGCAATCTGGCTCCAGCTAACAATGTCAACTCTCCAACGAGTCCCAACCGTGTGCTGAGAGCCTGCTATTCTTTCTAGGCCTCAGGGGCCTGAAATCACGCACCAGCTTGTGAGAGAAGCTGCAGTTTAAACCCAGACCTATCTGACTCCAGGTCTAGGCTCTGGGGCCTCCCTTAATCAGTCTGTATATTGATGGTCAGGGGGAAGCTGTGCTGCTGGGGTCAGTAAGCTAGGAGCACTCTACTGCCTGGGGATGTCCCCTCACTGCCTCTTTGATCCCCTGGGGAAGAGCAGGGGGGTGATGGGGCCCGGAGCAGGGGGGTCACATAGGGGAAAGGAAAGGCAGAAAGGAGGTTGGGGCTGAGCATTTCTTGTTGGCTATCCTCACACCTCAGTCTGGGCAAGCAGTGTGGTGGGTGGGTTCTGGGAAGATGGAGGCTGGAAGGGGGAGGCCAGTGTGTGTGTGTGTGTGTGTGTGGTGTGTGTGTGTGGGTGTGGTGTGTGTGTGTGTGTGGTGTGTTGTGTGTGTGTGTGTTGGAGGCACACAGGATCCGGACTCTGGAAACATGGCAGCACGCCTCAATTTTCAGCCTGGTGGAAAGAGGACAGAAGACCGTGGAAGTGACTTTTCCTCTATGTGCCCATCTGTCGCATCAGGGAATCGGGTGGGTACTGTGTGAGGCTCTGCCGGCATCCCCGCCACCCCTCTCAGTTCCTAACCTGAGCAAAGACACAGTTGCCGAAGCTTGACTGCTTGTGTCCAACCTTGGTGCTACCGTTAGCCACTGTGTGCGTATGGGCAAGTGAACCACCCTCTCTGGTCTCCCAGCCCCAACTACAAAATAAGGATAATCATTATCACTGATCTCATGGAGTTGCTATGAGGATTCAATGAGTTAATGCAGGCAAGTCAGTAAATGGTCAGTAAGTAGTATTACTATCATTACTAACCAAATCCCTTGTTCAAAATCCTGAGATATCAAGCACTCAGAGCACCAAAAGTTTTTAAAAAATGTACTTGGCACTTGTTTTTAGGCTCTTTTTACCCATGGGCTATAAATATTCATTAGTTTCATCAGAAATGTTAATGTGTCTGCTTGCAGCGGTTCTCAACCTGTGGTTTGAGACCATCAGAAAACACATATAGCTTATCAGATATTTACATTATAATTCATAACAATAGCAAAATTACAGTTATGAAGTAGCAACAAAAATAATTTTATGGTTGGGGTCACCACAACATGAGGAACTGTATTAAAGGGTCGCAGCATTAGGAAGGTTGAGAACCACTGGCTTACAGGGTCCAGTCCCAGATCCTGCTGGAGTAATGCAAAATATGTGGTATTTCCACCATATTTCATCTCTAATACATATATATATATATTCTGAAACACATCTAATTCCAAGGAATTCATATAAATAATTGTGGACATGAATAATCACTTTGAATTCTTCCAATAATCCTGAAAAGTAGATGAACTTTATACCCATTGTGCAGATAGAGAAATCAAGGCTTGGAGGAATGTAAGAACATGTCCTAGATGCCAGGGCTGGCAAGGGGCAGAGCTGAGTCCTGAGGCCTGGCTCCTGATTGCAGAGCCAACACTGGTTCTCTCTGCAGCCCTCCTAGGCTGCCAGAGCCCGGGGGCCCCTAAGGGCTTGTGCCTGGTTCAACACTAAGCACACACCACCGGGCATGTAGGAATTGGCCAGTTTAGTTCTCCTGAATGAAGAAACCTGTGCAAGAGCAGAAGGCTGGGATTCTTCTCTTGGACAGAGGATCATCTCCCAAAGGAGACAGGAGAAAAGAGATGAACTCAAGCAGAGCATTGCCCAAGGAGACCACTAAGGTGCCCTGCCATCGGTGCCCAGCTTAGAGGCAGGCCTATTTCTGGCTCTGCCTTGCAAAGGGCCCTGCCTTGGTTTCTTTAGCTACAGCATGAGGATAACAAGTTTACCTGGGGCGGCCACTGGGCCTGATCAGTGCTGAGAACTGCTGCAACTGACCAGCTACCCTGCCAGTCCTCCTGAACCCCTGGGAAGGCCCCTGCAGCCACCTGTGGGAGCCCACAGCCCTTTACGGCTCCGCACGCTGCTGCCAAGGGCTCAGAGCCTCAGAGGCACAGCTTTCGTCCAGGCGGCAGGGACAGGAGACTGGCTGGCCTGAGACCACGGCGGCAGCTCCCCCCCACCAGCTCCCTGCAGCCCCAGCTGTCCTTTGACACATGAAACGTGTGCTGTTCCCAATCTGCACTAAGTCTTACCACCTGGGACACATATGCAGTGACACAAGGTGTCATTTGAAAGTTTCCTGTTCAATAAAGGAACCCATCACTCTGTAAGTGG
>NW_006300018.1:1735767-1744891 GCF_000327345.1 Myotis davidii
CTCACACGTGTACGTCTGGTCATCCTGCGTGCTGGAGTCTCCGGTGCCCCCTGCCCTTGCCGGATACCAGTACCTGACCAGCCCTTCCTGACCAGCCTTAAACAGCTGTTGCTGCAGCATCTCACCTGTCTCCCCTGCTCTCCCAATTCCACTGTTGAAATAAAACATCCACCATGCTTCATTTGGCCAACAAGCTTGAGTCTCTCTTTTGCTGGGTGATTAGCCGTTAGAATGCCATGTGCTCTCACCAGGCTCTTGGCCATCCCCACAGGAGGGGTGACTGGAGCAGCCTGTGCTGGTGGTGGGCATTCTTTCCTTCCTTTGGCTACCCACCCCCACCATTTCTTTTTATTTTTCCAAATGAAAAATGACCATGTGATTCCATTAAGTTCCCTGTGCAATAGCAATCATTCTGAGAAATTGATTGTGACTCTGTTAATGACTGCTTGGTTGGATGTTAATGTACCAGGGGACTGCTTACACTGTCCTGTGTCCTGCAGCCAGAGCGGGGAAGGGTTCCAGGGAGGGCGAGTGGGGCATGGGTGCTACCAGGGCAGGGCATGAGTGTGATGCGGACAGGCAGTTTCATTAAAGCAGTAGTAATTTCTTCTCCTTTCTGTTTTGTGAGGCCAGCCCCTGGGTGGCAGTATGGGGGCCCCTGCCCCTGCCCCTGCCCTCTATACCACCAGAGGGGCTATGTGCACTCAGGAGAGGGCAGGAGATCTAGACAGAGACTAAGAGCTGACGCAGGACTGCTGTGACTGTGGCCTTGCGCTTCCCTGAGCAACTTGGGCATCTGTGAAATGCGCACCGTCGTATACCTGCCCCTCCAGGTCTGGCTGGAGAGCAGAGGATTTGCCAGAGCTTCTGGAAAAGCCACCCCTTGCTTGTCAAAAACCACACCAAGAAGGACTTCTTGCTTCCCTGCTCTGGACACCACCTGGAGCGCTCGGAGCTCCCTGAGCAGGACATAGGACCCCTCCCTCCCTCAGCGTGGGGCTGCAGCAGTCCTCTTGCAAGCACGAAGGGACATGCCTGAGGATGGCAGAGAGGAAAAGGGACAGGACCCTTGTCCTTGATGGCCTCACGGAGTAGCTGAATTAACCAAAGCTGGAACTGTCACCCACCCTTCCCCACTTAACCAGTCTCAACGGAGTCTTCCGTTTCCTGCCACCAAAAATATCCCGTGGGCCCTATGCAGCAGGAGCTCCTCATCAGGAAGGTTATGACTGACGTAAGCTTTGGTGTGAGTCCTTTAAGGATCCTAGTTTGAACCTAACTTGTGCTGATCACTAGAGTCTAGACAACCAGTGACGAGCTGGTGGCGCAAAGGAGAAATGCACTGATAGGTGGGCAGAGTGCCTCCTGGAATCAGCTCACCCGCAGGAAGCAGGAGCCTTTGCTGTGGCAGGAAGGAGGCGCTCTGAGTGTGCGGGCTCCTGCCGCCCGGTGCTCTCTCAGCGCAGTTCCCAAGGACTCAGTCACCCCTGGGGTGACTAAGAAGGCACACAGCCTGAACAACCTGCTGCCCCCGCAGCTCAGCTCTGGGAGCCTCCGTCAGAGCCACCTCTCCGCCCTCTGCTCAAACTGCCCGACAAGGCTGCTCTGGGGAGCCCGGCAGCAGCATGAGCAGGAGAAGGGAGAGTCCTGCTCAGCGAATGTAGTGCTTGTCAGCACCTTGGCAGTGCCTGCCAGACATCACAGCAACGGTGACGGTGCCAGGGCAGACAGGGGATGACGCAGAGTGACAGAGGTGTGGTCTTAGTTCTGGTTCCTCAGGGAGCAAAGCCTGAGGCTCAGGCTGGGTCAGGTGATTATTTGGGAGGGGATTCCCAGAAGCAGGCATGAGGGGTGAAGACAGGAGAAAGGAAGCTGGTGCCATGGAGCATTATGAAGGACGTGGCTGTGACAGTGGGGGCTCAGCCCACTGAGTCCTCTGAGTCCTCTGAGCTGTGTCAAGGAGCCTCTTAGAATCTTTGTCTCTGGACACAGGGAGGTGGAGCTTTCATCCACTGGCTCCCAGAGACCATGATGGGTCTGAGCACTGAATGTCACCTCAGCTGGGCTGCACTCAGAGGTGGGCTGAGCGGACAGGCCATGAGCACCAGGAGGTTGTCCTGGTGCACCCTCCATAGGCTGGTACACGAGCGCCTGTGAGCTACCTGCCGGGGGCGGCCAGGAGCACCGGGGACTTCAAGGAGGGCTGGGGCTGTGTCTTAGCAGGTGACAGCCAGAGCCAGTCAGGCCTGTAATTATCGTTCTTCATGGGTCCAGAAGATGTGGGCCTGGGGTGCTCCAGAGGGGGCCCTGCCCCCTCCCCAGGCCCTGTCTCATTCCTCCGGGCCTCAGTGGTCTCTGACTACAGTGGCTGCAGAGGAGACAGCGCAGTTCTGAAGCCCAGGGAAGGACCTGGCCACGCTGAACTTTTCAAGTGGAGCGATTGTTTTAATGACCGGGATTAGAAATGTTGCAATATTTTTCTTAATTGACTCTTCTAATTGCAAATCAATAGGACTAATTTGCCCCCTGGGTGAGTTATTTTGTTGTGAAGTGACTGGGGGCCCTGCAGGACTCTCTATGATGGCAGGACTTTAGGTGAGGTGAAGTCAAACCCATCTCAAATCCTTGTCCTGGATGTCAGGAGGAGCAGGGACCGGAAACAGAGGGGGTGCAGGTTCTTCTTCTTTCTCCTCACCCTCCAGTGCACAGAGCCAGGTCAATGCTCTGTGCCCTCCAGCTCCTGGGGGCTGTCTTCTGATGGAGAGTCTGACCCAGAGAAGAAATCGCTGTCTTCTCAGGATTTCTCTGAGCAGTAGTAGGGTAGCCTGGAAATTCATTCTTGTCAGTATGTTGCAAATATTTCCTGAGCACCTACTATGTTCTAGGCCAGTGATGGTGAACCTTTTGAGCTTGGGGTGTCAGCATTTTGAAAAACCCTAACTTAACTCTGGTGCCGTGTCACATATAGAATTTTTTTGATATTTGCAACCATGGTAAAACAAAGACTTATATTTTTGATATTTATTTTATATGTTTAAATGCCATTTAACAAAGAAAAATCAACAAAAAAATGAGTTTATGTATCACCTCTGACACGCATGTCATAGGTTCGCCATCACTGTTCTAGGCTCTGGATGGGGACAAGGGAGTCAATGGTGAACAAGAGAGCTATGACCTCTATCCTTATTGAGATATTGGCATTGAGTGACTGGATCAATCAGTATTCAGCTGCCAAGGACTGAATCCACTCTGGCTATTGATGCAGAAAGGGTATGAAATGGCCTTTAGAACTGCGGGGAGGTCTGGAGAAACGGGCATTAGGCTGACTTTTAAGAACCAGGCTGCTGAGCACGTCCCACTTGCGTCACATGGGGCGTCTATACCACAGTTGTATGCTCTAGACCCCGTGCCTCTGTGACACAATGGAAGCCTCATGCTAGCCTCTCTAAATTCAAGTTATGAGTCCATTGGTTGGAGAAACCCCAGTCAATGAAAACCTAGCTGAGAGGAAGTCTGTGCACACAGGCTTTCTCTCTCCAGGAGGCAATCCTGGGAAGAGGAGGTGGGACTGGATTGTGAATGAGTAAGCCAACACTCAACACAGCAACTGATTGCACAATTTGTTAATGAAATACCTGTGCAAGTGCCTTTCAGAAAAAGCAGAGGAAATTGTTAGAAGGAACTTTACTAAATTTTGACAAGAACTGAGAGGAAACTGATTGTAAAAGCAAATGTTGGCACCATACATGAGCCCTCTGATGACAACAGTTTCCAGTCCCAAAGGCACTTCTACCACATCTACTGGGACTTAGCTGTGCTCCCTCCCCTTCCCAGTCCTCAGGCCCTATGGTAGACACCACTTTGTTCCCAACACACCCAAGTGAGATTCTGATGATCTCTGTCTGTCCTCATGCCTCAGCCCCGAAACCCTTGTTCAGAATGGCCTTGGTGTCCTAGGGCCCACCCATTTGACCTGAAATACCTGTACAGGCAGTGTGGTGGGCACATTGAATGACCCACCCTCTTGGATTCCGCCACCAGCTCTGCCTGGCTCTATAGGGCTCCATACTGACCCTTTCTGGTGTGAAGCCACCTCCATGCTCAGAGGAGTGACTCAGCCCACTATACAGCCACATTATCCCCCCAACTTATTTCATTGTTTATTGAAGTTTGGTCTAGGGGCCAACCAACATTAAATTCTGCCTCTCCCCTCCCCCCAGGTTTATGAGGTATGATTGACAAATAAAATTGTATACATTTAAGGTATACAACCTGATGTTTTGATGTATGTAGAATTTGTGAAATGACTACCATAACCAAGCTAATTAATGTACCTGCCCCCTCACATAGTTAACATTTCTGTGTTTGTGTGTTTGCATGTTGAAAACTAGAGATATACTTTTTTAGCAAATTTCATGTATACAACACATTATTATTAACTGGCGTCACTGTGCTATACATTAGGACTTAAGAACTTAATCTTATAACTAAAAGTTTGCACCCTTTGATCAATATCTCTCCCTTTTTCTCCCATCTTCCAGCCTCTGGTAACCACCATTCTGTTTCAATGAGTTCACTTTTTTTTTTTTTTTAGATTCCACACATAACTGAGATCATTTAATATTTGTCTTTCTGTATCTGGTTTATCTTATTTAGCATAATGTCCTCCACATCCATTTGTGTTGTTGCAAATGGCAGGATTTTCTTATTTCTTAAGTCTGTATAATATCCCACTTTCTATATATACCACACTTTATCTGTTCATCTGTCTATGGACATTTAGACTCTTTCCTTGGCTACTAAATAATGCTGCAATGAACATAGGAATAAATACATCTCTTCCAGATAGTGATTTTATTTTGTACCCTGAGGGATTGCTGGCTCATAAGGTAGTTCTATTTTTAACTTTTTAAAGGAACTTCCATATTGCTTCCCATAGTGGTTGTACCAATTCTTACCAACTGTGCATGAGAATTCCCTCTTCTCCATATCCTCACCAACTCTTTTCATATTTGACTTTTTAATAATAGTCAATCTAACAGGTGTAAGGAGATATCTCATTGTGGTTTTAATTTGTATTTCCCCGATAATTAATGATGGTGAGCGTGTTTTTATGTACTTGTTGGCCATCTGCATATCTTCTTTGGAAAAATGTTTATTCAGGTTGTTGGCCCATTTTAAATTTTATTTATTTATTTATTTATTTTTGCTGTTGAATTGTGTGAGTTCCTTATATATTTTAGATATTGACTCCTTATCAGATATGTGGTTCACAAACATCTCCTCCCATTTCCTAGGCAGCCTTTTCCTTTTGCAGATTGTTTTCTTTGCAAACTTTTAAGTGTTGTGTAATCCAGTTGTTTATATTTGTTTGGGTTGCCCGTGCTTTTGATGTCAAATCCAAAAAATTATTGCCAAGACCAATGTCAAGGAGATTTCCCACTATATTTTCTTCAGGGAATTTTATGGTTTCAAATCTTACATTGAAGTATTTAATCCATTTTGAGTGTATGATGTCAGCTAAGGGCCCAATTTTATTCCAGTGTTCTCAACACCATTTATTAAAGAGACTTTCTTTCCCCATTGAGTATTCTTGACTCCTTTGTTGAAAATTTGTTGCCTCTATATTGGTGGGTTTATTTCTGGGCTCTCTATTCAGTTTCATTGGTCTGAACGTCTGTTTTATACCAGACTCATACAGTTTTGATGACTATAGCTTTACAATATAGTTTGAAATCGGGCAGTGTGATGCCTCCAGCTTTGTTCTCTTTGCTCAAGATGCCTTTAGCTCAACATTAGATATTCACTTGATAAAAACTCCATTGCCGAGGCCCTGCTCCAGCGGGTAGAACCGGAGAGTGTTCGTCTTTTGCACTCTCCATGTGACGCTGGTGCCAGCACCGAGGGCCACTGCTCTGAGCACACAGGCTGAAGGGAGGCAGTATGGGTCATGAAAGGTACACAGGACTTGCTGTACCAGCCCAGCTTTACCTCTTACGTTCAATTTTCTGATTCTAGTTGTCTTGCTAGGAGACTCAGTTTCCTGGTCTGGAAATTGGGGGTATGATATCCTTTGCTTCCTGGGTTTCTTGTAGCTGTGAAATAATACATGCAAAGCCTCTGCCAACTAGAAGATGCTGTTTAAACACCTGTGTAGCCCGTAGGAGCCTCAGCGAGTATGGCATTTAGAAAGCAGTGTTCAGCAATTCCCAGTAATTAAAAAGAATTATTCTTTACTCAAGTTTCTCAAAGGAGATTACAAGAGATTCAAATACACAGCCCACAGCAACACTTATTAACCCCCTTTCTTTCCCTTCCTGTTTCCTCATACTCCACTGGGCCTGCTAGTTCCCCCAAAGACCCCAAACCTCCCTCTGCCCCCAGTCTAGGCACCTTCCTTCTCCTTTTCTCCATCAATCTCCCTCAGTACTGTATTACTTAGAGGTCAAGGTAACCCCCTTCCTCCACAAAGAAGCCACCCTACCCTGCCCACGAGGAGGGAGGAGGGCGGAACTGAGTGGAGGATGAGGGGTGTTTCTTTGGGGGACTGGATGGGGTTGGGAGGGTTGGTGAACATGCTCACCTTAACACATTTTTATAATTTTATTGAGAAATAACTGACATGTATCCCTGTGTAAGTTAAGACATACAGCATGATAGCTTGATTTACATATATTGTGAAATGGTCAACACAAGTTTTTCAGCTAACATCCATCTTTTCATGTATATACAGCAAAAAGAAAAAGAAAAAGAAAGTTCGTGTGATGAGAACTCTTGGAATTTACTCTCTTTGCAACTTTCCCTGTGTGTCATGCAGCAGCGTTAACTATAGTCGTCATATGTTCTACGTGTTTTTGGTCTGTCACGCCAGTGCGTGTGATCATCGCAGTGCCAGAAGAAGTACTAATTTTCAGTGTTCACATGTGACCAGTGGTGAGGGCGGGGGCACCCATTCTCGAATAGGGGAATGGGAGCAAGACCTTCCCTTCTTTCCTCCCTCTGTCTCTTTTCTCTGTTTTTATGTCTGTTTCTCTTGTTTTCTTCAATTTATTCTTTTATCTCACAATCATTTAACTTATACGTAACATGTAACTAGTTTTATTTTTAATTAGAAGTGAATAAATGCTGGTGTAAACATTTCAAATAGGGCAGATGAGCTTAAGATTAAAAAACCACAACAAAACACAGAGGAGTACTCTGTCAGTTTCCTCGCCCATAAAATGGAGAAAATCGCTCTCTAGGACGGCCTGGGGGATGAGGTGTCACTGCCCGGGCTCCTCACGCCCGCTCAGGGTCAGGTGGTTGACAACCTGAGCAGCTCCTCACGCTAGTAAGGGAGTAGGAGACACTAGAGAGGGAAGGAGGGGCCGGTGCTGGCTGGGGCAGGTGTGCGTGTGTTTGCATGAGTGAAAATGCGGCTGGGGATGCAGATGTTAGGACCAACTCCCACCTTGGCCAGATGGCGAGGTGTCCTGTCCCCCACCTCTGCTCTGCAGCATGACTCTCCAGGCTGGTTTCTCCCCTCTCCTTCCTTCCCAGAACCAGATGGTTAGAGCCCCCAGATGGAGCCCCACCATGTCTCAGGGCCTGCTGAGCTCCTAGCAGGGGGCAGCGGAGAGGCTGGAGGAGGAAGGCCTGAGGGAGACAGGGGGTGGGGGAGGAGGAGGAGGAATTCTGGAAGGCCTGGCTGGGGCTGAGGCTGGAAGGGGATCTTCCACACCCCAGATCCACCAGGCACAGGGGGCTTGACGAACTCAGGCTGGTTCCAGATCCTGTGTGTTCCCTGTCCTCCGTAGGATATATTTATTCATTTAATCATTCAGTCCATCACTTAGAAAATTCTTATTGAGCCACTTCCCTGCACCCAGCACTCTTTAGGCACTGAGGGTGCAACAGTGAATAAAGAAATAAAAACCCCTGCCCTGTGGAGCTCATGCTAGTAGGAGTGACTGACAACCAACGGGAAGATAAGACGGTCACACGCTGGCTTGTGACGAAGAATGCCATGGAGAGAATAAGAAAAATGTGAGTGATGGGGTTGGCATTTGTGAAAGGATGACTGAAGGAAGCCCTGGGAAATGATGACTTTGGGAAAAGACCCGACTGGGAATGTGGGGGGAAGTGCGTCCCAGACAAAGAGGCACGTGCAATGGCCCGAGGCAGGGGCGTGTCCGGGTACAGCAAGGAGCAAGGACAAGCAGCTGAGCAAGCGAAGAGCAGCAGGAGGTGAGGGCAGGGAGCGCAGCCCCATCCCACAGCCTTGCCAGCTGCGCACCGTGGAGACTTGGGCTTTGCCTCTGAGAGCATGGGGACCACGGGAGAGCTGAGCAGAGATGTGCCATGATCACACTTACCAGTACGTCTTAGCAGGATCACACTCAGCTGCCAGGGGGAGCCTAGCCAGGGGTCGGCAAACTCATTAGTCAACAGAGCCAAATATCAACAGTACGATTGAAATTTCTTTTGAGAGCCAAATTTTTTAAACTTAAACTATATAGGTAGGTACATTGTTATTAACTTAAGTAGGGTACTCCTAAGGCTTAGGAAGAGCCACACTCAAGGGGCCAAGAGCCGCATGTGGCTCGCGAGCCGCAGTTTGCCGACCATGGACCTAACCATAGAACAGAGGGAGGACCGTGTGATGGGCGGTGCAGGAGGCTGGCTCCAGAGTGGTAGCAGCGGGAGGAGTGCGGGGTGGTCAGGTGCCGGGTGCGGTTTGAAGGCAGAGCTGGCCGCATTTGCTAAGATCAGCTGCGGGGATTTCAGGCAATGACGTGCCTCAGGGTGGCTGCAGGTGGCTGCTATTCCAGTGCTCAGTCCACTCAGAACAGGCCCAAGCCCGCCTGGGGATAGAGCTGGCCAGAGCTGGGCAAGTGTGAAGGCCGGGCCATCGAGGCTGGACTCACTCCCAGCCTCGCCAAGCGAGCCGGTGGGCAGCTGAGGGCAGGCCACCTGGAGCCAAGAACCCCTGAGTCAGACCCGCCACAACTGAAACAGGGCTGGCAGGGCTGAGGGGCCTCTGGTGACCCTGTCCTGCCCATGAGTGCCCATGTCAAGCAGAGCTGGCAGGGGTGGGTTTCCATATTGTACTGCCTGCTTCCCACTGTCAAAATTCTCTCTCTCT
>NW_006300018.1:1744926-1748495 GCF_000327345.1 Myotis davidii
TCTCTCTCTCCTCTCTCTCTCTCTCTCTCTCTCTCTCTCTCTCTCTCTCTTTCTCTCTCTCTTTCTCCCTCGTTGGCCAGCACTGAGGGGTGTGTATCATAGGACCTGTGGGGACCCACTGAGAAGGGCTTAGGGAACAGCTTCTGGGGCCCTGAGCTTGGACCAGCAGTCCTCAAACAGGCCAATGCCCCCCTGCCCTCCCCCCACCCCAGCAGGGACATTAGGCAACGTCTGCAGGCAGTTTTGGTTGTCACACTGGGTGAGGGGGGCACTCTTGGCATCTAGTGGGCAGAGGCCAGAGGTGCTGCTAAATATCCTGAAATGCAAGGGCAGCCCCCATGGCAAAGGGTCATCTGAGTTACCTGGCCGGTAGGTCGGCAGAACCGAGAAAACCTGGTTAAGAGGCACCTTAAGTCACTAAGCTTCCCAAGGGTGGCAAGTTGGGGGGGAGGCCCCAAATCCCCCAGTCCCTCCCATCTCTGAGTCTGCCCCTGCGCCCAGCTCCACCCTCTGTGACTGGCCTTGAGCAGGGGAGCGCAGCGCAGCGATGTGTGGGATTCCTGAGCAGAGTCCCAGCTAGCGACAGGATCAGCCAACGCTCCAAGGCCATCCTTAGTCTCCCAGCTGCCAGGTGAGTGCGGCTGCACGCGCGTGCCCCCCAAGGAGACCAGCAGGCCCTGCCCAGGAAGCCCCGCCCAAACTGCGTGCAGAATCCTGAAGAAAGTGATGGGGTGTGTGAAGCCACTGAGCTTCGGGACTCTGTCTCACAGCCATAGGTAACTGGTACTCTGAGAGTGGGCGGATTTTAAAGGGGGTGCCCAGGGGCCTCAGGGCTTCATCCGATGGATTAATGGACACACTTCCGTCAATGGAAGGCAACTGAGGCGTAGATGGGGGCAGCAGCAGAAGCCTTCTTTCCGTTGGTCGGATCCCTCCCGGTGAGCAGCCACTAGTCTGGTCCACGTAAGGCTGGATCCAGCGCACACACAGAACCCCTGGCGTCCGACATTACTGGCCACAGGCCGGTGGGAGAGCAGCTGGATAATGGGGGGAGGGCTGATGTAAACTGCTGAGCAGAGGGGTGGCTTTAAAGTGAGACAGCTGTGGGCAGGAGTGCCAGCCCCACTGCCTGCCAGCTGAGGGTCCTCGTGAGGTCACTCTACTTCCTCTCTGAACCTCCGCTTTCTCTGCTGGAAAGGGACAGTCACACCTCCCTCAGGTTTATTGGAGAATTAGATCAGATTGGAGGAGACAGTGCGTGTGGAGGACAAAATACTGACCCTGGCACAGAGAAGCTACAAGAATAGCTCTGTTAACTGATAAAACAGACCCTCTGTTTGAATAGGGTTTGGCTGACAGAGTAATAAAGAAAAAAAAAGGACTTGGAGTGTAGGAACTAGGTTATCACTAGATGTTTCCAGAATGGGTGTCCCCAGGTGAGAAGAAAAAGCAGGTTTAAATCAGACTGGCATTGATAGCAGAAGGCAGGCCAGCGGGTGGTCTTAATATTATTCCTGTGTGAGCCAGCATGTGGTGTGGGTTTTAATTTAAAGCAAGCATTTAGTGAGTTGATAAACGGGAATACACACCTCCTGCCCTCCCACACCTCGAGCCCCAAAAGAACAATTATCCTGGAGAGGAGACGAAAGAAACATATGGAAATGAATCCTAATAATGTGGAGATTGCGGCGGCACCTGCTTTCCCGGCCTGGCTTTGGTGGGTGGGCCAAGACTGTGCACTCGCCAGCAGGTTACCAAGGTCACTGAGGCCTCCTTCCCTGGTCCATTCCAATGGTTCAGTCCGCACAGTGGCATGGAGACGGGCAGAAAACCTTCTGATCTTCCCTTAACCGTGTGGTCTGAGGCACACCCTCCACTGGAGTGGTCCCGGCTGCGTTTTGCATGGACTGTCCACCGGTGGTTTGGCTGTGTGTTTCTTTGCCTTTTCCCAAAGGTGGCCACGCAGTGGACGCACAGGAGGCCAATCAGTCTCTGTCTAAGGTCCCCAGACCCTAGCTTACACATAGGGCACAATTTCAGGTCATTCACGGTTCTTGATAGTACACATTGGAGGGCTGGCATGTTGACTCCACAAAATAATCTGGGCCACACTCTCTTTACCTTTCTGCTCCACCATCTTCAATGTCACTTCATGCTCCACAATAGCTGCTGGAGCTCTTGTCAGCACATCTATAATTCCAGCAGAAAAGAGGAGACCTTAGTCATGAGGATTCTGAGATGCAGTTCATGGCAATCCCTTTTAAGCTAGTCAGGCAGAAGAGGGCTTCATTGATTTGTGGGATTGACCTACAGGAAAAGCAGGGCAGTGGGCTCCCAGGCACCATCTCCAAGAGGACCCTTGTGTCTCCTCTCATCAAGTGTTAGTCTCTGAGATCACTTTCCTTTATAAGACTGAGTGCCCTGACGCCCATAACTCCCACCCATAGATTTCCAGCCTTTGTCTCAAATGGAAATCCCCGGGGAGAGCTCTATTGGTCCAAATTGAGTAAAATGCCGGTGCTGCCCTGTGGCTGGGGTGAGTGCTGTGTTAGGTGATCTCCTCCATACCTCACTGGTGGGTAGGTGAGGGGGAGGAATAATTCCCAAAAGAAGTGAGGGTGCTGTTACCCAAAAGAGGAGAGCTCTGGGCAGACAGATAGCACAGGAGTTACACAATGAGGCCAACAGAGTTATAATGTCTCTTTCTTGAGTTATTTCTACTATTTGCTTAAAGCCTGCCAGGACGCTTGGGGTTCCAAATCCACAGCGATTACAGCATCAAACTAGATTGCTCTGCATCACCCCAAAGGATGGGGAACACAGAGAACTACTGCAAACTGACCTGAGCATGACGCTCATGCTGCCTGCTGTCAGGAATGATGAAGTCCTTTCTTTCTGACCCAGGAGCCTGGTGTCTTCTGTTAGCATTCATGAAACAGTGACAGACGGACTTGTTAGCTTACACATAGGGCACAATTTCAGGTCATTCACGGTTCTTGATAGTACACATTGGAGGGCTGGCATGTTGACTCCACAAAATAATCTGGGCCACACTCTCTTTACCTTTCTGCTCCACCATCTTCAATGTCACTTCATGCTCCACCATAGCTGCTGGAGCTCCTGTCAGCACATCTATAATTCCAGCAGAAAAGAGGGAAGGGAAGTCACCACCTCCCAGCCCTCTTGGAATTCCTATATAACACCCACTGGCCATCACTTAATCATGTGGCCTTACCTACCTGCAAAGGAGACTGGGAAACGTCTTTATGCTCAGTGCAATGCTGCCCCGGCAGGACTTTGTTACTAAAGAAGAAGGAAAATGGATGTATTGAGTGGCAACCAGCAATCTCAGTCCCAGGTCCCACCTCCTGCCTGCCCTCCCTCGTCTGGTGGTGAGGACAGGAAGGAGTTCCCCATCCAAGTACAGTGCGCACTGAGAATAGCGGAGACAATGGTGAACAAGTGTACTACATGTGGAACAGAGTGTACAAAGGGAAATACCCTCCCACCACCCCCAAGGAACTCAAAAGATTATGGAAAAGATGGGCATGTGGATTACTTATCACAAA
>NW_006300018.1:1748934-1752543 GCF_000327345.1 Myotis davidii
CTAGAGATCCTGGCAAGGCTGCTCATCAACTGAACGCTGTCTCCGTGTCATTCCTTCTTTGCCAACTCCGTCCACACCTTTGGGGACCCCTGGACCTGCTGGGGCTGGACCCCGGCAGGGAGCCAAGAGGGAGCTAACAGGGGACAGCTACATTTATTGGGGTATCACGGTGGGCTTCCTGGAGAAGGTGATGCTTAATTTGAGTCTGGAAGGATGAAAAGAAGTTCACCAGACATGGGGTGGGGATAGGGCTTCCAGATAAAATACACTTTAAAATTTAATTTTAGATGAAAACATAATTTAAGGAAAAGTATAACCCATATGATATTTGAAACACTTATATAAATTATTTGTTGTTTACCTTAAATTAAGATTTAACTAGCATACTGCATTTTTATTTGCTAAATCTGGTAACTCTATGTGGGGTCGAAGGCAGTCCAGGTGCGATGGGCTTGGCAGGCTGCAGTGAGTGAGAGGGTGTGAGGGAGCGTGTGTGTTGGGGGGATGGGGTGAGGCTGGGAAAAGAAGCTAATAGGAATTGGGAGTGTGTATTATGTAACCTTTATCCAAGCAATAACTCCATATCTACCAAGCACTTTGCTATTGACTCATTTAATCCTCGCCTCATCACTCCAGCAGGGAGGTACACATGTTACCTCCATTTTACAGATGAGGACACTTAGAGGTTAAGTAATAGCCAGGAAGTGGTGGGGTGGGGATTCTCACGCTGCTGAAATCCAGCTGTTCCTCGTGGAGTTTCCATGGCGCTGGCTGTGTATGATGTCATTCACTCCAGCCTCTTATTCCCCTGCCTCCCTCTTACTAGGGCATCGTGGGCAGTGACACTGCTGCCCTAACAGAGGAGAAAATGAATGGAGGCCCAGGCAGTTTAAGCTCCTTAAACACATGACCCTGGAACTCTCAGAGACCAGCTAATCTGGTACCTGGTACCTGGGAACCCTTAAGGGTACTGAGGAGGGGTCTCTGATGCCTTTTTTGGAGTGGAGAGGAGAGGGGGAGAAGGAGATGGAGGAGGGATGGGAGAGCCCTGTGATGGAGAGGCTGAAGTGGGAGGGGCTCTGACGAGAGCACCTCTGCTGTTATCCCCTGTGTATACTGGGCATCTGTGTGAGACTGTGCTTGGATGAAGAAAATGGCTCAATGGCTTTCAAAATAGACATCATGCTCATAGCCCAGGGCCCTCCTTTTCTATCAGAGGAAACTGAGGCCCAGGAGGGATCGGGTGGGGATGCTCTCCCTCAGGGCAGCAGGTGCAGCCTCAAGACCACCCTCCCAGCCCTACTCTCCCCTCGCCCCCTGGCTCGGTGCTGCTGAGGGGTAGTCAAGAGCTCCCTGGGGGGCATGCCCAGCACAGGCACGGAGAGCAGGCCTGGACTCCAGCCTGCATGCAGGGCCCCCAGGGAGCCAGAGGCACCTGTGTCAGCCCAGGCCTCTGCTGGTACAAACCTTCTCTGCTGGGCATCCTCCCTTACCCTCTGCCCACTTTGCCCTACCCAGCCAGGTAATGGTCTTTGGGCCTTGATTTTGGTCCCGGCTGTGGCCAGTAGGACACAAGGGTTTACAGAGCTCGGCCTGGGTAGCCATGCCAGGGACCTGGGGACCAGCTCATACCTGCTCCACGCCACCCCTGTGGTGGTGACTGGCTGGCTGGGACGGCCCATTGTTGTCTGGGAAATGTTTTGGAATCAGCCATTTAATGAGAACAAAAGGAATTAATTGGTGGTTTAGGCCTAATGAGACCGCTGTGCAAATTAACAGTCCTCATCAGCAGAAACAAACAGAGCCCTTAAATGAATTGCCGAAGAGCATTAAACTGAATAAGCTTTTGCTGGGATGATAAATAGCGGGTCAGAGGAGACCATCTGGCCCCTTCCTGAATCTTCCTTCCAGGGAGGCAGGAGCACCAGGGAGGGGCCGCTGGGGCCCACAGCCAGCACACACACCACCGCACACACCGTACACACTGCACACACCACACTCACTGTCACATGCTCGCACACTGCTCCCGCTGCCCCATGTTCGCATATACCCTGTAACATGTGCACGCAACCACACTTGCACATGGTCACACACAATCAGTCACATGCGCACACATGCAGCCGCATTCACATGTTTCATTCATATGCATTGCATTTGCACACATGCACAGCCACACAGACACACGCACATTCATATTCACAGACATTTGTACTCACATGTGTTTATTAGCAGACACATTCACTCTCATGTGCACACACACACACAGTCTCACACACACTAGCCTGCAGTTCCTCCGGGCAGGAGATGCAGGAGCCTAAAGCGGCTTTTGTCTCCGAGGGGCTGAACAAGGCCACAGGGCACACACCAGGTGCCTTCTGCCTGGTCTCTGACAGGCGCCCCAGGTTGGGGACACTGTGGGCCTGCGTGTGCTGAAGCTCCTGCCACCCCACAGCACACTCTGCTAGGTGGGAGGACAGAGAGAGACCCTGACCCTCAAGGTAGTAGTCCTCACCCAAAGAACAGTTCTTCCTCAGGCTGGGCACACAGGCCCCCGTGAGGTGTCCCTCTCTCACCCTGGCCCCACAGTCTCAGATGGGAAGGCCCAGGCAAGCAATAACTCAGAGGAGGGTCCCAGGCCCTCGGGTTCTGATGCACCCCAGTCGCATATCCAGAGCTGATGTTCTGGATGCCTTGCCCCACGTCTCCTATAGAACTCTGCCCACCACAGACAGTGGCTGCATTTGCTCAGCATTGAACATGCTGCCTCAGCACAGTGTCTGGCTCCTAGGAGAAGCTTGCACACATTTGTTGGTTGAATGAGTGAAGCCAGATTCTTTCAAACAAGTATATGATAATTAGCTCAGGCTAACGGTCTAGTGAAGCTGCGTGGAAATCCCAGTGCTGCGTTCCCTGCATGAAGCATTCAAGTTAGACCCTCAGAAGTCCCTATGTTCCCTCCTGGGGGTCTGCTCCTTCAGTGGGATGTCTGGGTCTGAATCTTTTAGTGTCAGCGCCTTCCCCAGGGGAGCTCTGCCCCAGGGCACCACTGACGGGGTCGCTGCCCTCTCCCATGTACCTGCCATTCCAGGCCCCTGTTTGGCTGCACCGTCACCATCACCTAAGGCACAGGATGCACTGGGCACAGAAACCTCTGGTAGCCCAGGATACGGTAAGCACTCAATCCTTCTTAATGAGACAATTAACTTACTCCTCCTCTCACTTACTCATTTGACAAATATTTTTCAAAAGTCTAGCTTTGTGCTAGGTATTGTGTCACACAGTAGTAATGATCTAAATTGGCCACATTTCCACTCTCAAGGAAATTACATGATGTGGAGAGAGAAAGAGAGAGAGAGAGAGAGAGCAGACAAGAAAAAATGTTAAATACCATGAATACATTGGTCAGGTTCAGAGCTAAAAGAACTAATGAAAGGAGCCATTTTAGGAAGGTGGTCAGGGAAGGCCTCCTGAGGGGTGATGTCTAAGTGACACCTGAAGAACGAGGGTCAGCCATGCAGACTGTGGGCAGGAGGACACAACTGGGGAGGCAGACAGCATGCGCAAGGGCCCTGAGGTTCATGTGTGGCCAGAACCGGGAGGACATGGAAG
>NW_006300018.1:1752587-1756878 GCF_000327345.1 Myotis davidii
GGCGAGTGCGCATCCCAATTGTCATTTGAATGAACCAGTGAACTGCAATTGTTAACCTACAAGAGAAAACCACAAGGGTGCTCCACACACAACTGTAGAGATCCTCAACCACCTAAGGTCACAGACACCCCTGGGTGCGCTGTGGGAAACAGAATGATGTGTAAAACGTGGCCCCTGCCCTCAGGCCGGTCAGCTGCTCTGGCATGGATGTGCGGCCTGGACCTGGCCCCGCTGAGAACTACAGGGAAAGCTGAGGCTCCTGGACTTCTTTGCCATCAGCAGCACAGACATTCGGGAGGAGGCCTGGCATGGTCGGGAAAACTTCCCCGGGAACATGGGACGTAAACTGAGCTCGGGCAAATGGGCAACAGTTGTAGGTACCAGTGCCTTTCTGCTAGACACTGTACGCATCTCCAGCCTTCTCAACCCAGCAGTAAGGTTCAGACCATTAGCCCATTTCATAGATGCAGAAACTGAGGTGCAAAGAGGGAGTTAGAGCCACTGAGTCACGGAGGTGGGACCTCACCCCAGCTCTGCCTGGCGGTTTCCATTCCCACTGAGAGAAAATAAAACTGAATGCCTAGGTCTGGTCAGGGGCCACATTATGACTAGGCCCCATTTCTCCATGAAAAATATTAAACATTATATTTTATAACTGGGTTGGTATAAAGACAGATATATTTATTTTCTTTTGATTTTAAAAGGATCTCCAACATTCTTGTGGGCTCCCAGCGCACCGGGCCACTGAGCCTAATGGAGGAGAAGCAGCCCGCTGACCCCTGCAAGCTTCTCCAGATCCCACAACCTCCTCCCCAAACCCCAGGAGCTCACCCCCACCCCGCAAGGCCAGACTACGCCCTACGGAGAGATGCCAGGAGGGGAGCTTCAACTTGAGAGTCTCTGCAGTTGAGTGGTGAGGGCAGCTGGGCAAGTAAATTGCTGCCTGGGAAAGTACGTCCATGCAGGGACAGAGCTTGCGTGTCTATTTTCCTGGAACCAGAGCTTGCATTCACCAGGGTGATAAACGGCTGGGCCTCCAGGAGTAAGGCCACCCCATAATTTACAGTGCCAAAGAGGCCCCAGGAGCATCGGTTTCATGTTTGTTGTTTGTCTCAGGCAGGCAAGGGCCATGCTTTAAAGATCAAGAAAAGAAAGGGCCCAGCCATTCTGCTGTGCCCTGGGGAATGAGGCGCAGGGATGGTGCAATTCCACGTTAGGGCGTCCCAATGTTCCGACCCTCCACCCTTGCCCGTGTCGGGCCCCACTTCCTGCTGCTCCCAGGGAGCTCCTGAAAGCACAGCTCTTTGGGGGCGTCTCTCTATCTCAGACCTTCAATGGCTCCCCATCGCCAGCAGAAGAAAAGCCACATGCCTCAGTTTGGTGTCCAGAGCTCTTGAGGGTAGGTCTCAGTTTACCTTCTATGACACTTCCCCACAGACCTTTTCCTCAGCCGTCAAACCTGTCTGTAGCTCCAATTCTTATTGCCCTATTGTTTCCCCCTCCTCATATGCTCTTCTTCCTCCAGGAAGCCCTCCAAGAAATTTCACTTATTAGAATGATTTTTCCTTTATCTTCCCCCACAACCTGTGTTTGAATCTCTGTTGCAACCCTTGGTGCAATCTGCTTGTAGCTACCTATGCTCACCTGTCTCCTTCTAGTGTGGGGACCCCTAAAGAATGGGGACCTGATTTTATTCATCCTTGTCTCTCAGGTAGGCTTAACACATTGCTCTGCACACGCAGAAAATGGCCACTGTTTGCGAAGTGAATTGAATTTCCAGTGGGGAACTGCCTTGGTCTAGTTAGATTGTCTAGGGACACAGAGCTATATTCCAGGGTGAGAACTTTGAATAGAGGCAGACCACTTCCCCATTTCTAATTAGACAAAGCCTTGACCTTGACTCACGTCCCCTTTTGGCCTGGGAGAAGCTCAGGACACCAGGTTTGACAAATGCATCAGTCCAAGAATCCATAAATATTGATTCATTGTTTGCAGAGTAATTTAAATGTCAGTTATAAGCCCAAGGCAGATAAAGATCTGTATCAACAATAAAACTGGACGCAAGCCACCAAGCCGTGGGGAAGCAGCTTTGGGTTAAGACGGAAATGGAATGCACAGGCCTTGGGGAGGGAGGGCATTAGTGGGGGAGACTGATCAATGGCTCCGGGAGACTTGGCTGCCAGCGATGCTTGGGTCGGGAGGTGCTTGCTCATTACCATGTCTGCTGTTTGTGGATGGAGGCAGTCCCCCATCTACCCATGTGTGCAACCATCCATCCATCATCCATGTATCCATTCACCCATTCATCCATCCACCCACCTACTGTGGAATTCATTTCCTCAGTTATTCATAGGGTGATAGAGACAGATAAATGCACACACAGAACAAAGATATACACTGACAAATACCATAGAGAAAAGATATAAACAGACACAGAAGGAGAGAGAGATGGAGGCACAGACACTCATGGAGAAGGAAATACATGGAGAGACAGAGAGAAGGGCACTGGCATAAACAAGCAGGCTTTGGGCACAACTGTGCATTAGGAGCAGCAGGCTGGGCCCTGGTGAAACACGGACCTTGATTCTAACTCCAAGAGGTAGTACAGTCCACAATGGTGAGCTTCATGGCTTAGGAATTAGGTTGCAAGGACCAGAAAGAGTTCAAGTTTCACCCTCCCTACATACTAGAGGTTTGTGACATTGAACTACTTAATTAAACCTGGGAGCCTCAGTTCCTCATCTGTAAAATGGAGGTCCTCATGTAACACACAAGGACCCTTACCTCACAGGTTTTGGGGAGTATGTATAGTAAAGGCTTAGCACACCCCAAGTGGTTACAAATGCTGGGCTTCATCATTCTAAGTCAGAGCATGCCCCTAAACCAGTGGTTCTCAACCCGGGGGTCGCGACCCCTTTGGCGGTCGAAGGACCCTTTCACAGGGGTTGCCTAAGACCATCCTGCATATCAGATATTTACATTACGATTCACAACAGTAGCAACATTACAGTCATGAAGCAGCAACAAAAATAATTTTATGGTTGGGTCACAACATGAGGAACTGTATTTAAAGGGCCAGAAGGTTGAGAACCACTGCGCAAGATACCACCTTAAGCAAATTGGTTCCTCCCTCTGCGCCTGGGTTTTCCCACCTCTAAGGTGAGAAGGGGTAGCTCCGAGGGTTTCCCGTCTCTGCCTTCTTGCACCACCTTTTCTCACCATTACCCTCCGCTGTGGTTCTTTGTGGCTGCTCCCAGGGAATGGCTTCTGTCCTTGGCAGAAGGTGCCCCTCTGTCTCGATGCCATGTAGCCACAGTCAGACCCAGTAAATGCATTGTTCCCCTCCTCCTGGCTGACGCCAGGAAGCAGCCAGCTGACAGCTCCCAGGAGGCTCGATGGGAGGATGTCTGATTTTGGGTAAACTGAAGGACAGCTTTGGATGTGGAACCGACCTGCCGTTGTTCCAGGTCGTGGCTGGTGGTCAGGAGCTGCTGCCTCACACACTGGTCTTGCTGCGGCTGGCAGGGATGGCAGCGGGCCGGCGCTCGGCGTGTTGTGCGGTGTCCCCACAGTCCACAGGAGGCCCCCGGGCTCCACACGCCCCACCGTTTCCGAGGCTCTTGATAAGCACCCACTGACCTTTGAGGTCCAGCCTGGATACTTGCGTCTGGGAGCTCTCTGCCTCTCCACTTTTGACTCCTCTTAAAGATTGGCTGTTTGGCATGTTGATGCTGATAAACTGTGACAGTGATGATGTTCAGCCTGTACTTTGGTACAAAATGTGTTAAGAAGGTGATATAGCTTAGAAAGATTTTAAGTTCTTTGTTGTTAGGGAGCAGGTGAATAGCAGAAATAAACCCAGATTAGCATCGCCTCGTCTGCAAAACCTTCCCACTCTATGCCTCTGTGACATCGTGTCCTTATATGCACCACAGGGCCACGGACACCTAGTAGGCCGGTTTTCCTCAGTAGGCAGTTATCTGGAGAAGTGTGTGCGTGTGTGTGTGCCCTGCTCTATTGTTTTTGTAGTTGATTAATAAGTGTTTGCTTAAGAACTATAGATTATAATCTGTCATTTTAATACACATGATCCTCAATTGATTTTTAAATTTAATTAAAAATTTTATCACAATAACATATATATATATATATTTGTAAAGCTAGCTAGCACTGCAAGGCTTCTAGCTGAAGAAAGCAGTCCCTGGTCCTGCTCTTCCCTAACCCCAGTCCTGCTTCCTTGAGACAATCATTTTTAACTCTTTTCTTTGTATTTTTCATCTTCTCTCTCTCT
>NW_006300018.1:1756961-1760896 GCF_000327345.1 Myotis davidii
AGCTGCCTTCCTTCTTCTGTCTTCGCGGCTCCGGCTCACCTCCAGTCTTTGCTCCACTGCTTGGAACCTACCTATGCAAATTAACCGCCATCTTTGTTGGCGGTTAATTTGCATATTGCGCTGATTAGCCAATGGAATGCATAGCGAAGGTACCGTCAATTACCCTGTCTGTCTATTATTAGATAGGATAATGAATTACCAGTAAGGGAAACAAAAATTCCCATTCCCAATTGCTTTATTAAATTGTGCTAAAATTTACAAGTGTTCAAAATGCAGAAAATACCTAAGTCTGACCAGAGATCAAACCAAAAAACTTTGGGTTTATGGGGTGATGCTTTAACCAATTGAGCCACACCGGCTAGGGACATATTTTTTTAAAAAAATATATTTTATTGATTTTTTACAGAGAGGAAGGGAGAGGGATAGAAAGTCAGAAACATCGATGAGAGAGAAACATCGATCAGCTGCTTCCTGCACATCCCGCAGTGGGGATGTGCCCGCAACCCAGGTACATGCCCTTGACCGGAATCGAACCCGGGACCCTTCAGTCTGCAGGCCGACGCTCTATCCACTGAGCCAAACCGGTTTCGGCAAGGGACATATTTTTAAATAATATGATTATGCCTCTATTTTCTGACTTTTTTCAATTTTAAATATTATCTATTGGCTTTGCATGATCTAATTTAGCTTTCTGACACACATACACATGCACACATTTTCTTCCCTCACCCTCCCAATATAGTTCTGTCACAAGTTTTGCTAATATATCGATATTCAGTGTTTATGCTAAAATAAAAATGTGAATATTGTTCACAGCTGGGACATGTAGTGTATTGTGATTAGATTTCCTTTCTTTTACAACTTTAATTTTTCCTGCACAATTGCCTCTTCTTTTGTTATTTGCTTAGTCATCTATAGTCTTATCATTAATTCATCTCTAAATTCTCCAAAAGAATTGTGAAACTCCTCTCAACACGCAGGAACACATTGGACAGTAAATCAGTTTCATTTTTTCCCACGGAGACATCCCTTCTGGAGCTCTTTATCTTCTGCTTCAATCTGGACGAGGGTCTCAAGTCCGCTGTGCAGCTGCCATCCCGGACCTCCCGCCAGCATCATCCAGGGGTTTCATTTGTTTATTTTGGGGCCTCTCTCCTCGTTAGGTTCTCATCGCTTGGACAGCACCTTCCTCTCTCTTGGTTTACTCTTCTACTGTGGTCGAACACAACTTCAAGTCACGTCTGTACTTGCAGTTCCTCCAGCACCCCTGCCTTTCGGAGAGAGTGTTGTGTTGGATCCCTGAGACTTTCTCGGGTTCCAGGGTACAGATCATCTTGCTTCTTCTAGCTTAGCCCTAACAGGTACGCGGAGGGAGAAAACGCTGAAATCTAAGTCATTTCGGCAGTTGTTCATTTGTTTCTTTTCCTCTAATGTTTTCTTGAAACCTCTTGTTTGCTGTCTCCTTTCATTCTCCCCATTTTTGTGTACTTATCCTTTCAAAACCTCTTTACTAAAATTTTAGTAAGGCTTTGAGAGGAAGCCAAGATGAGCTGGAAGTCCAATTGATTTGCTTTAAGAATGTTTAAGGAGTGTAATGATTGGTTCTTCAGGTGGTATTCTGAACAAAGAAAACGTGTCTTAGCCTTCATTTAAAATTCAGGAGCCAACAAGTAGCTTTCCTTTTCCAAGTTCTTTTTGGTTATGTTTTCTTAGAAATCCATTCTTGGGATGGGGAAGCATTAGGGACCACATCTCTTCCTGGCCAACTATCAGGTGAAAACTGACAAATAAATGTATCAGTTATCTATTACCACAGCAGTGCTGTGCTATAAACAACCACAAACCCTCGAGGCCGTGGGTAACTGCTCTTTGCTTTCAGTGTGGGCACAGGCTTCTTGAAGCACCAACTCGAAAATGACAATGTTACTTCTGCTGAATTCTACTGGCCAAGCGAGTCATCAGGCTCACAGACTTAAGGATGAGGACAGCGTCTCTGGCTCTTTAGCGAGAGGCACTGCAAAGTCACGTGGCAGTGGCTGTGGATATGGGGGTGTGTATGGGTGTGTGTGCACGCGCGAATCTACTATACCAATTAAAATCAGGGATTCTCCAGATGAAATCTGCCATTACAGTGTAATAGTTTGCTTGACCTTATCATCCAATGTCTCATGAACGGTTGCCTGTGTCTGGCACCACTGAAATAATATAATACATGGTAAAATCCTGCTGGGACAGAGGAAGCTGACAGCTCTGCCCTTCACCCTAGCTGATGATCCTGGTCTCATAGAGGGGATTCCTTGGGATTTTTAAAAATCAAGATTGTTGACTGGGTTAAAAGAAAAACCACCCAGGTCCTTCCCATAGGGGAGCCTCTCCGGCTTTCTCGTATGGTCTCCACACTCTTGAGCCAGACCCTCCCATTTTTCTCTGGACCTAAACCTGGGGCCCCAGAACTCTGATAGAGAAGGACAGGCACATATCTGATCTTCCTCTTACCTCCTCGAGTTCTCATGGGAGTACTCAGCACTTTAATGGCGAGCATTTTAGGTGGGGCTGTGCAGACAGTCTGGTCTCTCAACCCCACTCCCCTGCCCCACCCTCAACTGAACACTCACAGGAGGTTTTCCTTCTTTTAAACCAAGTGGGGCTGAGTGATGTTGGGACTGGAGCCAGTGTCTGCTGCCTTGACCAGGTGAGCAGGGGTGACAAGGAGCCTCCCTCAGAGGGGTCTGTGAGGATCAGAGGGGTGTTGCTCATTGGGGCCCTTGAGAAGCCCTGCCGTCTGTTTTCTCCTGATAGCTGTCACCTGCCCTGTCTTGGCTCCTCTGTGGCTGCTCTCTGGCTCACATCCTTCCTCCCTGGTTCTTTGTTCCTGGCTGTCCACCCGCTCCTACCCCTCAGCTGACCTCTAGCCTGGCACACTGCCCCCAGCCCCCTCCCTCCCATCGGCAGGGCCTCCTCACACCTGGGAGGGGAAGTGACACTTCAGAGCGTCACCGTGCACCGTCCTGAGCAGGTCTGACCACCTGCTCCATGTTCTGCTCCAGGCTTGACCCAGGGTGGGCCCCTGGAAGGTTTCCTTGCCTCAAGGTCTCTAGTTCAGGAAAGAAAGACCTGAAAGTCGTGCTTCCGTCATACAAGTGCATTTGCTGAGGAAAATGTGGACTCGGAGAGTGATTGCTCCTTGAAAATGGAGAGGAAGAAGCTCAGCCACATCTCAGCGGCCACATCTGTGCCGGATCTCAGGGAGGAAATGCCACTGTGCCTCCCACAGAACCCACAGGGTGGGAGCCGTGGCTCCAGGGAGAGAGGCCCCAAGCAAGCACTTCCTCCCTCAGGCCCGGCTTCCTTCGCCCAGGAGAGGCGAAGGGCCCAGTCACTGTTATCTTTTAAAAAAATTGATTTTTAGAGAGAAAGGAAAGGAGAGAGAGAGAGAAATTTGTTGTTCCATTTATTTATGCATTCACTGGCCGATTCTTGTATGTGGCTTGACCAGGTATTGAACCCATAACCTTGGCATATTGGGACGATGCTCTAACCAACTGACCAGGGTCCCTACCTGGCCAGGGTCCAATCACTGTATCTTAATGCAAATAAGACTGCAGTCCCCTGCAATACATGGGGAAAGTGGGAGCTTTTGGGGCAGACCTGGGGGCTAGAATGGGAGGGAGGCACAGCATCACAGAGGGGCCAGTGGGAAGTGGACAGGATGTGCTAAGCCCAGACTCCTCCAGGGACCTCCCAGGTCTAAGTGTTGTGAATGTATCTTCCAACCCAAATGGTGTTAACTTTAATGTTGTGATCCATAACATTAAGGAAGCTATGATGTGTGAATCACTAGGAGATGCCAGGCAGTGTACTAAGTGCTGTACATGTCGCTTCATTTTCATTTCATGCCTTCCATGTGCAGGAAAAATTAATATTCCCCTTTTACA
>NW_006300018.1:1764757-1784133 GCF_000327345.1 Myotis davidii
GATTGATCTATCTATCTATCTACCTATCTATTATCTATATGTCTCTATATCTATCTATTTATCTAGAGAGAGAGAGAGAGAGAGAGAGAGAGAGATAGAGAGAGAGAGAGAAACATTGATGTGAGAGACACATCAAGTGGTTGCCTCCCACATATGCCCGGTCAGGACCAGGGATTGAACCTGCAACCCAGGTACGTGCCCTGGACCAGGAATCATCACACCCGAAATGCTTTAGTCTGCGGGCCTACACTCTAACCACATCTAGCCAGGGCCCAACTGGGACCTTGATCATAAATCACACAGCCTTGCTTGCAGCCCAGGCCAGGCTCGTGTTGAGAGACAGAGCCCAAGAGGTCTGGCAAGCTGCCTGGCTATTCGGGGCTTTCCCTCCTCTGACCCCCCGCCACACTCACAGCCAGACCCGCACAGCACCCACTGACTCACCATGGCTCATGTGCTCATGTCACGTTTTCCCAGATTGTCATAAGCTTTAGTTGCAGGTGGTGGGGGTGATGGGAGGGGGAGGGGAGTGAGGCTGTCCCTCTGGGCCCCACACAAGCCTGAGGACAATGGGGGCCCCTGGCCAAGTGTTATCTGTGTCTGGGACAGGTAGGGTTGACTTTCTGAGAGGTGTGACGGGGACAGTGCGTCGTGGCTCTGTGGTGGCTTGGCTGGGTCACTCTTGCGCTCCTTTTCTGAAGAAAATAGGCTCCAGTTGAATGCAAAGGCATGTGTTCCCCTCCGAGTCATTCCAGAGCCCAGATGTCCTCCCTCCCTGTCCAGCCTCTGGCAGGTCACCAAGGACCCACCTCCCAGGAAGTCTTGGCCTCCTTGATACAATCCAGTGGGACCCCAGGACAGTTTCTCTGAGCATGAAGAGGGGGTTGGAAAGACCTAGCCACAGCTTCAAGTCCCTGGAATGGGCCCCCCTCTGGTCTTCCCCCCAGGCTCCTGCCTCCTGCTCTCAGTTAGCCGGTCCTGGACTGCACAGAGGAGAGATGCAGCCAGGATTCCATCCATCCTGGAAAACACTGGGAAGGGCTGCCTTCCTCTCATTCCTGACACTGTGAGCAGAGACGACAAGAGTTCATATACATAGGAATCCAATCTTTAGGAGAAAAGAACACAATCTTCTCTCAAGTCAGGTTATTCTCTTAACAACCTGCCACGGCTCCCTTTTGTTGCAGAATGAAGGTTACAAAGCCTATAGGGACTGACTCGGGGTTTCATCTGTCCCTGTCTGACTCCAGACCCCGTGTGTCCCTGTCTGACTCCAGACCCCAAGTGTGTCCCTGTCTCCATGGGCGAGGCTCATGACTGCTGTCTGCACTTGCCAATGGAACAGCAGTGTCAGAAGAGTGGCTCCCCCAGGAGGCCAGAGCCAGGGGTATCTGTAGCATCCTGCTTCAAGGAGGCAGGGAAGATGGGAAGGGTTGCAGGTCAGCAGGGCAGCCCAGGAACCACAAGCCCCTGTTGCTGGCTGTCCAATGCGAGCCCGCCAATCTCACAGGGCTTTCAGATCACAACGACGGCTTCCATACCGAGGCCCTAGACCATGTCAAGGACTTGATATGCATTTCATCACTTTAGTTCTCCAACAACCCAGTGCAGTTGGTTTTGCTAGTTTCAGTGTTCAGAGAAGGAGATTGAATAAATGAATACAGACTTGTTTAGCGTTCAAGTTCCCTTTTTGCTGCCAGGACCTACTGCCTGTTTTATTTGAGGCCTAGGGCAACCCTGGGAGGTGGACATCATTAGTCCTGTTTTCCAGATGCTGAAAATAGAGCTTGGACCAGTGAGTTTGCCCAGTAGTTGGTGGCTGAGCCAAGACCAAATGCCATTCTCTACACTTGACCAGCATTTTCCCTTGTACTTCACCAGCAATTCTTCAAGACTCCATGGTTTATATGCCTTCTGAAGGGCTTGTCCTTATGATTGAAACTGGCCTAGATTGGGCACCAACAGGCCAGGGTCAGCCTGACTCCACTACTAGCGGGCTATGAGACAATGACAAGCAAGCTTCTCTCTGTGGGCTGTGTTCACCTTCAGAGTTTCTTCCAGCACTAAAATGGAACATCCATGAATATCTGTTGTGAACATGTTTAATAATACAGAAATATAAAAAATAAAAACAAATAAACAAAAAGCTAAGTCATCATTATTTTACTATTGTAGAGGCAGCAGTTGTTAATAGTTTGGTATGTTTCCTTCCAAATTTCTCTCTCTCTCTCTCTCTCTCTCTCTCCATAAATAAGCATCCATAGGTTTATTTATCATCCTACAATTTACCTTTTCATTTAAAATATTTTAGTGATCTTTTCATGCCATCATACATATATGTGTTTTTAAAACAGTATAGCTTGGACATACTTCCTCATCAGTAGATCTTTCCCTTCCTTTAAAATGGTAAATTATTTTTATAGTATGAATAAGCATAATTCATTTGGGCATTTAAATTATTTCTATTTTTTAATATTATAAACATGCTAAAATAAACATTTTGTGCATATATCTACACATGTGTGGACATATTTCTTTTTTCTTTCTTTCTTTTTTTAATCCTCACCTGAGGATATTTTTCCCATTGATTTTCTAGAGAGTGTGGATGGGAGGAAGGGGAGGGAAGTGAGAGAGACACATTGATCAATTGCCTTCCGCAAGTGCCCCTTGTGGGGCTGGGGAACCTGCAACTGAGGTACGTGCCCTTGGCTGGGAATCAAACCAGCAACCCTTCAGTCTGCAGACTGATGCTCTAACCACTGAGCAAAGCGCCCATGGCTGGACATATTTCTTTAATGTAAATTCTCAGAATTAAAACAACCAGATCGAAGAACATACACATTTAAAAGTTTTAAAGAAATTTGCCAAAATCACTGTCCAAAGAGCCAGTTGACCTTCCTGTTCATAGTGCCAGGGAGCAGTGCCCGGATGTTTGCATTTTCTCCGTTTGAGCCAGGGAGGCACGTGCAGGTAGTCTGATAATCATATTGCAAATGAGTTCTCAGTGTCACACAGGAGCTGGGGCAGCACTGGGATTCAAGCCCTATGCCCCAGATCCTGATTCTAAAAGCTCTACAGTCTTGAGGTGATGGCTGCGATGGAAAGAACACTGACTTTGAGGTCAGAACTCCTGGGTTCAAATTCTTGCCACGCACTTCTGTGACTTTGGCCAAGATACTTAGTCTTCCCAACCTCAGTTTCTTTCTCTATGAAATAAAGATGGCAACACTATCAGGGAGGGACTGTTGTAAGGATTAAATGAGAATGTATTTAAGGGCCTGCCCCCTAGGAAGTGTTCTCTAACATATCCTCTCTTCTGGGGAGTTGGGGACTGAGAATTCTACTGCACCTTAGATAGAGCGCTCTGCATTCATCTGAGAAGGTAGCTAAGGATTTATTGCCCAGCCACACACAACTCAAAAATTAGTGCTGAATATTCTTGAAAGGCTTGCAATTCAAAAGGTTTTTTTCTTTATTTATATATAAAAATGGTAGTTCTTCTCTGATGCAGCAAGAACTGGAAGTTGGTCCTGAATGTTAGAGGGAAAGCTCAGAGACTTTTGTTATTTTTGATACAGTTATGGGAGTGATTTCAGCAGAGGCCAAGCGGACTCTCAGCTTAAAACACTTCTAGGGGAAAACTCATTTCTCTGTGGGTTCATCAGAGGCTCATTTTATTATTTGTAGCCTTATGCCCTGGAGGTGCAGGATAATGGGAGAAGTAACAGATTGTTTCTGAAAAACAGCGGTAATCATTCTCTCCCCTGTGTCTGGGCCTTTGAGGACTCCCTTACCACACTGGCTCAGAGCTTGTCCATGTGACTTGCCTTGGACAATGGGACTTTAGCAAATGTGTCAGAGACCCGAAAAGAACTTGAGCACTAGAGCTTGCCTCTCCTGTAGGCTTGGAGTACTGAGTTTACCACACAATTAAGCTGGAGCTCACATGCTAGAGACTGCAGGGAAGATAACTGAGGTCCCTCAGACAACAGCTTGTCAATCACCATACATATGAGTAAGCCATGATGTCTCATCCAGTTTCAGCCAAACCACCAGCTGACCACAGATCAGCCAAGATGGCCTAAACCAAACTGACCTAGACAACCTACAGAATTATAAAAAATAATTAATGAGTCAATTTTAAGCCATTAAGTTTAGTTGTTATACGGTCAAAGCTCACTGATGAAGATATTTGTTTAATGAATGTCTGGATGAACCAACAAGTATCCCAGAGTTAGAATAAATAGGCTTGTCTTAAGAGCACAAAAATGTTTCAGCACCTCGGACAGAGGCGTAGGGTGGGGTTGTATTTGAGCCAAGTTATGTCTACATCAAGCCTGGGGTGAGATGGCAACAGTGGCCCAGGACAAAGGACAGAAGTGTTAAAAACATGGCCCTGATATGGGCACTAGTGAGTCCTGCCAACAGCTATTAACTCAGGAATCCCCTCAGTCCTGAGGGGATTATCCTATGAGAATATGTGAAATGGTACACTGCAGTTGCCCCCGGTTGTTTCTGTCACCTACTACATGATGCCAGGCAATGGGGTAAAGCATTTGCAGGGCTAGCCTAATGTCCCACGAGAGCCCTCAGTCCCAGACAAACCAGGATTGTTGGTCTGTTACCGACTGCCCAAGTTCAGGTAACTGTAAGGCAGGGGGCTGAGCTGATGGCTGTCTAGCTAAGATTTGCTGGGAAATAATTTTCACTCCATTTTCTAACTGCCTTCTCCAGGCTTTGTATACAGCCTGGTTTACCATTATTTCTCTGAGGGAAGTCAGGCTTTGTGTCAAGGGAAACTTGAGTCTGTAATTTCATAATAATAATCTCTTGTTTTAGAATAGTGCTGATACTTTCATAAATCCTTTCATAGTCACATATTATACAATATGACTTGATCCTCATAACCATATTTGAGAAAACCAGAGGATACAGGCAAATTTCCATTATCTAGTTATTCCCTCCTCTTTTATTTTCTAACTGTGTGAGCCAAAATAGGGGAAGGCAGACCAGAATAGGGGAAGGCAGACAAAAGAGACCAGAGTCCAAAATTCTGGATTCCCTATGTTCTGAGACTTTCTAACTAGGATGTGCTCTTCGGGCTCAACATCCAGGGACATGAAACCAGTTCTCTCACCCTATGTTAAAATGAGAGGTCAGGATTCCAGTCTTTAATTCTTTAATCTCTGAATTTCTAGGAGTCTGTAAAGGCTGAGGAGACTCGGGTCTTTTGTTCATTATATGGGGTGTTGTTTGGGAAGCCTTCCTAAATCATTGCCTGTTTTCCTGCTATGTATTGTGCTGGTGGGAGCCCTCAGAGTGAGCAGCATGGGTGGTAATTCTGACTTGCCACATATTTAGGATAGTCTTGGTCCTATGGGCTGGTTGGAGGGGCTGCCCAGGTGCTTCATAGGCTCATGTGACCCACCCATGGAAAGGACAGGGGTGTCAGAGATTTGGAGTTGATGGCATCCCAGGCCTCAGATGCCCCCAGACCCCCTCCTTCTGTCTCTGTGCCGCTTCCTGCTGCACACCAGCTTCAGTCTCCCAGGCCAGCATTCTCCATGAGGCTGGAGTTACATCTTCTCAGCTTAACCCCCAGAAAGGAAGGAACTCTTCATTTATTTCATTTTGAAAATAATTTCAGGGGAGGCCTCTGACTGGTCTGTCTGGTCGCATGCCTACGCCTGTAGCCAGGCAGGTGGTGATGGTGTGATGGGAAGCTTGCTTAAGAGCTATGTGGCTGCAGTTGGGGCAGAAATAGTTCCCAAAAGATGGGGAGTCATTATCAGAGGAGGAGAGATGGAGAGCAATAAAGTAGGTGTCACTCACTGCAGGTTCCCCCCCGCCCCACTTTGGGGGTGAGGAGCAGATACAGAGAGCTCAACCACATAGTCTGAGGTTTGATAACCAGGAAGCTGGAGCTGGGATTTGAGCCTAGATAGTCTGACTCTAAAGCCCACGATCTTTACACTGTAACTTCCTACCTATGTTCCAGTCTTACACGGTGGCAGGGGTGGAACACATGACTTTTTGAGCCAGACCCAGCCTTGGGACCGTGCAGGCCTGGGGAGACCTCTGTCTCAGGGCATTCTTGATGAGGCAGCACTGTGCTCAGGGGAGAGTTCTGGGCTGGAGATCAGGAGACACATGCATTAGTTTTAGCTCTCCTCTGCCTTGTGAGTGACCTTGAGAAAGTCACTTCCCTTCATTGGATTTCAGCATCTTCTCTGCCAAATACAGATGATCATTCCTGAGTCCCTCCCATAGGCGTTGAGGAGAACTAATGAGATAATTCTGTGAGTGAGCTTTCAAAAGCTGAAAAGCCCACACAGATGTGAGGATTATTCTCATGATCCTGGGCCCCACAGGATTAGCTTAAATTTATGGCAACAGGAGGGAGGGGGACTAACAGAAATGCTCAGATGTCTAGCAGCCTTGCTTAAATAGTGCAATACAATCTGCTTTGTAGGGTGGCTCCCTGATTGATTGGTTTATAGCAGGTCACTCATGTTGGGCTTCCTGACTCATCCTTGAACTCCCTCCTACCTCTCTCCCTGTTCTGGGTCAAGGGCCATGGGTTCCTTTTATGAGAAGGTATAAGGCTGGCCACATGGTTCTGGTTTCCTCTTCTTTTTTCTCCCTCAGGCCAAAAACCAGGACACTGAAATGCTTCTTCTTGGGACAACTGCATGTTGCCTGATTATTCGTTGTTCCCTGGGGGAGGAAGCACAGCTGTCAGAACCAGGAAGGATCAGAGGCTGCCATCCAATCCCATAGGTGGCCATGGGGAGATCACCTGAAAAGAGGACTCCACTGGCAGAAACTTTTAGAGAGCCCTGGGTAAAGTGAAACTAAAGTATTTTATTTTTATACTGCAGGACCTCTCAGGGCCTTTCATCACTAACGAGTTTCTCTTGTCATCAAAAAGGGGATATAGAAGCCACATGTTTATTTTATTTATTTATTTATTTATTTATTTATTTAGCAAGATTTCCCCCTCTGACAGTATTTTTGTAATGTGTGCTGTGCTGAACTTTGGAAAAGAGTGATCCAGTATCATGCCCTGATTTCACAGGCGGGGCAGGGAGGCCCAGGCAGGGCAGTCAGGTGGGACAGAGACCTGTCCCCTCTCCCTTGCTCCAGGACTCTGTCCCCAGTGCCACCTCGCTCACATCAACTCAAGAAACTCTCTGCCACTAAGAGAGTTCAAGTTGCTTTCCAGTTTGGAGGTGCCATTGGGTACTAAGAAAGCAGAGATTTCACCTTCTTGGTTAAATACCCACGATAGGAGGGAGTGTGAACAGGGATGCCTTTGGTTTTCATCTTCACTGAGGACCAGATGAGAGGAAGTGAAGAAAGAAGACCCCAGAGTAGGAACTGGGGTGCTGCTCATGGGTCACAGGTTACACATGGTTGTTCATTCAACAACTCCTTGGTGGCATCCTGACATGTCCTCCAGGAAACACGGCTCATGCAGGATATGTCAAGTTGAAGAGCAGCCCAAGAGCTCCAAGGTGTGTGTTCTTAGGCCCACGTGAGTAGCACTGGCGGGGAGGGCCCAGTGGTTTGCAGTCAGGAGGGTGATGAAGGTCACAGCTACTATTATGGAGCTCCTGATGGGCCTCAGGGACTGTCCTAGCAGCTTTGCACATGTTTACTCATCTATTTCTCACTTCAGCTCTGCAATGTAGGTGCTGTTGCTATCATTGCAGTATTACAGAGGATGAAAACGAAACCAGGGAAGGTTAAGGAGCTTGCCCAAGGTTGTAGGGCTCATAAGTGGTAGAGCCAGAACACATTTCTCTCCAGCAGGCTGACTGTGGAACTCGCACTATTAAACCACAGTGCTCTACCACTGCAGTGTTGGGAAATGCTGCTCTGATTGGTCATGGAATCCATGGAGATACCCCTGGATTATTGATATTAGAGCTGGAATAAGGCTCATCAGTCATTTAGTCCACTCCCTTCATTATAACTGGTAGATAATAGGCTCCGGTAGGACAACAGCCTGGCCAAGGTCAACAACTTTCAGCCACCCAGACTCAATGGAATTCAACTTCCTGGCAACAGTGGGAACCGTGGGAGGCTCTTTGCCTGGAACCAAACTCAGCCTTCTTGCCTCTCTCCCCACAGCACCCCTGAGCCTCACCTGGCCACACTGGCCCCATCTGGCAGCCTGGATCCAGCGTTCATTGGGTCCCACACCCAAATGGCCCCAGGGTCAGACTGCCCCCCACACACTGAAGAATAGAACTGACCCTCCCAGCCCCATCTCCTCCATCCATGCCCATATGTTGATCCATCTTTAAAAAGAAAAAGAAAAAATGACAGAAGAACTGAGACACTTTAAAATGATTTAGAAATCAAATAACTCCCCCCCCAATATCACAAATTATTAAGATCCCTACATCAATACCCTTTATCCATTAACCGTCTTTCTAATTCAATAAACAAGATTTTAGACTCTGCCCCTCCCACTTCCCTTCCTGGATCAGGGGAGGCCATGGGCTGCTTCCAACACGGTGTGTATTAAGCCGCGCAGGTTGACGGATCTTTAATCTTGCCAAACACATATTGAGAAGAATAAAACCAATTTTGTTTAGGAAATCAAGGGCCAAACTCAGCTGAAGTTAGCTCTTTGGGTAATCTTGCCTCTAGTTCTGACTAAGGAGGCCATGAGGCTTTACTGGGTAGTCTTTGAAGAGACCAGAATCTTGGGTCCAAAGTGAAAGAGAGGGATAGAGGCCTCATTGGGAATTCCTGCTCCAAATCCTTTTGATTTTTTCCTTTCAGCACAGAAAGCAGCTCCAATCCAGGCTGCTTATAGACCAAAGCTAATCTGGATGTAATTCCGCTCCCAGCTCGCTGCACCCTTAGCAACATATAAATACAGATTAAAGGGTTATATAAATACAAATTTCTAATTAATCAATGCAAATCCAGCTACTGCAGGACATAGAGTTCAACTTTTTTTGTGAGGGGTTTTCTTCTTTGAGTTCCATTTACAAAATGCAAGTCCTGTTTCTGTGATTTCTAATGCTAATGGCCACGGGGTGGCTGAGAGGTCTGACAGTTGCCAGAAATGTGCCCATGGTGGCCTCAAGCCTCAAGTTCTTATCAGGAAACTTTGGGTCACAGACAATGCACAACTCTGTGTGGGGTGGAGAGGTTGGGCTTGGGACAAGTCATTTCAGGTTCAGTTCTGGCCTGGTCCTTGACTGGTATCATCATTCTTGAAAAGATGATGATACCTGGCTCAGCGGGTTGCTATAAAAATTAAAAGCCGTGCTTGAAAGCATGTGGCATGCGAAATATTTAAAGTGATAAAAAGCAAGGACCGCCCTGGCCGGTTTGCTAAGTGGATAGAGCATTGGCCTGTGGACTGAAATGTCCCAGGTTCGATTCCAGTCAAGGTCACATGCCCACATTGCGGGCTCGATCCCCAGTAGGGGGTATGCAGGAGGCAGCCAATTGATGATTCTCTCTCATCATTGATGTTTCTATCTCTGTCTCCCTCTTCCTTCCTCTCTGAAATCAATAAAAATATATTATAAAAATTTTTTAAAAGCAAGGACCTACAACCAAGGCTACTTTACACAGCATGGCTCTCATTTAAAGTTGAAAGAGAAATAGCTTCCCAGACAAGAAAAAGCTAAAGGAATTAACTACTCCCACCAAACTTGTATTACAAGAAATGTTAAAGGGACTTCCTTAAGAAGAATAAAGGGAAAAAAATAGAGAGAAACATAAATATGTATAATGTCAATAAATATGTATCCATCATTAATTACTTTAAATGTAAATGGATTAAATGCTCCAATCAAAAAACATAGGGCAGCTGAATGGGAAAGAAGACAAGATCCATACATATGCTATCTACAAGAGACCTACTTCAGATTGAAAGACACATAGAGACTGAAAGTAAAGGGGTGGAAAAAAGATATTTAATGCAAATGGAAATGAAAAAAAGCTGTGGTAGCATAACTTACATCAAACAATATAGACTTTAAAACAAAGGCTATAATAAAAGACAAAGTAGGCCACTACATAATGATGAAGGAATCAATACAAGAGGATATGACCCTTGTAAACATTTATGTACCCAACATAAGAGTACCTAAATATATAAAACAAATATTGATGAACATAAAGAGAGAATTTAACAGTAATGCAGTCATAGCAGGGGACTTAAGCACCCCATTGACATCACTGGATAGATCTTCCAGACAGAAAGTCAACAAGGAAACAGTGGCCTTAAAAGACACACTAGACCAGATGGATTTAATTAATATTTTCAGAACATTTCATCCCACAGCAGCAGAACATAGATTCTTCTCAAGACATGGAATATTTCCCAGGATAGACCACATGTCAGGCTGCAAAACAAGTCTAACACATTTAAGAAGACTGATATTATATCAAGCATCTTATCTGACTACAACGGTATGAAACTGGAAACCAATTACAAGAAAAAAACTGAAAAACACACAAACACATTTAGGAAACACAATAACATGTTACTAAACAATTAATGGGGTAACATTGAGAGCAAAGAAAAACCTCAAAAGATACCCTAAGACAAATGAAACACAACAACCCAATATCTATGAGACATAGTGAAAGCAGTCCTAAGAGGGAAATTCAGAGCATTGCAGGCCAATCTCAAAAAAACAAGAAAATTCTAAAATAACTAATCTAAACTTACACTTAAAGGCAGTAGACAAAGAAAGCCCAAAGTGACTAGAAGGAAGAAAATAAAGATCAGAGCAAAAATAAACAACATAGAATCTAAGAAATACAAAAGAGCAATGAAATATAAACAAGACTGATAAACCTTTAACCAGGCTCATTAAGAATCAAAGAGAGAGAACTCAAATAAATAAAATCAGAAATGAAAAAAAAAATAACAACTGATACCACAGAAATACAAAGGATTACAAGAAAATATTATAAACAACTATATGCCAACAAATTGAACAATCTGAAAGAAATGGATAAATTTCTAGAAACATATAATCTTCCAAGACTGAATCAAGAATCAGAAAATCTAAACAGAACAATTACAGCCAACAAAATTGAAGCACTAATAAAAAAACAAAACAAAAAAAAACTCCAAACAAAAGTCCTGAACCAGACAGCCTCACGGGTAAATTTTACCAAACATTTAAAGAAAAAACTAATAATTTTTCTTCTGAAATTATTCAAAAAATTCAAGAGGAGGCCAGCATTATCTTAATTCCAAAAACCGGATAAAGACACTACAAATAAAGAAAATTATAGGCCAATATCTCTGATGCGCATAGATGCAAAAATCCTCAACAAAACATTAGCAAAATGAATTTAGTAATACATTAAAAAGATCATATTCCATGATCAAGTGGGATTTATTCCTGGCATGCAAGTGTTGTACAAAATCTACAAATAAATTAACATGGTACACCACATAAACAAAATGAAGGATAAAAACTATAGGATCATATCAGTAAATGCAGAAAAAGCATTTGGAAAAATCCAATATCCATTTATGATAAAAACTCTCAGAAAAGTGGGAACACAGAAAACATGCCTCAACATAATAAAAGCCATATATGACAAACCCAGAGCTAACATCATACTCAATGTGGAGAAACTAAAAGCAATTCTTTTAAGATGTCTGCTTTCACGACTCTTATTCAACATAGTAGTGGAATTCCTAGCCACCACCATCAGACAAGAAGAAATTAAAGGCATCCAAATTGGAAAGGAAAAAGTAAAATTGTCATTATTTGCAGATGACATGATACTGTATATAGAGAACCCTAAAGATTACACCAAAAAACACAAGAACTGACAAATGAATTTAGTAAAGTAGCAGCATACAAAATAAATATTCAGAAATTGGCTGCATTTTTATTCACCAACTAGAGGCCCGGTGCATGAAATTTGTGTGGGGGGGTTGGGGGGGGGCGTGTCCCTCAGCCCAGCCTGCACTCTCTCCAATCTGGGACCCCTTGAGGGATGTCTGACTGCCTGTTTAGGCCCGATCCTGGTGGGATCACACAATCCAGGACTGCTGGCTCACAACAACTCGCCTGCCTGCTTGTTTGCCCCAACTGCTTCTGCCTGCCTGCCTGATCACCCGCTAGCCACTCCCCTGCCAGCCTTATCGATGCCTAACTGCTCTCCTGTCAGCCTGATTGCCCCTAACTGTCCTCCCCTGCAGGCCTGGTCGCCCCCAACTGCCCTCCCCTGTAGGCCTGATAGCCTCCAACTGCCCTCCCTTCAGGCCTGGTCTCTCCCAACTGCCCTCCCCTGCCGGTCATCTTGTGTCCATATGGGGCAGCCATCTTTGACCACATGGGGGTGGTTATCTTGTGTGTTGGGGTGATGGTCAATTTGCATATTACTCTTTTATTAGATAGGATAATGAACTATCAGAAAGGGAAACTAAGAAAACAATCCCATTTACATTTGCATAAAAATAATACAGTACCTAGGAATGAATTTGACCAAGGATATAAAAGACTTGTTCTTGAAAAATTAGAAGACACTGAGGGGAGAAATTGAAGAAGATACAAATAAATGGAAGCATATACCACGTTCATGGGTAAGAATAATTGATATCATTAAAATGCCCATACTACCCAAAGCAATCTATAGATTTAATGGACTTTCAATAAAAATGCCAATGGAATTTTTCACAGAACTAGAACAAATAATTAAAAAATTTATATATGGAACCACAAAAGACCCCTAATAACCTTAGCAATTATGAGAAATAAGAATAAAGTTGGAGGGATTACACTACCTGATATCAAACTATACTACAAGTCTATAGTAATCAAAACAGCATGGTACTGGCATACAGACACATAGATCAATGGAACAGAATAGAGAGCCCAGCAATAAATCCATGTCTATATAGTCAATTAATATTTGACAAAGGAAGGAAGAACATACAATGGGGTAAAGACAGTCTATTGTAAGTGGTGTTGGGAAAACTGAACAGATACAAGCAAAAAAAATAAAAGTAGACCACCTTATTGCATTATATACAAGATACACTCAAAATGGATTAAAGACTTAAATGTAAGACTAAAAACCATAAAAGTCCTAGAAGAAAACCTAGGCAGTAAAATCTCAGACATTTCTCTTAGCAATACTTTTTTCTGATATATTTCTTTAGGCAGTGGGAACAGAAGAAAAAATAAACAAATGGGACTATATCAAACTAAAGTTTTTCCACAGCAAAGGAAATCATCAACAAAATGAAAAGAAAACCCACTGAATGGGAGAACATATTCTCTGAGACATCTGATAAGGGGTTAATATCCAAAACTTATAAGGAATTTACACAACTCAACACCAAAAAAGCAAACAATCCAATTAAAAAATGGGCAGAGGACCTGAATAGACACTTCTCTCAAAAGGACATACAGATGGCTGATAGACATATGAAAGGTTGCTCAACATCACTAATCATCAGAGAAATGCAAATTAAAGCCACAATGAGCTATCACCTTACACCTGTCAGAAGGTTACCATCAATAAATCAACAATAATAAGTGTTTTCAAGGATGTGGAGAAAAGAGAACCCTTGTGCACTGCTAGTTGGGATTTCAGACTGGTCCAGCCACTGTGGAAAACAATGAAGATTCCTCAAAAAATTAAAAATAGAACTGCTATATGACCCATTGCTTTCAGTTTGGGTATATGTCCAAAGAAACCTGAAACACTAATTCGAAAGAATATATGCACTCCTATGTTCATTGTAGCCAAGATCTGGAAATAGCACTAGTGCCCGTCAGTAGATGAGTTCATAAAAAAGCTGTGGTACATGTACACCATGGAATACTGTGCAGTAGTAAATGTCAGGACTGATCAGCAGACCCTGAGCAATGGATGAATGATCATTCTGATGCACATTTCTGTGAAAGAGAGGGCTAAGGGACTGCCTGGCTAAAGGAACCAGACAGCCCCATTTGCCTGCCTCCTTAGGTTTTTATTGTAGCAACAGCTTGAACTAAAATTAACCACTAGATATTATCAGCAGGGTAAGTATCCTTGAGAAAATACATGTATCTGTAGTGTCTTTTAAACAAGGGCCTTTAAAGAATAAACATAAAGATTCCAGCAATACCCAGGGGCTCAGATTTGTTTGGAAAAGTCAAGGCAGGGTCTGCTGCCTTTGGCAAGGTCCCCCTAGAGGCCTCTGACCTTTCAGAGATTCCTCCTTACAGACTTTCCAACCAAGTCCCATGCTTCCCCACAAGTAAAAAAGAAGGCACTCTTACCTTTTGCGATGGCATAGATGGACCTAGAGACTATAATCTTAAGTGAAATAAGTCAGTCAGAGAAAGACAAAGACCATATAATTTCACTTATACGTGGAATCTAATGAACAAAATAAACTGATGATTAAATAGAACCAGAGGCATAGAAATATAGAACAGACTGACAAATGTCAGAGGGGAGGGATGTGGGGGAAACTGGATGAAAGAAGGTGAAGGGATTAACCAAAGAACATATATGCATAACCGATGGACACTGATAGCAGTGTGGTGACGGCCAGAGGGAAGGGGGCCAGGGTGGAGGTGGGGAAAGTGGGAGGGAATGGGGACATCTGTGATAGTCTCAACAATGAAAATAAAGTTATAAAAGGTATATGGAAGCAGCCAAGTGCCCATCAATAGACGACTTGATAAAGAAGTGGCATATATATATATAATTTGGCCATAAAAAATGAAATCTTACCATTTGCCACAGCATGGATAGATCTAGACAGTTATTATGCTCAGTGAAATAAGCTAGTCAGAGAAAGACATATACCATATGATCTCACTTACATGTGGAATCGGAAGAACGCAATAAGCTAACAAAATGGAGACAGAAATAACAGTGGAAATAGGGGGACCACTTTGTAAAGTATATGATTATCACTGTTTACACCTGAAACTAACTCAAAATAATATTTAAAGTAAACTGTAATTGAAAAATAAAATTTGAATTAAAAAAGAAAATTTGTGTCATTGTTCCCAGTAAGTCACTAGCTGCTATAGTTGTTTATCTTTGAAGACAAAGATTCTAGAGGGTGTGGTGCAGGAGGCAACAGCCACACATCTCAAGCGTGAGTCTCTAGCCTTTGCCTGGCAGGATCCTGCAGGTTCGCATGTGCCCCATGTAGAGAAGTGGGCTCACGGGTCTGGGCGGAGTGTGGTCTGCCTGGACTTTGCAGCCCCCTTTCCTCACTGTCCCACGGAACTGCCCCAATGTTTGAGTGAGACAACCCCAGTGTGTGATCATACACAGGCTTAGCAAGAAAGCACATTTCACAACAGCTTCAACTGTGGTAATAATTGTGGTGATGATGGTGGGCCAGGCATGCTAGGAACTATCTTACTGTACCCTTAAAGATAAGCCTATGCAGTCGATATCAATTCTAGTCCCATGTTTTACATGAGGAAACTAAGACTTTAAATGGGCTGGATAACTTGCCTTATGTTTCAGAGTGTTCCTTAGACTGGCTGCCATTTTTCTTCCTGTCTTCACTGCTCTAATGCTTTTCCCCATGGGCTGTGTGTGTGTGTGTGTGCACCTCCCCCCACGGAAGTGCTCAAGCAGCCACACACACACTGACGAGCGTGTCACATGCATGCTATGGCTCACCGATGCCCACAGGCCCCCAGGCCTGCCTGTTCAATGAGGGAAACCTCACTGAGAATGAGTCAGGGGACGGAGAATGCCAGCAGGGAAGAGGGAAGAGGATACGTCTGAGAGTATTTCCCAGCTGAATGAATGTAACTACTTCAGACCCATGTTGTGTTACCAGTGAAGCCAGTCGGGGTCATAGGTTAGAGTCCAAAGCTTCTGCAAGTTCAGCATTTTGTGCAGGCAGATGTGTTCAAATTGTTCTCTAATTTTTCTCAGGCCTAGGCTGTGACTTCAGACCTTATCTGTGACCGTGGAAAACCCCTGGACATCTCTGGTCCTCAATTTCCTTATCTGCACAGAAGCCCCCCAAACCCTAAATCTTGCTTATCTACCTCAAAGGGCTATCATGAGACTCAAATGAGAAAATACAGAACTTGCTTTCAAACAAATTGAGGGATGAAAGAGGGTGGAGTTGACAGGAAAGAGCTCACAGACAATGAGCTCTTGAAAAGTGAGGCTAGGCAAATTCAAGTGCTCTGTCTTATCCACCACCCGCTGTAGAAGCACCAGGGCTGGGATTGCCCAGGCAGCCTGGGAACTACTGAGTGCTGTCACTTTAAAAGAAGAGCAAAGTGTTCATCAGCTGGGCTATTTTTTTCAGGTGTGTTCTAATTGTACTAATTAACTCTAAGGTAGATTTTAGCACTCCAGCCTCCATTGCTACCTTCAAATGCCAAAACAAATCTTGCCATAATTACCAGCAATCCTTTTCATTACCGGCTGCCTAATTATCCTATTAATAGCACATCCTAAGAGACAGTATTTGCTTGGCAGGCAAATATTTGTTTTTAAATGAGCAAACACAAAGACAAACTGTCTGTTTGCAGAAGGATTCCAAATGCAAAATGGTCGATGTTCATGCAAAAAATAATAATCTGAGTAAAACAAAATGCTTAATCCATGTGAAGCATTTAAGCATATATATATATAAAACTAGGGGCCCAGTGCACGAAATTCGTGCACAGGGGAGGGGGGAAGTCCCCTCAGCCCGATGTGCACCCTCTGTCACACTCTGGGACCCTGGCCGCTCCAGGCTTACAGGCTCAGGGTGGCCTGGCTCCTGAGGACACCTGTCCCGGGGACACAGGCCTTTTGACTCTGGCGCCCATGCAAGGAGCCCAAGAACCTCAACCAGCTCCCTGCCTGGTGCTTGTATATGCAAATTAACCCACCATCTTTGTCATGTTAATTTGCATACTCACTCTGATTGGCTGGTGAGTGTAGCAGAGGGATGGTTAATTTACATGTTTCTCTTTTATTATATAGGATAAGAGTATAATATGCTAATTAGACCAGATGTCCTACCGGATGGCCTTTCAGACGAAGCCGGGGCTGCAAGTGAAGCCTGGGTCCCGGGTGCCTGCTGGCAGCAAGAGGGAAACCCAGGCAGGTTGCCAGAGGGAAGCCAGGGTCCCAGGTACCAGAGGGAAGCCAGTGCCGGTCACTGGGGGAAGGAAGGCCTACTCTTGCACAGATTTCGTGCATCAGGCTTCTAGTACACTAAAACAAGGGTAATATGCTAATTAGACTGGACATCCTTCCGGACAAAGCCACGGTGGCAGGGGCCAAGGCAGAGGTACTTAGGGGTGATCAGACAGGGGGTAGCAGTTAGGGGGCGATCAGGTTGGCAGGGGAGGGCAGTTAGGGGTGATCAGGCCAGCAGGGGAGAGGGTTAGGGGCAACCAGGCCATCAGGGGAGGGTGGTTAGGAATGATCAGGCAGGCAGGCCGGTGAGCGGTTAGGAGCCCGTGGACCCGGATTGTGAGAGGGATGTCCGACTGTCAGTTAGGTCTGATCCTAAACCGACAGTTGGACATCCCCTGAGGGGTCCAGGATTGGAGAGGGTGCAGGCCAGGCTGAGGGACCATCCACCTCACTCCCCATGCACAAATTTTTGCTCCACTCTGGCTCCAGTCCTTCCTTGGGTGCTAGAAGGGTTCTTTAAGACATTTCTGTGTCACAGAATTGAATGTCTTATTGGTATTGGGTTGGGGCTAAACTCAGTCAAAGAAGGAAAGATAAAAACAACAAAAGGTATGGAATAAAGTAATGTTAAAGCTGGAAAGCAACACATGCAATCTTGGGGTTAGGGGTTCCCATATCTGATCATCAGAGTCCCCTGGAGAGGAATATTCAAATGCAGCTTCCCAGGCCTGCTGATTTCTTTTTCTTTCTTTCTTTTTTCTTTTTTTCCAAGGGTTCCTAGGACATTTTCAGGTTTGGGATTCACCAGTCTAACCCAACCCCTCATTTAACATATGAGGAGATAAGTGACTGAGGCCATACCTTGAATAGGTGACCAAACCAAGATCAGAATCAGATTTGCCTTGAGGGTTAAAATGCACTTAATTCAACTCCCATATTTACTGACTTTTCTTTCTTTCAAAGAACAACAATCGCCGTACTAATTGTACTGAATGTAAGCCACATAGAAGTGTAATGTTAAAGGAAAACAAAAGCTCCAACTTGCCCAACCCATCACAATTCCATCACACTCCAGTGCTTCCCTGTTGCCCCAGTGAACTTGATCACACACACTTGCTTTTTCTTTTCTTAACGGAGAGACCACACTATGAATTGGATGAAACTGCTGACATGTGACTGCTTTATAGTGTAAAAAATGGCAATTTTATACGGTTCAACTTAAGACATGGTTCTACATTTGTTGCTGCATTCTTTCAAACATCTGCAGTGCCCTATAGTACGAAAGGCCGTTCCCCAATGTAAACAGTGGCCAGTTTCACAAACCCCGGAGAGCACCGCTGTGATGCAGCCCTGCTGTAGCTCTCCCCCTGCCCTTCCGGCTCTCCTGTCCAGGCACAGCCTGCGTCTTACCCGCTCTGGGAACCCTTCTTCTGCTGATGGCTGATTGTGCCACCTTCGCTGATGGCCTTGCTCCTACGAGTCTCACTTCCCCGCCCAAACCCACACACTACCATTTATCTAGACATGTAGGCATTTTGCTTGTGCTCTTCACTCTTTTCTTAGCTTTTAACATTCAATAATAAACTCTGACTTTTTATATTGAGTTTTATAAGTTTCTTATACGTTTTGGATATTAAACCCTTATCAGATGTATTAGTGAATATGTTCTCCCATTCAGTCGGTTTTCTTTTAATTTTGTTGATGATTTCCTTTGCTGTGCAAAACCTTTTTAGTTTGATATAGTCCCATTTGTTTATTTTTCTTGTGTTTCTCTTGCCCAAGTGATACATCAGAAAAAATATTGCTATAAAAAAATCTGAAACTTTACTGCTTATGTTTTCTTCTAGGATTTAAATACATTTTGAGTTTATTCTTGTGTATGGTGTAAAAAGGTGGTCTAGTTTTGTTTGTTTTGTTGTTATTGTACATATCCATCCAATTTTCCCAACATCATTCAATTAAGAAATGGGCAAAGGACCTGAATAGACACTTCTCCAAAGAGGATTTGCAGATGGCCAACAGACATATGAAAGGATGCGCAGCCACTAATCAGAGAAATGAAAATTAAAGCCACAATGAAATATCACCTCACACCTATCACAATGGCTATCATCAATAAGTCAACAAACAACAAGTGTTGGGGAACCTTTGTGCTCTGTTGGTAGGAATGCAGATTGGTGCAGCCTCTGTGGAAGGCACTATGAAGTTCTCTCAAAAAATAAAAATTGAGCCCTAACTGGTTTGGCTCAGTGAATAGA
>NW_006300018.1:1784220-1812187 GCF_000327345.1 Myotis davidii
AATGAAAATGCCTTATGACCCAGCAATTTAATCCTGGAAATTTATCCAAAGAAACCAGAAACACCAATTCAAAAGAATATAGGTACCCCTATGTTCTTTGCAGTGTTATTTACAATAGCCAAGATTTGGAAGCAGTCCAAGTGCCCATCAGTAGATGAGTGGATAAAAAAATCTCTGGTATATTTACACAATGGAATATTACTCAGCCATAAAAAAGAAAGAACTGTTACATTTTGCAACAGCATGGGTGGACCTGGAGAACATTATGCTAAGTGAAATAAGCCAGACAGAGAAAGACAAGTACCATATGATTTCACTTATATGTGGATGTAATGAACAAAATAAACTAACAAGATGGAGACAGACTAATGGACACAGAGAGCAGGCTGACAGCTCTCAGAGGGGAGGGGATTGGGGGTTGGGTGAGAAGGGTGAAAGGATTAAGCAAAGAAAAAAAACAGAGAAAGACTCATGGACACAGACAACAGTATGTTGATTATCAGAGGGAACAAGAGATGGGGGTAGGTAGAGGAGGATAAATGGTGATGGAAGGAGACTTGACTTGTGGTGAACACACAATACAATATACAGATGAGGTATTATAGAATTGTATACTTGAAACTTGTATAATTTTATTAAGCAATGTCACCGCAATAAATTCAATTACAATATATAAGAAGAATACATCTCTGACCACCACACCCCCCTCATAAGTCCTCATCCATTCCCCACACTATCACAAGCACCGTTCTCCCAGAGTGGCCATAGCTCTCCACCCAAAGGCCCCCCTGGCACTTCAGCTGTGCCCCTGCTGTTTTTGTTGTTGCTTTCTCTGCTTGGAATGCCTTCCCCATCCAGCACAGATGAACACATAGAAGGAGTGCATTTAAAGATACTCCTAGGAACTGGGTACATCTCCATTATATTTGTCTCCTAAAAAATATTTTTGAATTCTTCACATAGACCTTCTAAGCCCCAATTTCCTAATATGTCCAATGCATCAACTTTGTAGAATAGCTGTAGGATTAGATAATATGTCTATGGAACCTACCTAGCAGCTGCACATAGTAGGGGCTAACTCAGTGGAAATGGTTATTGCCATTCGTAAAGCACAGTTTTAGTTTTGGCTAGGTTTTCCATTATTTTTTTCAATCATAAGTCACACATGGCATTATGGATAATTTGAGAAATAAAAATAAGGGAAAATAATCACTTATCTCTAACATATTATTTTTCTTTCATTTATTTCAGTCTTTCAAAGTTGTTTTATTGTGTTAAAATTCATATAACATATAACTTAGCATATTAACTATTTTAAGTGACAGTTCAGTGGTATTAAATATATTCATGACTTTGTACAGCCATCATTACCACCCATCTCCATAACTCTTCATCTTATAAAACTGAAACTCTATACCCATTAAACAAAGAATTTCCCATTCTCAAGACAATACCCCTCCCGGTTCCAGCCCCTGGCAATCAATTTGATTCACCAAGGTGTCCTGTAAACCTCTCAAAAATAGCGGAGGGGGTGCGGCGGGGCTGGAGTGGGAGGAAACGGAGGGTCACAGTATCAAATCTAAACTCTGTGTATTTAGGATCATAAGACACCATGGCTGGCAGAGGGTTGAGAAACATGACACTACAGTTTCATTATGAGTGAGTCGAAGAAACAATCTCAATTCTTACTTGACCCTCTGGGACCCAATCCTAGAGCTCTTGAGAAGTTACCACTGTTATCAGTTAGCACGTATCCTTTCAGGCCTCTGTCTGTGCTTTCCCATGAGGAAGCATGGACATAATGAAATCTGTATGTTTCTCTGTGTATGTGGGTTTGTGCATGCTACAATCTAAATAAAATCATGCTCCATGTGTTTTTCTGCAGCCTGCCTTTTCGCCCAACAGTAGATCCCGGAGATCTACTGGGTACTTATGGAGCTACCTTGTTCTGTTTAATGTCCCCAGAGTATTCAATAGCATGAAGACTAGTTTGGATATTGGTTTGGCTGCTTTAACAAAGACCAAACAGCAAAAGTTTAAACAAGGTAAGAGGTACAGTTTTCATGTGAGAGTTCCAACAGGTAGTGATCCAGTGGCAGGCAGCTCAGCCCCACCACCTCATCCACTCACCCAGGCACCTCCTGTTTTGTTGCTCAGCCTTTTCCCAATACGTTGTCCCCATCTGTGTGGCAGAAGCTAGGGGAATCCAGGAAGAGGAAATGGAGGGTAGGCATCTCCCTTTTAAGGGTGTGATCTGGAAAATGCATGCATCTCTCTACTCACAACTCCTTGACTATTTGTCCTACAGCTTTTGTCCTTGGCTGCGGGGGAGGCTGGGAAATGTAATTTGCAGGTACAGGTACATGTGCCCAGATATTACTAAAAGAAAGGGGGCTGGACATCGGGTCACAGTGACATCCCTTCCACCATGTGATGTGCTTTCACTTCTCTCACCATTTTCCTATTAGTGGATCTTCGGATGTATAAATGAGGACCCTGCGGCTGTAAGGTAATGACCTACCTGTGTTCTCACAGTGAGCTGGGCAAAACGCAGTCTCCTGCCCGCTAGCACTGTGCTTTCCCCCGCCCCTCCCTCCCCTCCCCAGCACGGAGTGTTTACTAGCCAAGCACTTGGTGCCCAGGGCAGCCTACCTAAAAGGTTCTCTCGAAGAGCATGGCTGGGGGAAGAGGGGACCTTCCGCCAGGGGAGGCCCCTATGCCACTGTTGATTGACCAGGCAGGGGACTCCCGGGCAGGGCCAGCAGCTGCTGCAGCCTGCCCATCAGTCTCATGGGGGCTGGGCCTGGGCTTTGGCTGGAGCAGCCGGTCTGGGTCAGATATCACAGCCAGGGTGACTGGCACTTGGCCTAGCATGCGTCTCAGGCCCTCAGCTTGTGTTGAGAGGGAACACACCGCTCACAGCAAGCCAGAGGCCCCAGCAGGACTCAAGCTTTTCACCGTGGAGAGAGTGCCAGGGTGCTTTGTGACCCGGGAGCTCCTCAGGGCACATCGCGTGACGGCCTGGGCCGAACCACGCTCTGCCAGCTGAAGATCTGATACCCGGAGCCTCCTCCTGGGCTGCTCTGCACCACCATCGCCAGCCCAGCTCCAGGCTCAGGGGTTTAAAATAAGCCTGTCAACACGTCTAAAAAGGAAACGTGCCAAGTTGTGCCACGGTACGTCATATTGATGCCGACTAACAAGCGCCATGGGGAGACTGACAGAACCCACAGCCCCAGCGCGGTCTGGGATGACAGGAGCGAGAGCCGGCTCGTCCACATGAAGGCAGTGCTGCCTCATAAGCAGGTCACAAGCCCCAGTGCGTGGATCCCTCTCATCCGCAGGTTACAGGCTGCCCAGCTCCCGCACACATAGTTGGCTGGGGAGGGCAAAAGAGAGGAAGGAGAAGGAGAGGGGAGGCAAATAGCAGGGGAGACAATTGGAAATCAAGATGCTAGCTGAGTCCACAATGACTCAGGGGCAAGTTGGAATGGGGAGCCAGTCAGAGACAGAGATAAATTATCATAGTGGCATGGAGAGGTCCAGGAGAGAGAGAGAGAAAGAGAGAGAGAGAGAGAGAGAGAGAGAGAGAGAGAGAGAGAGAGAGAGAGAGAGAGAGAGAGAGAGAGAGAGAGAGAGAGAGAGAGAGAGAGAGAGAGAGAGACTCCCCATACAGGGGCCTCTCCTACAAACTGCACTTCAGGGAGAAGCCTGCACTGAACTGCCTACCTGCAGTGTGTTTCTTCCACCTGAGTCAGCCCTCACAGAGGGGTTCCTGGAATACTATTTCAACCAATAGGATTCCCCATCCAGGTGGAGCTGTGCAGCTACATCCCATCAGCTTTGTCACCAACAAGTGAGAGCAGCTCCACTCTGACCAATCAGGACAGCACCTTTTGGGCCAATTAAACTTTGAGTATTTGGAATCTTCATTTGCATGAGGACAAACCAATCAGGAATCAAGGGTGGAGACTTCTGTCTATATAAGCCAATTCCCCTCTGGCTTGGGGAGCACTTTTTCCCTTTCTGCCAAAGACTGAAGAATGTGTTTCCCTGGGCTACCACGTAGACCAGCACAGGCCAGAGCAGACAGGCGCAGGATGGGATAGACCAGGCCAGAGCAGAGTGGACAGGCAGCAGGACCAACACAGAGCAGAGCTATCTAGCTGGAGAGGGGCCTGGCCCCAGTGTTGCCTCACAGTGTGCTGTTTTCACAGTCGTGCTGTATGACAACTGAGCTGTTCCACAGCTGTGCTATATCACAGAGCTCTGTTGCACTGAATAAAATTTCCTTCTTTACGGCACCCCAAATTGAGGGTTCCTGTTAGTGTTGGATTGTCACCAATGACCCTCAGTTGACAACAGGAATTGATGAATATTTCCTCAGGAATAAATGAGCCTGTTTATTTCAAAATGGCTTGGGGATACAGAAACCACCCTAAGACATGGCTGAGTTATGAAGAAACGAAAAGCTTATGCCTTGCTCTGTCTGGCCCTCACCACAAAAAGAAGGAATTCTTACCATTTGCAACAGCATGGATGGAACTGGAGAGCATTATGCTAAGCGAAATGGAATGGCTCCATCTCCACCAGGGAAGGAATTGCAACAGGGTTTGGCAGCTTTGTGGGGTGAGCACTGCCTGCACAAGCAATGGAGCCCCTCCTGCCCCGAGCCTCAGGTTCCCTATCTGTATCAGGAGAAGGTGAAGCCAGAGCCTGTATGTGTCTGGTGAGCCAGGGAGGACCAGCATCAGCTGAAAGGCAGACAGCCCCAAGCCCCTGGGCTAACTGGTCTGGAGCTCCCCTTCCAGGGGACCCACCGGCTGAAAGCCGCATCCCCCAACACTCCCAACACACTGTCCTTGCATTTCCAGTTCACTCAAGTGCCTTGCAGAGCTGCAGAACTGGAAAAGGTTGGGCTTCAGGAATCACAAGCTAAAATGTGCTGCATCTTCCTAGAAGGTCAAAACTGAGAGTGTGGCCTCTGAAAACAGACACACTTGAATTTGAAGTCCAGCTCTGTTACTTTCTATCTGCGTGCCTACAGGCACTTGATCTAAACTGTCAGTCTCAGCTTCCTCCTTGTAAATGGGGATAATAACAGTGCCTAAGTCATAATGTTGTCCTGAGGATTAAATGAAATAATGCAAATAAAGTGCTTAGCATAGAGCAAAATATGTGGTAACTCCTCAGTAAGTGTCCTCTTATAATGTTTAATATGTGGATGTGAATGAATATGTGTGTATATTTGGACAAAAATGAATACAGATTTATGACAGCATGTCACAAATTCTGAGAGATCATAAAGGGATACAGGAAAAGCAAAGTTTGCTTTCACCCCCCGCCCCCAACCCCATCCTGTTCCTCTCTGCAGAAGGGCTAGCTGTTACGAGTTTGAATTCTTCCAGACTATCCTATAAACATTTACATACAGGGTGGGACAAAAGTAGGTTTGCAATCCTATATAATAAAAGGCTAATATGCAAATAGATCAAACAGTGGAACAACTGGAACAACCAAACAACCGAACAACTGGTCACTATGACGTGTGCTGACCACCAGGGGGCGTGTGCGGACATGGCGGGCATTGGCCACTGCAGGATGGTGGAGCAGATGAATGGGGGCTCCAGGCCAAGGCGGGGCACCCGTCGCTGTCATTGGGGCGAGCCTCTGGTGGTTCCTGAAAATTATTTGCTCCTGTGTGCTGCAGTCCTGCCCAGCACTCGCACCTGCTGCTGGCGCCAGAGCCGCCATCACACCCACTGCCTGTTCCCCGGTGCCAGTCCTGATCAATGGGCACCATCGGCAGGTGTGAGCGGCAGCTGCCAGCCCTGATCTCCCCTGAGGGCTTCTCCACCTCCCCCTGCTCCTGCCGCTCACACCCGCTGATGGTACCAGCCCTGCTTGCACCCATTGCTGGCGGCAGCCCCAATATCTCTGCACCATCAGTGTGTGGGAGCAATGGCGGTGGTGGTGGGAGCAGGGCTACAGACAGACAGGGGGCTGTGGAGGGAAGGACCAGGTGGGGGTGCAGAGGATGGATGGAGAACTGGCCCTGTGCCTACTGCAGCCTTGCGGCCCACAGTTCCTTTCAAGGTACATGAATTCATGCACTGGGCCCCTACTTAATAAATAATAATACAGGAATAAACTGTGTTTTGCATACTCACAACTATAAACCTACTTTTGCCCCACCCTGTACATATGTTAATATACAAATATATGGTTTGTTTTGTTTACCAAATAGTACATGTGTTCTTCTACCACCTGCTTTTCCCCTTAACAATATGTTTTTGCAGATAGGCTTCATTCCTTTTACATATATCTATTCCTTAAAAAAGCCAAACTGCTGTGAAGTGCTCTACAATGTGTCAGTTTAACCTCTCTCTTTTGAGGAACATTTAATTTGGTCCTTTTTCTTTTCTTGTTATGGCAATACTGCAATAAATATCTTAGATATATTGCTTTGTATACATATGCAAGTATTTCTCGAGGATGGCTACTCACAAGTTTTTGGTCAAAGGTTATGTACATTTAAAAATATGATAGATTATGCCAAGTTTCTCTCCAATAATGATATTCCAATGTATACACCTGCCAGCAGCACATAAAACTATTTCTTCAGTCCACATTCAACACTGCACCTCCTACCTCCCCCAGATTTTGCTCATCTGATAGGCGATGAGCACTATCCCACTACTGCTTTCATTTGTGTTTTCCTGATTTCTTGTAAGTACGAGCATTTTCTCATGGCTGTTGGCATTTCTTTTTCTGTGCACAGCCCTTCCACATTCTTTGATCATTTTTCTACTGAATTCTTGTCTATTTTCTAATTGATCTGTACATGCGATTTATATATGTGGGATATTATTTCTTTGTCTTTAATTCATGTGGCAAATATTTTCTCCTAGTTTTGTCTCTTGTCTTTTAACTTTATTTGGTCCTTTATCATTTTTAAAACACTTTTATGTGGTCAAATTTATCAGTTGCACACTGCGGTAAAAAAGAAGGAATTCTTATCATTTGCAACAGCATAGATGGAACTGAAGAGCATTATGCTAAGCAAAATTAGCCAGTCAGAGAAAGATAAATATCACATATCTCACTCATTTGTGGAATATAATGAACAACATAAACTGACACTCTTATCAGTTGCCATTGAGTTCTGAGTTTTTTAAAGATATATTATTTCCCTAAGATTATATTTGTTCTAATACTTTAATTGTTTCATATTATGTTTGGTTCTTTAAACCAACTGGAAATTTTTGTGGGTCATTGTGTGCAGAAAGAAACCTAACTTTACTTTTTTTTTTTTTTTTGCTAGTGTTTACTCTGTTTTTTTTTTTTTTTTTTTTTTTTGCTAGTGTTTACTCTGTTTTTTTGTTGTTGTTTTTTTTTTTTTTGCTGTTGTTTTTTCAACAGCATTTATAGAGTAGTCTATACACTTCTCACTGATACAATTTGCCACCTCTACAGAAAAATCCAAAACCATTTACATGTGGATTGAAAGCTCTCAGGCCAGACCTAACTCAGATTTTTTCACGTTAAGTTGTTCTAATTATTTTGAACAATACAATTATGTGTTTCACAATTTAAAAGATACCGAAGGCTAGTCAAGCAGGGACACAGTGGCTGTCCACCCAAATCTGCTCTTCCTTTCTTGTTGGGCATTTCCAGCCTCTCTTGTGACTGTGGTCATGTGACCGAGCTCAAGCTAATAGAATGTGAGGGGAGATCTGTGCCTCCTCCAGGCCTGACCCATGGCGACTTCCCCTGCAGGCTTCACCTTCTGGGTCCCTTTCCCATGGGTTGGAACAATGATGACTACGCTTCAAGTCTTGTGTTAAAAGTGAGAGCGTCACTGTCAGCTGGGGCCCCGAATAAACCTGCTTGTATAAAATGCCCACCCTGGACTACTAGATGAACAAGAAAACACCCCCTATTGTGACTGAGACAAGAGATAAAGAAGTCTGCTTTTAACAGTAATTCAGTTTATTCTTACTAATACAGGTTCCCAGTGGAAAGTCATCTCCTCACTAGGGCTCCAGCCCTTTAGTTTTCCTCCCTAGGACCAATGGTGTTAGTAGTTTCTCATGTATACTTCTAGAAAAATTCTAGGCATTTACGAAGAGTTACGTGCGTGTGTGTGTGTGTGTGTGTGTGTGTGTGTGTGTGTTTTCAACTGAGCATACAAATACCAGCCCACTATACACACATTCTGTGCCTTGCCTTTCCAATTCACAACATGTTTTGGCGACTTGGCTCTATTGGTGTCATTGGGCAGGAGCAGGGCTCATCTCCCCTGGTTGCTAGTAGCAGTGGGGTGCTTGGGGAGTCACTGGAATAAGCATTTCTGGAGGCCCCCATGGGAGGATGAGATATGCTAGAAAGCTTTATTTCCATTTGATTACACCCTGGGTTTTCAAAGTCCCATTCCCTTTAGTCCAGTCATGCAAACAGTACAGCTGGGGCTTCAGTAGAACTAAAGTCAGAGCCAGTGTCCAAAGCTTTCATTCCATGTTGGAGCAGAGTCCAATCAGGCATCGGGCTAGCTTAGCTCATGTTTCCCACTGTAGCCCATAGTCCACTGCATGTGGGGTCCACATGCCCTGGGCCATACAGGGGAATGCAAGAAAGTAGGAGCAAAAGAAGCCCGAGAAACCAAGAGTCAGGCACAACAAGAGGTAATTTCTTAATTTAGGGGATTATGTATTCCCAAATTTTTGCAGTGGCCACGCCCATTCTGGCCAACCATCTCCATCCCCAGGTTTGATTGGCAGGCAAGTACCATCTCTACGTCCCCCAGCTTCATTGGGCATGTGTCTATCTTTCCTTTGTCCAGTCTCCTCCCCACAGCATTTTGCAGGGAATAAGCTGGTGGTTCCCTGGGGAGTGCAAAGCCGTAGCTTCCTGGTGAAGCTGCCCGAATGGCATGCCTGCAATGCCTGGCCTTCCTTTGCTCCTTTCCTATTATTAACAATGAGTTAATTACAATGGCTTCATTGGCATATACAGAGCTTCTCATTGTTTGAAGGCTACATGGTATTCTAGTGCCTGTATGTACTCCACTATATGGAGATGCCATCATTTATTTAATCAGCCCCCTACTGATAGCATTGGGTTGTTTTCCGTCTTTTTTTGCTATAAACAATGCTGCACTAACTTTTATGCCTGTTTGTGCAAGTGTTTGAGTGTATTTGTAGGACAAATTCCTAGAAATGAAATTTCTGGGTCTAAGGTATGAGCATTTATAATGTGGAAAACATTGTTAAGTTGCCTGCCTCAGTGGTCTGGGCAGGTTAATAGCAGGTTAATAGGAAAGGGTCTGTTCTCTCACATCCTCATCAACACAGTGAGGAAGCAAAATGGCCAATTTAATAGATGGAAACCAGTATCTCTTTGGAGTTTTAATTTGCATTTTTAAAAATATTTTTTTACTAGAGGCCCGGTGCACAAATCCGTGCATGGGTGGGGTCCCCCTGGGTGGCCTGCAGGGATCAGGCCGAAATCTGCTACCCAATGCGGCGTGCAGCTCCTACCTGCCACTCCCACTCATCCTGCCCCACTGTGCCTGCCGCAGCCTCACGCCCAATCAGTCCCAATCTGGAGAGACTCACCCTGCCACAGCAGCTCTCGCCAGCCATGAGCCCTACCTCCCAAGGGGTGTAGCCTGCGGGATCGGGCTGAAACCGGCTCTCTGACATCCCCTATGGGGTCCCAGATTGCGAGAAGGTACAGGCCAGACTGAGGGACCCACCAGTGCACAACTGGTTTGGGGTGGGACCGAGGGAGGGCTCCAGGGCATGTCCAGCCCATCTCGCTCAGTCCCAATCAGCCAGACCCCAACAACAAGCTAACCTACTGGTCAGAGCATCTGCCATTTGATCTATTTGCATATTACCTTTTTATTATATAGGATTGAATTTTTACAGAGAAGAAGGGAGAGGAATGGAGAATTAGAAACATTGATGAGAGAGAAACATCGATCAGGTGCCTCCTGCACACCCCCAACTGGGGATGTGCTCGCAACCAAGGTACATGCCCTTGACCAGAATTGAACATGGGACCCTTCAGCCCTCAGGCTGACTCTCTATCCACTGAGCCAAACCAGTTAGGGCTTAATTTGCATTTTTATTTTATGAGTAAGGATGAACACATTTTAGTAAATTTCTGTTCATATTCTTTTCCAATTTTTCTTTTGTGTGTGTTGTCCTTTTACTAGAAAGATCTTTATATATTAGGTTATTTGCTCTTTGTCTGTTATATGAAAGAGATTTTTTCCCCCACCAGATTGTCACTTATTTTTTAAAGAAATTATGATGGCTTTGCCATGAAGAAATGCTTTCTATGACCAAATTTATGAATTTTTTTCTTTTATGGCTTTTGAGTTCTTTAAGTTCTTAGAAAGTATTATCTACTGTAAGATTATAAAAATATTTTCCAGTAACTTTAAAGGTTTTGTTATAACATTTAAATCTTTGATTCCCTTACTCAACTCATTTATCAAATACTTATTGTCCGTAGACTATATGCCTGACACTGTTCTAGGCACCAAGGATAAGCAGTGACCAAAGCCGTCAGAAACCTCTGGTTTCACGGAACTTGCATTCTAGGGGAAAAGCAGAAAATAAGCAATCTAAGGGAGTCAAAGACATGCTATATTAGATTAGCTGTATATTAGATTAGATGGAGATCATTTTTTGTGTGAGGTGGAGGTATAGATCTAACTTTATTGTTTCCCAAATGTTTACTCAGTTATTACCAATCATTTATTGATAGAATCCATACTCCCATCTTAACATTTCATCTTTATGACATTTTAAGTCCATATTTGTGTGTTTCTAGACTTTCCCTTTGGTGCCATCTTGCTGTTTTAACTATTGAAACTTTGTACTTTGTTTTCCTATCTGATAGAGTTAGCCCCTTCACCCTTTACTCTTCTTTTTCACAATTTTCCCAACTATTGTCACTTGATTGTTTTTTGCAGTATGAGCTTTATTTGCACCTGCCTATCTCCCTCAAATTGTTATTAAGCCTTACTTTAAAAGTATAGAGAATCTACCCGACTGCTGTGGCTCAGTGGTTGAGCATCGACCTATAAGCCAGGAGGTCACAGTTCAATTCCCAGTCAGGACACATGCCTGGGTTGCAGGCTCGATCCCTAGCATGGGGCATGCAGGAGGCAGCTGATTAATGATTCTCTCTCATCATTGATGTTTCTATCTCTCTCGCCTTCTCCCCACCTCTCTGAAATCAATAAAAATATATTTTAAAAAATAAAAGTATAGAGAATCAACATTCAAGAACATGGTGTGCCTTTCCATTTGCTTCAGTCATCTGCTTTCTTCTTCAAGAGTATTTTAAGTTTCTTAATTTAGTTCTCACACTCCCACAGCATTTAGACATCGTTCCCAATACTGAACAACATGAAAATGTGAGGGGATTCTTTTTTAAAAAAAATTTTGACTATATTTTGCTTCTTGTGAAAAATAGGAAGATCTGGCAACACTGAGCCTGTGTTCTGCTAGGCAACAACTGATTGCCACTTGAGAGAGGCTCGCCTGTCACAGAGAATGTGTTCCCCTATCACAGTTTCTGGGTGTGCACCGGGCTCACCTCTTGTGTCACTGCCTGGCCCTGACAGGCAACAGATTTTGAACCCTGATTTGGCAACTTCTACTCACACACACACACACCTCTTTGTGAGGTTCACTGCATGGGCCTCCTGAGGTCCGCCTGCCTGGCCTCCCTGTGGTCCCTGAGCTGCTTGCTCAAAGGGCCCCTCAGGCCTTCAGTGGCTTGAGGGCCAGGCTCTGTGTGACCCTGACTCTGGCCATGGAGCTGATCTGCTCGTAGAAGAGGCTCTGGTTTATAGCACCATTTCTGGGCTCCGTGGAGGTGCCTGCCACAGGCATAGTTTTATGCCCCTACAGCTGCTCATAGATGACACAGTCTGGAAGTTTTGAGAATTTAACACCTTGTGTTGAAAACTGACCAATGGGAAAGAGAAGGTGGGAAGGAGCTACTTCTTCTCTGCTGACAGACTATTCCAAGTAGCAGTGGTTTCAAACAACCTCTCACTATACCCAGGCTTTTTCTGTTCCTAAATTTTAAAAATTGTGGTAAAATACACAGAATAGAAAATGTGCCATTCAACCTCCTTTTGTGTGAGGGATCCCGTCTCAGAATACTTAAGCTTGTATTTACTTTCTCTCTGGATTGGTTTCCTAGTGTTGGCATAATTATGTACCACAAAAAGGGTAGAAATGTTCTCTTATAAGGACAGAAATGTGTCCTCTTACAGTTCTGGAAGTTGGGGAGCTGAGATCGAAGTGTGAATGAGGCCATGCTCCCTGAGCTTTCTAGGGAAGAATGCTTCTTTGCCTCCTCTAGCTTCTGGTGGCTGCTGGCAATACTTGATATTCCCTGACTTATAGATGCATCCCTCCAATCTCTGCCTCTCTCCTCACGTGGCCTTCTTCCCTGTGTGCATCTGTGGGTCTCTGTCTCTTTCTTCTTATAAGGTCATCAGTCACTGATTCAAGGCCCACCACAATCCAGTGGCCACATCTTAATAATTACATCTGTAAAGATCCCATTTCCAAATTACGTTACATTCTGAGGTTCTGGGTGGACATGATTTTTGGACACTGTTCTACCCAATATAGCTTTCTTCCTTTTTCCCCCACATTGCCCCAGAATTGTACTTCTTCCCTATAAAGCATCTGCACACACGCTTGGCCTCAGGATTTCCTTTCTAGGGGAAACTGGGGTAAGAAAACATCCATATTCCAGAAGAATATTGTAACATAGTTTTGAATTCCAACAAGGAACTTGACAAACTCACTCACAATGTCTTTCTTTTCTTTCACAAACTTTTATTACACATTGATTTTATGTTATAAAATCATAAGAAAATCCACAGGAGAAATCTGGGCTGGATTAGGGTTTCTCAAAACTTCCATGTGGGCCTAAAAGCTTTATATGTATTTTCTTATAAAAACTGCAGTAATGGGCAAAGGGAGGAGGTGTGGAGGCTTAAGAGAAAACAAGACATAAAAGAGGTTGGGTAGAGGAAATGGCAAAAGATCATATGATCTTGTCTGTCTAGTCATTGGACAAAGGTTCGGGGGAAAATTCAGTGCTGGCTGAAGCTCGCATGCTGGTATAGTTAAGAGCACTTGTAACTAGCGAAGAAGAGTCTCAGTGAAGTGTCAGTTATAAAGAGCATTGTCCCCTGATGGGTCTCTCGCAATATGCCACAGGACTCTGCCCTTCGTGCTGACCAGGTGATGTTTCAGTGAAGCTGATGAAGAAAGAACAACTGCTTACAAATTTCTTGGTGACCGGAATGTGGGAAGGACAGCAGAGACACTGGAGGAAAGGTGCATGCACATCCCCACAGTCTAGATTGAAGGGGCAGGTCCAATATCCTTATGAATATTTAATAAGGATAAACATTAAGACCTATATTTGGGGCCCCAAAGCCAACTACACAAATCCTGGGTGCACATTCAAAATAGGTGGCAGGGATGGGGGTAGCAGCTAGCCAGCTGTTCACAGGGTAATTGTTAGGGGGTAGTAGTCAGCTTAGCCTGCAGTATGGCTGAAAACAGAGAGGCTGTTCTTAGCCAGAGAGTAGCATTAGGGAAGCACAGCATCCAAACCTGGGAGCAGGAAGCACATGTGTGTGCTGTTCGGCCGACATCTGGAGGAGCCCGGCCCGGGCTGCCCCAGGGGAAGCAGAGCAGGAGAGGCGGCCTGTCTCTGCAGCAGCAGCTGCCGGCAGGGAGGCCCTTCCCTCAAGTTTGAGGTCAGAAATGTGAACACCTTCCACCTGGAGAGCTGGTTCTACAGCATAGAATTAATTAACTAATTAATTACTTCAGCAGATACTAATTGCACACTGAGTTGTTTGTGGGCTAAGTGTGGGGCCAATGCAATGAACAAGACAAACAAGTCCAGGTCCCCATGGAGTCGTGGTCTAGTGTGGATGGCAGCTCTGGAACAAGGACTTCAGGGGGCCATGGCTTTTGCAGATGTGCAGGGTACTCTGGGGTGAACAACAGGGATCTACACTTGGGCTCAGGGTGGGCTTCCCTGAGGCCACATGAAAAGTGTCACCTACCTCCATCACGGCTGGCTGTAGAGTTACATGTAACCATCTTGAGCCTATTGTTTTTTCAGAAAATGATCCCTAATTCAAATGGACTTTCACACCCGACCCTGTAATGCAGCCATCTGAGCCTGGGAGTGGATGGTGTGAGAGGCCAACAAAAAAGGGCTTGGGCCAGACCCAGCTCTGCCACAAGCTCTATACCGCCTCAGGCAAGTCCCTTCCTCTCTCTTGGCTTCAGTTTCCTCATCTGTGAAAAGAGGATACTTAGTCCTGATGGCCACATGGATTTCAATTCTATGATTTTTGGATTCCACGTTAAACACCCTCACTCACACGCATGCCCTCAGACACCCATGTCTGACCGTCCCCAGGAGGCCTATGGTCTCCCCACGCTCCCTGCTTTCATCATCTCAGCAAAGCACTTACAGGCTCTGTGGCTCGAAGGGGCAGCACTCTGTTGGCTCCAGGGACCCTTGGACGTGTGCACAGGGAGCCACAGGTAGACAGGGGCCCGGAAAAGAGGCTCTTACATGGTGGTAGTCAGGTCTGGGCAGAAATGACCAAACAGCTAAACTCGCAGGATCTGAGGAGAAAGCGTTCTGCAAATGCCACTCCTGGAAAGGACTCACTGAGTAGCCGAGATGTGTGTGTGAGTCATCCGGCACGGAGACGGGCTGTCCAGCTCCCTACACAACTTGTTTCTGGGGCCTTTAGAATCAACCACAACACACACTCCCTGAATCTAGCAGCTGGAAACTTCTCTAAAAGCTATCTGCTGGCTCCAGATCTTCCAGCAGAACCAGGGACAGCAGAGGCTGCCCGCTGACTCTCCTCATGACAGGCCTTGGTGAAGGAACTGGGACCCTCTGAAGGGGAGGGTAGAGGAAAACCAGTAGATGCCCTTCTTCCTGTCCCAGAAGGAGGCAGTGGAATCTTCCATGATACTCACACTTCTTCCATCCTAAAAATAATCCCCAAACTCTCCACCTCCTCGTCTCTTTGCAGCTACTGCACTATTTTCCTCTTTCATTTATATTCAAACTTCTGGAGAGCTGTGTGCACTAATGTTCACCATTTCCATTCCCCACACTTTCCTTGATCCACCACCACCTGGCTTCCATCCCATCCAACGAAACTGCCCCACCACAGTGACAACACCTTGAGGTCAGACCTGTGGGAAGCTGTTCCATTTTCATTCCCTTGGCCCACTCAACTGCCTATTGGCACCTCCCCTCTTTTAAAACCTTCTCATGGTTTTTATGACACCACTAGAGGCCCAGTGCACTAATTCATGCCTGGGTGGAGTCTGGCTGCCCACCCCATTGAGGACCGATGGGGGCCAGTCCACGAGGGGGAGGGGATACGGGCGGTTGGGCAGTGGGGGCAATAGGGTCCCCTATCAGGCTGGTTGGCTGCTGCAGTGTGCATCATAGTGACCAGTCATTCCAGTCATTCTGTCATTCCAGTCGCTTGGCTTTTATATACATAGATTCTCCATTGATCCTCCTCCTGCCTCTCAGATCAGTCTTCAATCTTTTTTTCCAGGTTCTGTTTCCACAGACCAGTGCTTTCAACTCTGGTTTATATACTGTCATCATTTGCAGTGTGTTTGGCTCTGCCAATGGACTCTGTTCATCTCAACCTCCCTGGTAATTACTTCAGGGATGTCCTGTTTGTTGAGTGAATGGATAGATGGGTGAGTGAATACATGAATGGATACACTTAGCACTACTCGCAAAGTTTCGCCAAATGAAAGAGGGTGGAACCCAAGGCCAATGTTGACAGTAACAACTCACTCACATGTGAAGTACTCTGGCACTTTCTTGAGTATGAAAAATCTCCAGGAGGATGTGGTAGAACCTGAGTAGAACCAGGCTTGTACATGGCTCAGTCCTGCTACTTTCCTACTCTCCTGTATCATGTCAGTTAACCACAGTTAAGAAAAGAAGGGGAAAGATGGAGACTAAGAGGACAATTAGAGGAGAGGGATGATAAGATGAAGAGGGAGAGAAAGTTAAGTTGAGAAAGGGTCGCTGCAGAGAGAGAATAAAGGAGGGATAAAGGGATAGAAAGCAAGAATTAGAGAGAAGAGTGGGACTTGGTGTGCTAGACCTTGTGTGCACTGAAATGTGTTTACAAATCACAACTGTGATAACAAAACTGTTTAAGGGCATCTAAGGACTAGATGTTATTGCCACTTGGCAGCTGGGCCACTCTTCATTGTCATTCTCCTTTTTTGTCCTATAGCAAAAGAGACCCTGCCCTACCCCCCAGGCAGAGCTGGTTGCTCCCTCCTCTGACACAGCCCTGGCTGTACTGTGTTACCTGCTAGCTCTTTGCCCATCTGGCTGCTTCTTCAGAATGTAAGGTCCTCCTTCTCTCTGTACCTCTGACCACTAGCTTATACCTGGCACCTGATAGGTGCTCAATGTAATGTGCTTTTTCTTTCATGGTTAAAGGAATTAATGAATGAAAAGCCACAGACTCTACCTTCCAGGGGCTTAGAGTTTCCCTGAGGATATAAAACAAAACAATCTGAGCCCAATTAGATGGGTTGCTAGCTTATGTCTCATCAACCATGATGACTGGTGCCAGCAGGGCTTAGCTTTCTTGTTTCACTTCTTACCAATCCCTCTGTCACAAAAGCTGGGTCCCATCATGAAAGAAACCAAGACTTCAAGAGACAGGCATTTCTATGCTTAGTAGTCTTTGACATTACATTTGTCATCCACAGTAAGTTTAAGTCACACAAATTTAATAGAAATAAATGTTATAAAACCTACAACTTTACATGTTAAAAGTGTGTACTCTGAGCACTTAACAAACATAAAAACTTAAATTACCTGTTTATGGGTCTGCTTCTGCTATTGGACAGTAAGCTTTGGATGGGATTTTTATTTTCTTTTTCTAATAGTGAATTTAAGCATATATCCTGGAATCAGAGTTCTATAGTTCAAATCCTGGCTCTACCACTTACCAGCGGTGTGACCCCAGTTTCTGCATTGGTAAACTGTAAAGATTAGGGCCATAGCATACCAATCAACATGGCTATTAGGAGAATTACATGAATAAATGCTCAACAAAAGTCCCAAACATCCAGCACCATGCCTTTCATTCAGTAGGTCTTCAATAAAGTGTTTGTTGAGTTGGCAGCATGAGAAAAATATTACTTGTATTTGGAGTTGAAAATTCTAATGATGCTATTAGATATAGATTTTGTAAATTCAACAATACAACATGAAGACAATTAAAAAATACATTGTCAAGGAATTGGTAATATATATTATCCTTCTGACTACAACAAAAACAAGACTAATCATTCTAGGATCTGAAATGGATCCCAAGAATGGTTACGGCTGCAAATGACTGACTGGGGAGTTTTGGGTAAGGTGCATAACTCCAATACTATTGCACTTACTTGAGATACTGCTGCAGCCCTTTGCTCCAGTATGTGCTCCAGGCCAGCAGTGGGAAGGAGATGAGCAAGGACTGGAGGCCCTGGGGAGGCCTCCGGAGCAGGTGGTGATAAGCAGCAAGGGCTTGCTGCTATAGGAGGCAAGGAACAGACCCCAGTCACAGGGCTGACCTTAAGGATACTCATGTGTATCATGGTGGGAAAGACAAGGAACTCTCAGCTCCCAGGCGTAACCATCTCCAGCAGCCCAGCCATTTCTAGGGACCAGCTGATTGTATCCCTGCCCTCGGAAGCAGAGTGGTACATTTTCACTCCCAGCTCCACCATTAAGGTGACTGTTCCTTTTTCTGGGTCTCCTTGTCTTCCTGCTGGCCTCACCTGGCAGCTTCTCCAATGTGTCCTCATTCAAATTCCAGGTAGGAAAGTCTGATTGACTCTCCCAACCCTGATTTCGCCCCTGGTCTGCCATTTGGAGCCCCTGTGTCAGGAGTCCTCTAGCCCCTTCCTCTGACCCCCGAGGCTCAGTTGGGGGCAGGCTCTTGCTTCAGCCACAGCCTGGTCTCTGCTTCCCTCAGGAGGGGTGAAGGGTGGAGGCACAGTCCTTAAAGAGGATGATGTGCAGCGCAGTCCAGGGTTGACTCCTCTGGTCTAATAAGATCACTGGTAGGTGGGCTCCTAGAGGATAATGGACAGGGCACGGGAGGGTCACAGTGGTGGAGGAAGGTTCTGGTATGAGCACTTTGTTGGTCTTTCTCCAGCTCCCTTGTGTCTGTCTGCCCTCGGAGGGGACACATTCTGGATTGTTCCCAGTGTCACCCTCTGGAGAAGAGACTGCTCCCTGCCTCTGCTATGTCTCCCTCTACAATTTGGGCTGGTGCCACTAGCAGTGGGGCTGGGGGGTGGGCAGCCGCCTGAGGATTTGTGTAGCCTCAGCTTTCTCCAATGACATGATCTCAAGTGGGCTTCGGTGGGGAGTTCCTGCCTGCCACTGGGAAGGCACGGAGCGCTGCCGGCAGGCATCCTCCTCCTAGGTGGGCCCGCAGGCAACCACTTGGAGTGGGAGGGGCTCATCGCCATCCTTGACAGGCTCAGGGAAGTAACTGCTTATGGCTCAGACTGTTTCTTCACTCTCTTCCTCCCCACAAAACACACACATTGTATAATCAGACCTTCCTTGAAAAAAATCAGGAAATACCTCCCCTTTAATTGTCCCAGGGAGAGCGTGGCCTGCTGGTTTTACGCCTGCCCCAGGATGAGCGTGCAGTCTTCTTCCAGCTCCAACCAGTGCGCTGGAATATGGAGCTGGATTTGGGGAGAAGCAACTACAGTGATACTGCATCACCTGCCGCAGCACAGGGAACACGTGGTTTACCTACACCCCAATTTTGAGAGGGTGTGTGTGGCTGAGGTTTGCCTTAGTTGGATTAGTCTCCTGGGCAGGGTCTAATATCAGAGTCCTCAGGGTAAGTAGACCTCTGATCTGAGCACATCAGATCTGAGTCCCGGGGGTCCACCCCCACTGGCATGGATAAGCCTGTTGGCTGAGATGGAGGAAGTGTCCACTTCCCAACCTGCACAACAGATCTGTGGCTCAAGTCACCCCCAGCTAGGCAAGAAGGGCTGTCCCTGTCTGCCTTCCACACACACTTTCAGATTGCTCTTCTGGCTAAGTTCCCTTCCAAGGTCATTGTTCCTGCTCTTTGAAACATGAAGTCCAAAGTTTATTTATTCATCAAACATGAGATAGGTGTGGGGCATAGAGGTGAACAAGGTACCATGCTGCCCTCTGAAGCTCACTGACTAGTTCCATGGGGTGGGGGGTTGCTCTAGAAGCCTCGGTGAGGGGATCACCTCAGCCTCAGGTGGTAGAGGTCATGGAGGGTGCACAGCAGATGTGCCACAAGTTGAATCTTAATGACCTGGCAAAGGCTAATGTGTCTACCAGGGCCCTTAAAACCACCTGGCACTGGAGGCCCAAGGCCAAGTCCACCTGCATATCAGCAGCCTACAGAAGCACCTGAGACCCAGGGAGACAATCGACACCCACTCAGAAGGAAAGAAAAAGTGCAAAATCAAAATGATAGATTCCATTAAATGCCTACAAAACATGTTAAGATGTCAACCGTCAACTGTATCTCCATTCCACTCTTCCATGCTTATATACAAAACTAGAGGCCCAGTGCGTGAAATTCGTGCACTGGGGGGTGGGGTTCCCTCAGCCCAGCCTGCCCCTCTCACAGTCTGGGAGCCCTCAGTGGATTTCCTACTGATGGCCACAAGTCTGGCAGCAGAGGCCCAGAGCAGACGTCCTGTGTGTGTGTGTGTGTGTGTGTGTCCCCACTGGGGGCCTGCCCCCAGCTGTGTAGAAGGCTCAGAGCAGTCATTCCGTGTGTGTTTGTGTCTGCTGGGGGCCTGCCCCCAGCCGTACCGTGGAGGCTTGGAGTGGGCGCCCCTGTGTTGATCTATCAGGCTCCTGGCCTCCACTGCGTGTTGTTCTCTCCCTTGAGTTGTGGCCAGGGTGGGGTGCTGCCTGCAGGCCGCGCTTTCCTGCTCATGGATCACCGGATCGCCCCGGAGACCCAGGGGCAGGCCCACCTGGGGACTGCCTGCTGGCCGCACTTTCCAGCTCTGGGATCTCCATGGAGTCCCAGCTGGTGGCAGGGCTTAGCGGGGCTTAGGCAGCACAGTGGGGTCCCGGCTGGGGGCGGGGTTTAGGCAGCAGGGGCTTAAGCGGCACACAGGGTTCCCAGCTGGGGGTGGGGCCCGGATGGAGGCCTGCACTCTCCAGCCCTGCCTGGAGTATGCAAATAAGCTGCTATCTTTGTTGGTGGTTAATTTGCATATCATGCTGATTAGCCAATGGGAGGCATAGCAAAGGTATGGTCAATTACCATCTTTGTCTATTATTAGATAGGATCTATTTCATGTGGGTATAGTGAATGAAGTTTATATGACTGGGATGAGGCCTCCAAAGAGTGCCTGAGGCCTGGGGCAATTCTAAAGCAGCCTTGCGGGGGCATAGTGCAGAGAAGGGAAATGGCAAATAAAGAAGCAGAACCTACCAAGTGACCCTGGAGGGGTTAAGGGGGAGGGGGCAGCACACTCTGTCTAGGGTAGATCCTGGGGGAAAGGTGTGTGTGTGTGTATGGGGTGATGGGTTGTACAGAAAGGGGCTGAAGAAGCAGGCGAGGCAGGGGACCCACAAGAAGATCTGGAATGGCCCTGCCTGTGGCTTCGGAGCACCGTGTTTCCTGCCGCCCTGGATTCCAGCACCCACAGCATTCCCGCGCCTCCTGCTCACCCTTCTGCAGCCACAGCCGGCGCCTCTGAACGTAAACATGCATCCCACAATTCACTGTGGTTTGTTTTCCCCTCCAAGTCCAGATGGCCTATCTGGGGACCCCGAGGCCCCTGGGTGCGGGCAGTTGCCGGTTTTGATGAGCTGTGCACATATGGATACCCAAACATCTGAAGCGGCCATGTGCTGCTCCGGGCAGGCCAGCCTGGCAAGCCAATCAGGGGCCCCGGGGTGCAGGGGCGCCTGCCCAGCCAGTGAGCGCGGATAAATTATTCATGACCGAGTTATTTGTGGTGCAAGGGGTCCATCAGCTACTTTGATTAAAAATCAAATGAGTAATGAATATGCAAACGCCAGCGACTGCTCCGAGCAACAGATTTGTCAAATTGTCTATACTTCACCGAGATAAAGGCAAATCTCCTGGGGTCCCGAAATTGAAAAACCGCACCGTCAAATCACAGCATTATCTTAATTATCAAATCTCCTTGGCCGTGCAAATAGCCCGTGTGAAGCTGAGCAGGTTGACGACGGAAAAAACCGAGAGACATAATATTTGTCTCTGAAACCAGGGGCCTGGCTACTGAGAAACAGCCGGTGGAAGAGAAGTAATTTTAATTCACATGGTGACTCCACAGCCATTTAATTATTTTAATTAGGCTTAATTAGTGGTAAATTTACAATGATATGCTTGATACCTGGCATTAAATCTTTCATGCATAAATGTTTTGTTAAAATGAGAAAAAGGCAAGTGGCATTTCGCCAGCAATTACTGCTGAATGTTCTAATGAAAGATGAGGCTCCGTGGTGATTCATGGAGACAGGTGGGCACCAAACTTGTTTGTGAGGCACCCGCACACCATCATTCATGTGCTCCCACCCACATCACCACTGTCCTTATGGCTTCAGGGTGTTGGGAGCAGGTGGAATTTTAGGGGTGCTGGCTCTGAGCCCCAGGGCCCTCTCTCTGCGTGAGGCTCTCCAATTCACCCCCAGGGCTTCCTCTGAGGTGTGCCAAAGCAGGGACAGGGGTCAAGTGGCACGGAGCAGGTTGCTTATTGGTGGCCCTGGCTCATTTGTCAGCGCCCGGGCATTGCTCTGTGTCCTCTGGGCCTGAACTGTGCCTGGTGCCAAGCAGGCACACAGGATGAGTTGGCTGGAAGAGATGGGAGCCTTTGTCTTTGCTGAGCTGTGCGGTGGCTCAGCCCAGGATCAACTGTTTGTGGTACTAACAACTTGTGGCAACCACTACTAGTTTGCAGAAGAGGCACAGTCTGCGCATGTCTTGCTCAGAGCTGTCACAGGCTGCAATCTGCGCAGAGTGGGTTGGGAGATCCTGACAAAGCTCCCCTCACCCCCACCCTCTCCTTGCTCCTGTCCTCAGGCCCAGTGTTTGCCCTGCTCCTTCCTACCGGCCATTCCTTTACCCGGGAATGTAGACAACTTGTTCTGCGCATTCAGAGACCAGCTCCAGCCTCCTCATTTTCCTCAAAAGGAAAACACAAGCTGGACCAAGATGGTGGTGCTAGACAGAGCCATGCGGACAGTGGGGAGAGAGCAAGGACAGGACGGGAGAAGGTGAAACAAACCACCAGTCCTGCCATAAAAACCTCTCACACTAACATCTGGCTGGTCCTGTTCCTGGCCACATGCTGACTCAGTCCTTGCCTGCAGTCAGAGGTACTGAGTGTGTGACGAGGGGCCATTTGCAGGTCCCGGCTCCACTTCTGGACTCCTGGCTCACTCCTGCAGCTGCGGTTGCCCCTCCCACTGAAGGAGGAGCCATGCTTAGCTTCTGGCTGATGCTGTCTGACTTCTGTCTCCCTTATCTCAGCCCGGCACTGGCCCCTCGTCACCTTCCCTCCCCAGGCTCCTCCACACTCTGCTCTCTTCTCATTAGCTCAAGCTCCTCTTAATTCAGTGCTAATGCCTTTGGCTCCGACTTAACCATTTCCCTGGAGAGTCATGATGTTATGTTTCCTAAGCCCATTTTGAACCTTTAATCTACAGGGTTATGTTTCCTGGTTTCAGCTTCTTAATGGGCTTTCAGAATTTTCTACCTCAGCTTCTCTTCCCCTTCACAAGAAGAGATGTAACTATTCATGAAACCTTTCTTATTTTTAGTTTTTAATTTTACTCATTGAAAGGAGCATTTACGTAGCCAGGCCACTACTGATGGTCACTAGAATGGAAGCTCCATGAGGGCAGGGACCTCATCAGGCTTGCCTTCTACTTCTTTCTAGCCTACCATGGTGTTTGGCACACACGGGCACACAGCGAATCTTTGTTGAGTCCATGAATGATTAGATCCTGCCCAGTATGTATAATCACTTCTTCAAGGAAACAAGTATTCAGGGCTCCATCTTTGAATGTGAGGCACTGTCTCCCACTGTAGCACAGTGACACAATATGTATTTGTTGGATGGAAAAAATGTACATGCATACATGATTCTACTTATTCTAACAGGGAAGACATTGACACCCCAAGTAATGCCCCATATTTATCCAGTGGCTTTGTTCCCCCTGAAACAATGGCATACACCCCAAGATGCACTGCACTCCTCTTTGAGAAGCAATGATTTGGAGGCTGACCAGGCTGCATGTTGGGGCCAGAATGCAGGAGCCCCAGGCTAGAGACAATAGGGAAAGGAGAAGAATTTTCAGATGAAGGAGAAAAGCTATGAGATGGTGCGCAGAGAAAATCAATCCCTACTCCCAGGTTTGGCATCTCCAGGGGGCCATTTCACGGACCAGTACAACATGGAGCAGTGTCACACACTCCACTCCTCTCTGCGGTCAGATCCCGTGGAGCTGAGGAAAACTCTGCGCCAGGCGGAGTTCCACAAGGAGCTGGTTGGTCTCCACCTCATCATCCGGCAGTGAAAGCACCCACCCAGCACGGAGAGCGTCCATTGCCTTTCACGGTCTCACGAGCAAATATGCCGGTAAAGGCCAGGATTGTCAGATATTTGAGGACAATCTTTAACTGAAAGACAGATGCCAATGTAAGCCAGTGGAAAAGACTCAGGAGAAAGAGAAACAATGTAGGCAGGAAATAAAGACTTCAAATAAAAACTTAAAATCTCAGAGAGACAAGTGACAACATATTGCCTGTGCAACAAAAACAGGATGTTATACAAAAGGAGCAGTCAGAGGGGTTCTGGAAATTAAAATGAACATAGAAATACAAACTGTGATGTAACCATACTGTGACTTTGGGAGAAGGGGAAGTGTGTTGTATGTATGCATGCGTGTGAATATGTGTATATGGGAGTATAAAAACTTAAATCTTCATCTTCCATAAAGATGATTTTAGGTTGTACTTAATTTTTTAATAAATTAATAACTAGAAGTGTAAACATTTTACTTGAAAATACAAAGGTAAATACAAGAAGAAGTAGCTAAAGAATAGCAGTGATGGCCTGTAGGTTGGGGAGTCAGGGCCGGGAGGGCGTGGAACAGGGAACTGCTGCTTTTCACTAAAAGCCTGTGGAAACATTTGACAGTTTAAATGATAATACTTGTATCACCTTGTTAACAATGCAAACCAAACTTAAAACATTAGTTACAATGGCATTTGGAATCCGAAAAGCAGGCTGAAACTAAGCTCTCCCCTCTAATTCTCAGGTAACCTTAGGTGAGTGCCTCAGTTTCCTCATTTAGAAAATAAAGACCACACTGCTTGGTTTTTCAGGCTCTTCTGAGAATTCGGTCATTTTGTACATATGGAAGCAAGGTTTCACCTGGAAAGCTTTGTGCAAGCAAAACTAGCAAGGTTATAAATGGTTAACCTGCTGCTGACATTGGCCGGTGAAATAGGCTGCTGTGGTTGTGCTTTTTGGATGGCAGTGTTCAAAAGGCAAATCCCCTTTGGTTGTAAAGGCTTTAAATGTCTCATTCTGAGACAGATTGTCTCATCAGAAATACTAACATATCTGGATGATTTGCAAACCAGCCACCAGCTAAATTTGCTGCCTCCTAAAATAGTTTTGGGATATCTCTAGGACAGGCCCAGCCCCAAACACATTCATGAAGGCATCCAAAACTGTCTTTGGCATCCCCCCCCCCATCTCGCCTCCACCCCAGATATCCAGCACCCTGTCCTTGTTCCCCGCTTCCCCAATCCTCCCTCCCCAAGCAAAACCTGCTCTATGGGAGGAACTGATAACCTAACCACACTGCCGGGTGATAATTGGCCAATGGTAGCTTATATCAAATTACTCCTTTCCCAGGAAAATGTACATTTAAACATGGAATAAAGTATTAAGCTAAATAAATAAAGCTATAATGGTGAATTAATGCAGAAAGTAGACATAAAGAATACTAAAATATAATGTATATTTTAGGAAGTGAGACATCCTAGTCCTTCTAAATTTATATTACATGCATAAATAGAGTTGGAATCTCTATTTCCACACAGACGTGATGGGCTCTGCTGTGAGGCCCCAGACAGAGTCTATGCACTTCAAATTAATAGAATCTTGGGACTTCACAGAGAGTCCTTGGAAGGAATCTTCTCTAGCTGCCTTCCTGGTGCAAGCTTTGCCATATGATCATTCACCCTCTGTGCCAATAGCCACCTTCTTTCAAGACCCATGTTCCTGTGAGGTGGTCTTATTATTAGAAGACTTCCGCTGACTATTTGAATCTGTCTCCCCTAATTTTAACTCATTAGTCCCATTTTCACTGTCTGAAACAAAAGAAAATAGAAAGTGGAGTCTCCTCCTCGATTGCCCATTGTGTATATGAAGACATTGCTTTGGTTGGCATTTGACAGAGGGTATCCCATTGGACACTAGTTCCGAGAGATGCTGCTAGGAGGTATGGGAAGAAATGGTTGGGCAGTCAAACAGGTTTGGAGAATGCTGAGCTAATTGAAGTTACTCAGGTTTCTTTACTGATGGACTTTGGGGGCCTCTAATAAGCTAATGCACCAAGCCGTGCTCTGAGCATGGGATTTAGAATGCTATGCTTTCCAAACCTGTGTAACCTTAGAATGTTCCTTTAGGGGGTGCCTTCTGGGGAAAGTAGTGGAGAATATCTGGTTCTGCAGAATGGGCTCGGTACTGGGAATCACTGGTATATAGGAGCCAGCTTCTACCGACTCACAACAGCCAACTGTGCACATCTGTCCACAACTCTGTATTCAGTGAAGGCACATTGGGAGCTTGAACTTGGCCCCAGTGGGGTGTCTACATCACAGATACTGGAAAACGCTACGAATCAGGATTCTGTAGCACTGGAAAGCTGATTACTAGGCCTGGGATAAGTCATCCCTCCCTTTCTCCCCCCATCCTTTTGAATTTGTGAGCTCAACTGTCCTTTTCTGCTTTGAGAGACCCTGTGACTCCTCTCAGAAGGTCTTTCTAGGCTCAGCATCCCCAGTCCATTTGCCTATTCTTCATATGTCATGATTTCCAAATCTCTCACCATCCTGGCTGACTGCTCACGGCCAAATGGCCTCCATCTGGTCAGTTTCCCTTTAAATGGAAGCTTCTGGAAGAAGACATTATCCTCCAGATGTGTCCTGGACAGTGTGAGCTGATGAGCTACAGAGCATAATAAGGTAAGGACCATGAGGCATCTGAAGGGAGAAGACTCCTGCACAAGGCAATCCAACATCTAAAAAAGGATACATTTCAGGGGAGAGACAGTGTGGCCACTCCTGTCTTTCACACATAGTGGGCATCACAAAGTGGTGATACAGGTTCTAGGAAGCAGTGTGAAACTTATTTATTGTGTGACCTTAAGTAATTAGACTCTGTGCTCCATTCAGCTTCCTGGGCCATAATCTTGGGGAACAATGGTCCTTAGCTATATGGTTATTATCAGGATTAAATGAGAACATGTAATGTGCTAAGGATAGTGTCTGGCATATAAGTGCTCAGCAAAGGACAGCTTTCATAACTTGTTGTTTTTAATCAGTTATAACACTCCCATTGTCCTAGATGCAATAATGCCCTGCCCAGCTCTTCTTGGCCTGGCCAGTTCTTTCCCTGCCCACCTCCCCATCCCCCAGCTGTTGCGAGTGTCTGATGACAATAGCTCACAGCTGCCCTCTTCTCAGTATCATCTCCCTCAGCAGATGAAGCCTCCTCTCCAAGGGATACCTGGGAAGTCAACAGTCTGTTCCCTCCTACCCTCAGGGTTTTCCCACAACCAATGACTGACTTACACAGAGATTTAAACGCCTTAGTTCACTGTGGGATAGCTTCGTGATATGTTCACACTGCAGAATTCCATGTAGATGAGGCTACATCTGAAACCACATTTTTATTTAGCTTCATCTCCTGTATTCCTCAGTTTCTCCATCAATGACCCTGCCCATTATCAGAGTTGGCATGAGAGGAAAACTCATTTGTCACTTGTGCTCCAGGTATTCCTCTCTTCTTGACTTGATTGGAAGACTGTGTGGGACCATCACAGGCTGGCATGGATGAAGCACAAACAGTTTAGCAAGTAAAGTAAAGTAGTGAGAGAAAGAATATATGGCCTTATGTTCTAAGTCAAGATATTTGGCCTTGATTGAAAATGTCCAAGATTTGAGTCAGGTGACCAACATTTTAGTGCCAGTGCTGCCCTTCAGTAGCTATGTGAATAGGAGACACAGGGTTAGGATTATATGACATAACACTTTGTATATTTTAAAGCAACTGTGGTTGACACCTGTTGTTTTTGCTTCTCAAGGACCAGTTTTCCCCTTTTCTGATGGTGGTTTGGGTGGGCCTATGCTAATCTCTCCCCTGAAGGACAGCTGAGTCATTATGATTGGTCCAGAGATGGGCATATGACCCAAATCAGGCCAATAGTTATCACTGTTTCAAAATTAGCCACTCTATCCTTTGGTTCTCTCTATCTCTAAGGCCCCTGCAAGCCTCAACTTGGTAGGGGCTATTGATGTCACCACATAGTGCAAGCTGCTCTGGGAATGAAGTCAGCCTGGAAGAAAGCAGAGATGTCTGTTCCTGGCAACATTTACCTAGATAATCTAAAATCCCCCCTTCAAAAAATTCCTTTAAAATTATATATAAATTATAACAAACTAGGGGCCCAGTGCACAAAATTCATGCACTGTGGGGGGGGTCTCTCAGCCCAGCCTGCCCCCTCTCACATACTGGGAGCCCTCAGGGGATGTCCT